>NC_140580.1:875145523-875468023 GCF_964204655.1 Triturus cristatus | reverse complement strand
AGCATTTCTGACGAACAATGAAGATCCTGTGATGCAGAACCTTTCATATCTAATTGTAATGCTAAAAGGGTGTAAATAAAGGTTTGGCCTGAAAATGTTGTGCTCCTTTATTCGTGTAGATTTGTACACCTCAGACACTATTCTCAAAGCAGCAGCTATTTCAAGAGGGCATTTTTGAATGTACAAAAATCCCAAACAAATTACAGGACTTTATAAGGTCTAGTGTCTTTTCAGTATTAAATCGTATTTGGAATGCACAGAACATGAGTCGTATTTTGCTTTTGCCACAAACACTGTGTAAATGGAGGCTTGACTGTCTGCTAAGTGTGAGGTTGTATGTGCACAATTAATTTTATTCTAAGAGTTAGAGTTGATTAAATGGCCTCCCAGTGCTTTCCTTCAAGACAGAAGAATTATTTATCAGTGAACAGCCTTTTGAATAGAAACTCAAAATGTCTATAGTTTTCTTTTTTTAAGACACCCTTGCATTTTCTTGCGTTTTGGCACGCCAGCTGTAAAAAGGACTTTAAATGTTAGAATATTTAGATGACAATACCAGCCAGAATGCACTGCAAAAATGCCACTTTGTGTGACTTTTCTTGCGACAATAGGCTAGGTCACTTACATCATTTGGCCCTGCAATGCCACGTAATTCCCTAGGCCTGCCAATACGTCCTTAGCACAATGAATGTTGATATTGCAAAACACTAATGGATATGGGGAGGTCAAATATATTTTGGTCCAAATACAAAGAGAAGGGACAAATATTTATGGATCGAGTCACTTTAGCAACCGGGGTAGACCACTGCTAAGTTGTCGGTTCTGGTATATTTGGTGGATCTTTGATTTTAAAGAAGCATGAAATGGCAGAATTGACTGCCCTCAGGCTGTGTGAAAGTTTAAGCATGTCAATTTCTGTTAGTCGGGTGCTTAGCTCTGGGACTATGGTACCTAGTCATCATCATGATTACTTGGAACATCAACCTAAGTTCACTTTACAAAAAAAACTGTGTAAAATATATTACAAGTGGATCATTGAGAGAGGTGCAGCATTTTGCTCAACCTAGTTCATGGCCATTTTACTGCTTTTTTGTGATCAAAATGTTTGCACTTCTGCTTGGACAGTATTCTAGCAATATGCGTTACAGTTTTTATTTAGGACAAAAAATAACTTTATATTTTCAATCTTCCCAAAAGATTGTCTATCTAAACGTTTAAAGAATTGGGACAATTTCAGGTAAAGAGTACAAATATTAATTCATTCAATATGCAGGATTAGAATTTGCAAATTCATATTTGGTCTGTATGTGTAATTTTATTGTACAGGACTCGCCAACAGAAGCAGTAGGTTGCTTCACTAAAAAAAAATATAATGCATTGTGGGAAAATGAAAGTAGCACAATAAAGGAAACCATGTGGGATTATAATAAATGAAAGATGTTACTTCTAGGCTGACTGCAAGAAGAATGAGCAAACAGCATATGTCTACCAACTGATAAGATTCCCGCTTAACCAGTATTTCTTCTCACCAGAATTAATCAAAAACGTTTTTTGTATATTTATTTAATTTCTACTTATTTTTATCTTTTTCATAAATTACATTATAAAATCCATCATTTGCACATGACTTTATAAAACATCATTAATATCTAGCTTTACTATGCATAAAAATACATAACTTGATCAGTAACAAACCCCACGTCCACTTCAAAATTTACTAAAAAGAGACCAGAGCCAGTAATTAATTATATGATTAATTCTGGTGAGAAGAAATACAGGTTAAGCAGGCATGATAGCTGTTGATTAAGGTGTTATTTCCCCCTTTCCCGAACCAAAAAAATTATTTGTTTGGTGGTACCCTTTTATGTTTTGCTTAAACAGCATATGTCTTCTGGGATTTAATTGTAAATCCTAAGCTTGTCATGCAGGCTTTAGTGCTTTGATCGTCTTCGATAGGGGGTTGTCCAGACAAAGTTGAAAGTTGCTTCTAGTGGTTCTTGATCCCCCAGAGAAAGCATACTTGTCATGGACGTTTAGGCTTAATGAAATCATTTGCAAGAGCCTAGACCACTGATATGAAGTCTTGTGGACATATTAAAGTTTGCAACATATGGATTTGGCGAGTTCATCAAAGTGATCTCGTAGAATAGGCAAAATGCAAGGGCTCTGATTGGAGAAGATCAATCGAAATGCATAGTGAAGAAAATTGATATAGTCTGATTGGGCAAAAGGCAAAGAGATGAAAAAGCGAAGGTAAAAACCCACATTGGGCTCAGCCTAAGGTAAAAAGTAGTCACCCAGTTACAAAAGTAATAAAAAATGAAAACTACCCTTAATAAGATTCTTAGCTCTTGTTATCTGTACTTCATAACTGGTTAGATATTGGCTCTGCTGATATGCAGCAGCAGACTAAGGACCTGATTTAGATCTTAGCGGATGGGTTACATCCCCACAACAGTGACGGATATCCCGTCAGCCAAAATATAAATCCCATTATACCTTATGGGATTTATATTTCGGTGGACGGGATATCCGTAACCCATCCGCCAAGATCTAAATCAGGCTCCAAGTTTGAAAAAAAAGATGGTGTCACTTTATTATGATTTTTGACCTCTGCATGCACAAGTGTCAATACACATGCGTAAGCTCCAATCCTTACCTTTTAATCACTAACCACCACACCCTACTCCCACGTGACTTTTCTGACATGCCACTTTGTATGAAAGTACAAAAAAAGTGATGGATGGAACACTTGAATTAGTCTCAGCCACTGGTAATTACTCAGGCCACATTCCAGTCCATCGTTATTTTAGCACACCATGCCACCTCAGTTTGGACCCAACTTTATGAAAATCAGTCTTGACCCTGCTCCAATGGGAACAGTGCAACCCAAACTGCGAATCCAGGCAGCAACTGGAACACAAGCAACCCAGGACCGCTTTCCCGCTTGTAATGGGATCATCAGCTAGGTATAACTTGGTTCCATTGACACAGTGTGTATGGGAATGAGCAGGAGGTAGAAGTCGACGTATGTGGGATCTATTGAGAATAGCCTGTCAAACCTTTTTCACTTTTACCATAACAGTTAAAAAAAAAGTTCTTGAACGGTTAATGCTACTATTGAGTTGTTTCAGGATGAAAAGGAAGAAAGAGTCTCCTGCACTCTGATGCAACAGAAGAGAAGCACAGCTAAAGAACAAACAAGACTTCTCTACGGGGTGCCCGCTATACGAAAGAAATCTAAACGTGTACACCTGAGTATTCAGCAGATCTTAAGGCTGCTTGGGAACCAGTATAGACTTTAACTGATAAAATGATCGGAAGCTTTATGGTGAGAAAGAATTATTATTTTCGAGAGGTACAGTAAGAATGCTGCTAGTTCTGCAATGCACCCTTTTAATAGAAACATGTAGAAAAAGATGTACATTAGGTATTGTGCATTACTAAAAGTATACCTTTTGAAAGCATTGTGAGCACTACTGGTATCAAGTCATTACAAGGGATTACAGCTGTGATCATATATGAATGATGTGTTAACTGTAGTGGCAACCGAAATTGTAAGATCTGGTTTTAAATAGAAGTCAGAGTAGGGATTCTAACTCTACCATGCCATGCGGAGTACATTTCTCGCACAACACTATTAATTCAACAAAAAAAATGGTATGTCAGTCATACGGAGGCAATATTTCAAAACCGAACAGTATATAAAACAATTTAAATGCTCTTTCGGGAAAAGAGGAAACAGCAAAAGCAAAACGTTACAACACAAAAAGTCTCAGAGTAGATAGTACACAAAAAGCCTGATATGTGGAAAAAACAGAAATGGGAAGTGGCAGTTGAGGATGTAAAGGTTCACACAGGTGAGGAGGGACTCTTGCACGTTTAAGCTCCAAAACGTATTTTAAAGTGGCAGCATTTTTTTAGAAGCTTATTCTGCTCCCTCCTACCAACCTAGGCATGTCTCACCTCTTTAGGATTCGAGCCAGCAGGAGGCAGACGAGCTTCAACTGACTTATGTCTTTCAGAGATGACTGTTGAAGTGAGAGAGGGGAGTCATTAACACAATATGATGAATGGCAGTGTGGAAACCGGTTAGCATGCTTTCTAATGGCTCCAGAAAGAGGTGTAGAATTCAGAATGGAGGCCAGAGGTGCCTGAATGTGTTCTGAGGGCAGAGAGCATTTGAAGGATAAGACTTTTCATAATGTCTGGCAGAGAGACAAGACTGGAACTAGTCCAGACGAAAGCCACATATATTCACCAGAGAAGAATGGATCTTCAACAATCACTTATGACCTACTGTAAAAGCTGCTAAGATGTCAGAGACAGCTTGTGAACACAATGATAATAATCGTGATCTAAGCTTCTGTATAGCAAACAGTACCTCAACATGTTTCTTGGCTTTCCTTTATCATGACAACTAACACATGAAAGGTTTCTGTGCCTTTGCCACCTGATCTGAAGCCTGAATTATAGTATCTAAGAAGAGTGTGTTTCAAAATGGGTTCGTGGAGTTAGCTGCAGGTAACATCCCAAGAAATGCCAGTTTAGGAAACTAGAAGAATCCATATTGGAGTTCGACTAAAGGAAGGGGGGTGATCTGGAGTGACTTTAGTCAAGAAGAAATAAGTCTTCAATTAAAGGAGACATACAAAAGTTTGAGAAGTCTTACAGCAGTCAAAGGATCACACTCCTCGGTGTGTCTGTCAGGAATGTGTAGTCTGGAGGAGAGTTGGTGATTTGTTGTTTGCAGAGATGCGAAATCGTATTTAAGCAATTCTGAGCAGCGTTATATATCTGTGGATGAGCGAAGAAATCCAGAGGTTTGAGTTTCATTTAAAGTCATCACAAATCTGACAGACTTAATCCTAGATGAAATCATTTACCTAGAAGGAAGTTAGTGGGGTGATAAAAATGCCAAGTTTGGTTTAGATTTGTGTAATGTTGACAGTGGTAAAAGCAGCTTTGTGGTCATAGAAGGTGACGTTATTTGGTTTCTTCAATGATCTGCTTTTGTAAATCAGCAAGGGCGCAACTGCATGAATTTTGTCTATAACAGTGACAGTGTTTGTGTAATGTTGCTTTTGCTTGTGGATGAAGACATAGCCATCGAGGATTAAAATGTTGAAGAAGACATTGGAAACAGCCTCTATTTGGAGATAAGATGTTGGTGTCTGGAGTGAGTAGGAGGTTGGCGCTTTCTGCAGGAAAGGCTAAAACTTAATAAATAGTCTGTAAGATGCACTGTAGCTAAAGCTAGGTATGGCATGTAACTGAGGAAGAACTTTGGTAAAGAAGTTGGGTTAAGGTTGCTTATTCGGATCACATTTTCTGAGCAAACTTCTTGTTGTGCCTTCATGATAGTATTAGACACACAGATGATGGACGGAATCCAGAGCAAATCAAACACTCACTCCCAGACAATAGATCTGGGTTAAATCCATCGTTCTTTTGCTCACCAGATCACCCCAGTTTTGACCCAGCCATATGCAAATCAGTCTTGACCCTGTGCCTCATGGGAACAGTCCAGACTGAACTGCCAAGCCAAGTTCACCCTGGACCGGAAACAAGCATCCTGGGACCGGTTTCGGGGCATCACCCCTCATCAGCCAGGTTATCTTGAATCCAGTGGCACAGTGAGCCTGAGACCCACGGCTGGGCATACCCGGCACACTTAGGGCGAGAAAGCAAAAGACACACAGATAATGTGTTGTGAAATCTCAACCTCGGTCCGGGCCAGCACTCTCCCCAGCAGCTTTGCCTTCCACACCGCATTGCCTGAGCCCAGAGTGCCTCCCCGGAGTAGGGTTCGCGCCAGCAGTCCACTCCCGCACAGAGGCGAGCAGAAGTGCTCTCTCCCCTGACCGCTGCTGCTGCTTTGCATTTTTCGGCCCAATTCTGTTTTTACCGCTGCCCATCTGGAATATTCCCCTGCTTTAAATTAATATAAATTCGTTCTTCCACACCGCCGGTTTCCTGCCGTTGCTGCCCCTTCACCCCAACTCAGCCCCCGCTCCCGCCTCCCTACCTCTAGTCCCGGTCCCCTACTTAATGGCGGCCGCTGCGGGGGAGCGCGTGTGAAACCTCATCCTCGGTCCAGGCCAGCACTCTCCCTAGCAGCTTCGCCTTCCACGCCACATCGCCTGAGCCCAGAGCGCCTCCCCAGAGTAGGGTTCACGCCAGCAGCCCACTCCTGGCAGAGACGAGCAGAAGTGCTCCCTCCCCTGACCGCTGCTGCTTTGCATTTTTCTGCCCAATTCTGTTTTTACCGCTGCCCATCTGGAATATTCCTGTGCTTTAATTTAATTTAATTTCATTCTTGGACACTGCCGGTTTCCTGCCGCTGCTGCCCCTGTGGCCCCTCTCCCTGACACAGCCCCCTCTCCCGCCTCCCTACCTCTAGTCCCGCCCTCTCCCCTATTTAATGGTGGCCGCTGCGGGGGAGCGCGTATGAAACCTCGACCTCGGTCCAGGCCAACACTCTCCCAACCAGCTCTGCCTTCCACGCCGCATCGCCTGAGCCCAGAGCGCCTCCCCGGAGTAGGGTCCGTGCCAGCAGCCCACTCCTGCGCAGAGGCAAGCAGTAGTGCTCCATCCCCTGACCGCTGCTGCTTTGCATTTTTCTGCCCAATTCTGTTTTTACCGCTGCCCATCTGGAATATTCCCCTGCTTTAATTTAATTTAGTTCTTGGACACCACCGCTCTCCCGCTGCTGCTGCTGCTCCTGCGACCCCTCCCCCCGACTCAGCCCTCCCTACCTCTAGTCCTGCCCCTCCCCTACTTAATGGTGGCTGCTGCGCGGGTGCGCCGCTGGCGCGCCGAATGCGCACCGAAGACAAGCCCGTCTGCGCCCGTCCGTGACCCGACCGCGGCCCGACCGCGGCCAGCTCCAGGAACCCTGGATATCCGGAAGCCCGCCGATACAACTCTGCCGCCCTTCACGCACGCAACCCCGGAGGACACAAGGACTGCCAATGAGCCACACCGAACACCACCCAGGAACCGTTCTCCTGTAGACACTGCAGACGATCCTTCATCATCAACGGCCCCCCTTGAACGCCAAAGACTCGCCGGACGCCCGTACCACCGAAGCCCAGACATGCATCCTCCTCAACGTACGCTCCCTACACAGACACGCCATTGAGATCTGGGACCTGTTGGACACCCTCTCGCCCAACGTTGCCTTCCTCACTGAAACCTGGACTAACGCCACCTCCGGCCCGGACATCGCCACCGCCATCCCCGACAGATACAAGATCCAGAGAAGGGACCACCCCCACCGCCCAGGAGGAGGACTCGCCATCACACACAACACCTCCCTTCGACTCTCCACCTCCAACCCGAGCGACCCCCACTCCAACACAGAACACCTCCACTTCCAGATCCAGACCAACCCCAGAACCACGCTAAGCAGCACCCTCGCCTACAGACACCCCGGACAGCTCCCCGAGGCCGCAACCACCATCCCCGACCTCGTCGGGCCCCACGCCATCACTTCTACAGACTACAAAAAGACAGGCGCTCCTGTAGATGCCTCGAGAAAACCTAGCGAAACCGGAAAACCACGGAAGACCTAAACAGTTACCGGAGCGCCCTGAAAGAAGACCACCAGCGCATAAGACACGCCAAGAGGACTTTCATCAAGAACAAAATCAACACCAACGCAACCAACGCCAAAGAACTCTTCAATGTCTTACAGCAACTCACCAAACCACCCAGCGAAGCCAAGGACATCAGACCATCCCAGGAACTATGCAACAAGCTCAGCTCCTATTTCCACTTGAAAATCAAGCAAGCAATGAGGGCCGCCGCTGCCTGGATGAAAAGCAGATCTGGGTTAAATCCATCATTCTTTTGCTCACCATTCCACCCCAGTTTAGACCCAGACATATGAAAGTCAGTCTTGACCCTGTGCCACATCTGTGTGTCTTTCACTTCATGATAGTATTAGCAGACTGCAATTTGAAACACAGGCAACCATTTATAGAATAAGATATTTTTAAGAAGCCCATGTGAAATAGAATTCAGTAGTCTTAGGAATCAAGAATTAAACCAATGGAATGGCAAGAGCTAATAAGGGAGATTAAGCATCAGTTAGAATAACATATATCACAGGAGCAATGTGGATACCTAGATATTGTTGAAATCTGCATTAGAAGTAAAACATCAGACAGCTAAAGGCAGGAGTTCTCAGGCGAGGCCATGGCTGAAAAATCACTCTTGCTGAGTTAATATAAAAGGACATTGTACAATATAAGAGTAAATCATCATAACATCAGACTAGGAAGAAGCTTCACAAGAGTGGGAAAAACACAGTTTAATCAGAATATGATGGCTTAGAATTATACAGGAGGGCTCGGACTCTTAAGAAATCGTAGCGTAGTGAATGTAGTAAGTAATAAGTCTTGTTACAGAAAGTATAGAAGATATAGTACATTCACAGTCATACCGGCAAAAGTATTGTGGAATGCATGAAGGTTATCTAAATGAAAAGACAGATGTGCCATAACCATGTACAGTGGTGAGCGGTCTAGATATCTGAAGAGCATTATAAAGAACGGTGCCCCTACTCACGCAGCTGCAGAATTCAAATTGATAGACAGTTGGAAAAGTTAATAAATGTTGTGAGAAACAAAGTCAAAGAAAGATACTCATTCTGGGTGGGTCTAAGCGACAGCAGGCAAAGATCAATCAAGAGCGAATATGGAATCGGAGGAGGGCTGCAGAGCCTTGGACTTTTACATAGGAGTAACGTAGCAAGGCCGCAACACCAGGAGATGAAAGATGGAGGACAGGCAGAATAGTTGATAACTTCTCCGTGAATGGCTGAACACAAGTATAAGAGACACTGAATTTTGTGAGATTGAGAGAAATACAGCAAGAGAGTGGTCAGATTTGGTGCAGAGACTAAAGGTGGTCGGGGGGAGGAAACTCACCGACCACAATAGCAGCCAGGAATCCATCAAGTCATAGGGATCCTGCCTCAGAGCAGCCACCAATGGTCAGCTATGTGCACCCCTCGAAGGATATTCCGAACCATCACCGCAGCACAAGTGGCCTAAGGTAAGCAGATGCAGTTGTGCGCTTGCACACTGTGAGAAGTTGGCCTGGCATATGCTGTCTCCTAGTTATAGGGACACCTTGCACCAGTCCAATTCGACTCTTATTGATGATAGGTTTAAGACAACCTTTAAAGACAGCTATCCTAGTGGTAGCTGTGGAGAGCAGCCTTCAGGCTAAGTCTTGAAGGAGTGTTAAGCTTATTGTTTTACCATAATAACCTCTTGAATAACCAAATGAAAGAGTAGCCCACACAGGTATATATATAAAATATATGTATTTATTCTAGACAGAATCCCACAGTCTCTTTATGAAGCTGTGGCAAAGTTACAATATCAAACAAGCATTGATAGATACAATAAATAGCACTATTAACATTGGGCCCCAGGGGGGGACCAAACCACATACTAAAAAAGTGGTATAAGAACTACGACAATTCTACAGGCAATGCCTAGGGCATTCAGGATCGCTGGCCCCTTATGAATCCACCCCAGGTTATGAGGAAGGGGACCCACGGGAGGCGCGTGCAGTGCAAGTAGCTGCTATCGGGATCTCTATTACAGCCTATGGAGAATGTCGCGGTTGGAAATAAACAGTTTAAAAATACTTCTAGCAGGAGTACAAAGT
Source organism: Triturus cristatus (assembly GCF_964204655.1). NCBI lineage: Eukaryota > Metazoa > Chordata > Amphibia > Caudata > Salamandridae > Triturus > Triturus cristatus. The sequence continues at coordinate 875,458,336 of NC_140580.1, read as the reverse complement.
TAAAACTTCAGACTTAAGCTTTTGAAGAGCCCACTACCACGAGAGTACCGAGGTACCACTGTTACCTGCCCCAGGGAAGCCGGGTGCATAGGTCGTTTCTGCTGTCGGGTCGCGGGCTGATTTTCAATGGGAAAATAGTCAAAAGGTCTGCTAGCCAAAAGCGTCGATGATGCCGTGAAGATCAAAGATGTGAAGATTGTAGAGAAGAACTTGAAAGCAGAGGGGACAGAGTCTGGGTCACGGAAAAGTGACCAAGAGGCTCAAAGCAAGGAGCCCTTCGATGTCGGGTGCTTCAGGTGGAAAGTGGTGTAGCTTGGATCTGCAGCCACGGGCTCCGGGAGGCTTCAAGGAAGGCCAGCTTCAGAAGGGCGACTGTCCCACATCGGATGAGGGTCGCTGCGGTGTTAGTGTCCGGCTTGGATCCACTAAGCCTTGGCAACCGCAACCCACGAAGAATAAACAAATCTGCTACAGTGCAGACCCACGAGGTCTGGGAGTGGTCTCCTTCAAGGAGACTGTAGAGCAGGCCTGGAGCAACCAGGGGAACTCTTGATTGTAGAGATAGACCTCCGCTAGGACCCACAAGTCGAGAGAAAAGGGACCGCGGGAGGCAGCAATTTGGCATGCGTAAAAGGGCACCCATGGGCCACCGGAGGGGGCTAGGGCGCTGGTCTTTGGCACAATTGCTGTAGAGTGGTTGGCTCAAAAACGGGCCAAAGCACAACTTCCCCACTGGTCAGGGTTGTGTGCTATGCAAGAGGTGGCTGGTGTCCTGGGGTATTGGGGATCTCGGCACCCACGCGGTCCACGGTGCCCAAACTCGTTGAGCACACTCACTGGCCTCTGGGATGCGCTGGAAACCCACCTCAAGGTTTCTGGAAGTCGTCGAAGTTCGTGAGAGCAGCGAAGTTCCAACCGGGTCACTTGCAGTGTTTCAGGTGCCTGCCAAGCAGGGGGATAACTCCTTTATCCCAAGGGAGATTTCTTCCGTCAGCTGGGCAGCAGCAAGTCGAAGGTCAAGACTGTAAAGTTCAAGATTAATCTGAGGCTCTGGGGCCACGTTATTCACCTTTATCCCCAAGATTAGGGGAGTGTTCAGAGTAGTGTCCACCAATGAGAGGTGAGGCGGGGAAGGGTCGCTACATCCTCTCCCCTTTGTGTGTTTCCCGCCTGGGCGAGGGGCAGGATGCCCCTGAACCGGTTCCAAGCGGTGTATGCAGAATGAGGTCTCTGCAGCTGCCTACGTGCAACTCTGAAAGGACATTTGGTGCACCCACCGTGTTCCAATCCACATTATCCTGTCTGGGGAGATGCTAGCACCTCCCTGCCACAGGAGCCCTATTGTCCAGCTGGCGAGGCTGGGATTTTCCCCAGCAACAGCCAGCCAGGGTCGTGTAGGTGGCGGCCAGTAGCCATTTTGTTTTACTTGTGCACTTTTAAATTGGTGTCCAAATTCGAACGCTTTTCCCATATCGCCCCTCTAGCAGGGGGGAATCGTACCCTCATGCCCATGGCTGGACTGGGGGTATGATTCCTACATGTTTGACACCAAACACAATATGGTTCTGTGTAGCCATTCTCAAGTTATCGCGTTATCGCGTTATCGCGATAGACTTATAATGTGGTTAAGAGTATATGGTATGGCTACACTACAAACAACCCAGCAATGAGTTTACGAGGGTTGCAGAGAGGCCCTACTCATGTAGGGGTCCCCCCTCACACATACCTCAGCACCCTGCCTTGTAGGATTAGCAAGGCCTGCTATAGGGGTGACCTATGAGAGTTTATGTGTTGTAATGGGGTGGGATATAGGGTACCTATATCCCTGTAAGGGGTGCTAGCACCACCTCACCCAGACTACAGTAGTGGTCTGGTGGTGTCAGTTTGTATGGCTGTCCCAGGGTGGCACAATAAGTGCTGCAGCCCTGGTAGGCCTACTGAGGGACCCATGCCCTGGGTACCTAGGGTACCATCTACAAGGGACTGTCAGGGCATCCTCAGCATCCAATTGGTTTGTACCTAGGGTACTTCACATTAGTTTTAGGGAGAAAGCAGATAGGCTGGGGTCCTGGATAGCAGGATCCCAGCCAGACTAGTCAATAACCACTCAAATACCAGGCAAAAAGTTGGGGGCAACCATTAGTCAGATTCCACCTTCCTACACACACCAAAGCAGATGCAGTTAGAAAGAGGTCAAGCCCAATAATCGAGAAAATGTTAAAATATATCTAAATTATACATGTCATACATTGATAAATATTTCTAATCGTAAACTGCATAACGATGTAAAGAACTACTGTGACCTTTTACTTTCTTTCTTTTTTAAGTGTTTTCTGCAAAGTGTGTAATTTTGTAGGTCTGTCACTCTGCATTCCCGGCTCCTGACCTTAGCACAATATGTGATCTACAGTGAGAGGTGAGGATTGCTGAAACAGGAATCCAGATTTCTAGTCCCATCTTCACAACTTGGTAAACATTTTGTGATCAAGGGCAAAATAGGTTATTGCCCTCTCCTCTCAGTCTTCATGACCTCATTACATGAGAACACATAAAAACATTCAAAACACTAGTAGTAAACAGCATATAAAAAAATATTAACCAGAATTTTTCACTTCCTCCGCAACAATCGTTAGAACATACCTGAAACTCATTTGTCCTTCTCCATGTTTCTTATTTTCATGAAAGGACCCTTGATATGTTTGCCCATTACAGTCCACCAGAATGCCATAACCTAAAATAAAAGACAACACCAGCCTAATGTTATGCTGTCTGAATTTGTACAGCACATTTCTGTCATAGGCATGGAAAACTAGCAATCCAACCAAAAAGGTATGGTGTTCCCCCTTGTTGAGAGCTATAGTGATACTAATTTAACTAAGTTGAAAAATAAATCCAGGGTTATTTATGGTTACCAGCTGCCCAGCATTGCAATTTGTGGGTAAATTCAAGTTATTCAACATCACCAAATGAAAGAAGCACATTGAGAGTCCAAAAAGTGTACCTGAAAAAGGGGTGGTTTTTGACTTACACACCTTCTCTCATGCCACAGGTGAACTCTCCTTCGTATCTTCCGCCATCCTTGTACTGCATAACACCAGTCCCATGGAGTTCCCCGCAGCTGAACTGCCCAGAATAGGTATTTCCTAAAGGGCAAAAAATAAAAAAATCTGAGTGGACATAGGGCGAGAGGCATTCACTGGCCTATGTGACCACTCACTGTCCATGCTGCATTAGGGATATGAATGATGTACCTCCAGTAGAGCATTTGATAAAAGGAGAACTTTGACTATATACTCCAGCGAGACCACTGAAATGCTGATTTTTATCTAACAAAAACTGTTACAACTGCAAACAAGTTTTATGTGCTTTCTTAAACAAAACTCAGGGGAAATATAATGACCTGAAACTAGATACGTACACGAGTGAGTGTGCCAAAAGGGAGTTGGAATACTAGAACATTGTTATACTGGACCCCGTCATAAGCCCCGGGAACAGTCTCGAAGAAGATTTGAAATTTCGACATTACTAGATAAATAAAATAGCACATATTAAATACAATCGTTTTGCAGCATTTATAACAGCTGAGCTCAGCCATTTTTTACATCTGAGCAGCTGAAAGGAATTATCCATATTGACCAGGGACCAAGTTGTACAAAGAGTATTTCTTTACAAGCGCAAGATCTGTGGTGCGTAAATTGGCAGGGTCTGCGTTTTCATAAGCCCAATGTGCAATGTAATAGGGCACCAAGTAACCCTGCCGGGTATGCGAGCATGCATTAAGGAAGGCGAATTAAAAGCGATAATGTGAGTCGCAAAGAGCTTCGCGACTCAAGGTCAACATTGTGATCCATTACAAATCACAATCAAAAAAGGGGGAAGTAAAGAGGTATCCCCCTTTCTTGCGACACAAGGAAATGTAACAATGGTTTGCTATCACTACTCCCATTACGAACCAGGTACCCCTGCCGGGTATAAGAGCATGCATTAAGGAAAGCGAATTAAAAGTGTTTATGTGAGTAGCAAATGGCTTTGCGACTCTGGTCAAGACTGCGATTCATTGCAAATCACGATAAACAAGGGTAAAGTTAAGGGGTGTCCCCCTTTCTTGCGACACAAGGAAATGTAACAATGGTTTGCAATCACTACTCCCATTACAAACCTCCTTAAAGGTACAAGCTGCTGACAGCAGGACGGCTTCCACTGTGCAAGCGGTAACTGCAGGCACTGGAGGAAGTAGATTGCATTGCCACAGTCCCCCTCGCGTCACTTCACACTGAACAATATTTTTTAGCATTGCAGTCCCTGCCTCTTTAAGCAATGAGGAATAACAGCACTTTGCTGGAGCACATGCATAGATGGAGTTCGGCTGTCCCTTGCATGCTGAAGTCTTTGCATCCAAAAGCATTCAAATTGGCAATTCTGCCACATGAATATTTTGGCCTCATTTCTGTGAATCCTTGCGAATGGCCTCTTCACGCTGCGCTGTGTCTGATTAAGTCTTCTGACACAGCCAAAAAAATTGGACAAATGAAGGGCCTCATATGTGGCTCTTCTTATACATGGAACCATGTGCCATCACATGGAGCCTTTTCCATTGATTGGGTCGAATAAAGGCTGCTTTGTGAACCCCCCGGTCTCATAGCCGCACACTGAAGAGTCTCAATGCTTGGCTAATATTTTTCAGAAATGTGGACCCCTTCTCGGTGTCTGAAGAATTATCATCAAGGCTTAAGGACCCCCACTTGCTTACAACCCAGTTGAAAATACCTATTTTCTGTCTAGTCAACTTTTGCTGAAATCCGTACATCTGCCTATTTTGCAATGCATTTTTGAGCAAGTGAGGCAATAATTGCTCCTGATCAGCTAACTCGCGTCTAAGCTTTCAACCAATCAATAAATAACCAAAATCAGGGTATGGTAAATCTCAAAGAGAATAGGCAGAATTAACCATCAACTTAAAATATTTTTCCCAAAACATCTTTATTATTTTAAAAAAAAAATCTTGATAACAATTGTCTCAGTTTTAATATATTTGCGAGCTTAAGTCAGACTCGTACCAACAGATAGCTTTATTTAGGAGTACAGACCACTTTTTAAATTCAGAAAAGTTGGTTTTGAACTCATGAATATAAGTACTCATAGAGAGGTTTATTTGTTAATATATCTACTCCAGTGAGCAAGAGTGCGTGGAAATCTGTGAACACTAACTTACATTTCTGTCAGTGTTCAAAACATATTTTCCGATAACTTCCTACTCAGGAAATGGTCGAAGACTTACTCCTGCCAGGAGTAAATCCTTTTCCATGGTGAAAGGAAAAGGGAACATCTCTCAAAGTTGGGGAGGGTCTATAGGTAGGGGTTTCTCTACAAGGAAAAATATTTTACCATGGAGAAAAAAGGAAAGTTAGCTAGTGCAACAGCACTTGTTCGGCTTTCCCATGTGAGTATCCAAACATTCACAGACATTTTCCAGGATTACATCTAAACCTGCGACAGGCTTTGTGAATTCATGAAATTAATAAATCTATACTAATGAAAAGTCAATAGACTGAGTGTATAGATTTATTTACAACTTTTTGAGTCTCAGTACACATCACCTAGCAGTAGAAGTTGACAGACAGCAGTGAAAAACAAGCTTTGACAACACCCATCTTTTTGGCTTTAGAATACTGAACAGATTTTTACTAACTTTCACACAGCGATTTTATAGCATGGGAATCCGCTTCCTTAAGACATAGAACAGGTAGGGCACAGAGGGCGGTAGCAGTGCAAGCTTCTTTCATACACAAGCTCATCATATGCAGCAGCAGTGCCAGCTTCGCTCACATAAAGAGCACTGCATATCACAGGCAGAACCAACGAGTGTTACCAGTCTCGGTTAGGGGAGGTTTTTTGGAGAAGTGCTGCAAAATATCCAGGAATATTGAGTCAGCACAGAGGGACAAATGCAGGTATTTGTCTATACAGTAGGACAGAAAGGAAAAGACAGCGGTCTGTGACTGCATTTTTAAGCAGAAAACGTCAGTACTTGAGTAGCAGACATGTAAAAGCACTACTTGCACCCATGTATATGGTAGTGTTGGCCAGTGATCGGGTGCAGTTTGTTGGTGACATTTTCCCTCTCCCCCACGACCCTGCATCTTTTTTTCTGGTGGACCACCAGGTGTTTATTCACACCTGACCACAGTTCTATGTGAGGACCGCAGGCAAGGATTAGGATGTGCTTTCTTTACCTTATTTTCCTCCAGTAACCTATAGAGAATGTCATTGAAACAAATTAACTTTTCCATAAACACCACGAAAAGGAGCAACATTAATCCAACCAATCCGAGTCCAAGAATGCTGGAAAACCCCTTTTTTTCCATGCTCCAGCATCAATCATAAAAGTCTCTGCTATTTTATATTTCAATGGACTGCTTACTAGTGTTTCAACCATCACTCTAGGGTTTTTGTTTGTTCAAAATGGGTCTCCATGCAAAGTAACTGCATTTAGTGATGCATTTCGAATCTCTTTACTTACCCTTTTAAACTCCTAACCTGTGAATGTGTTCCAAGTTTTCTCTCATTCACGCCCTTCCTTCACTTTCAACGAAGCCATTGAATTTCAAGATTACGTCATCTCTTGTAAACTGGTGCTAATGAACTGAACTAAACCGGTGCGTTTTACTTTTTAAAAAAAATGGTAGATCATCTTAATCTAGGTCTGATCGACATAGTTACAGAACCAATCAAAAACACAACCACAAACTTCTTTCACCAAAAGCTTCTTCGAATTGATTACATGGTGGAGACCACAAGACAGAGGAGGACAACCGAGTCCAGAATACAAGGGGAGAAGGCTCCGGGACATCTCTGCAGCCCTGATCGCCGACTGAGAACACTGGACTGGTGCACCCAGACACCGATTCCCACTGAGACCTTCCTCCAAGGCAGAGTTTCATGACAAGCTATCATCACCTACCCGACCTGTGAGAAGTTATGCAGGGCCTGGGTCAAAACAATGTGTTGGTCCCCGCCCATGTTCTCCCAAAAAACATACTTGTGATTATCCAAGGCATATCCAGCATCTGTCGCCAAATAGTAACAGGACCATGTTTAGATGCCTCATCATTAGTAAACAGGCAGGCTTGCTTACAAATCGATAAGTTAACCATTCAGTAGGAGTGCAGAGCCCTGGAAAAGTAAATAACCTGGGACATTATGCACCCTCTGCCCTCCATATATGATGGTCCTGCACCCACTGCAGAGATCTCTAGCAGTCTAAAATCAGGAAACAGTAGCTCAGCTACTTGTGCCTGGCCTGCATCATCTTGTCAGCTCTGCTATTAAAGGTTTTACGAAGTACTTCAAGATTATGTGTGTGAAGGCACATCATGGATTCCATATAAAGTGCTGAGTTCCACTTTTAAGGATGTCAGCTCTTAAAATGTATGCACTGTGCCAATGTTTTGACAACATGCTGTGTTATGAGAGAACATCCTGCTCTAGATGTTCAGTGATTTAACAGGCAGTGATTTCCTCATTCACCAGGCACCTACAGACACACACGATACCACAAAGAAGTGGGGGTCGAACCCCTCTAAACACACCCCTCTGCCAACCACCAATTTAACTCATGCAGCTACCATTATACGCCAACTCCTAGTGAGTGGTTCCCTCTCTCAAAATCCATATCTCTGTGCACTTTTTCCTGGCTTTGTTAGCCAGCAGCAGGGCGGATTTAAAATCTTATTTATAGGGGGAACGGGGGGCAACAAAGCTCATAGATGGTATGAATGTACAACAAAATTCCCATACCAAGGGGCCGATTAAGAGTCTGGTGATCTTCAACCGCCAAACACATGGTGGCGCAGCAGTAGCGGTCCTGCAGCCACCGTATTACGAGGTACCTTTTTGGACTGCCACCGCTGCACCAGCTGCGCCAGGGAACCGCCGTTCCCTGGTGGATGCTCAGCGCACAGAACTATATAATATGCAAGGCTGGGCCGCTGAACATATTATGAGTTTCCCCTCCACCATCATTTTCAGGGCAGGCTCACCACCATGAAAAGTCTGGTAGAGGGGAAAGAAAGGGGGCCCTACAGGGCCTCCATGCCCCTGCTGCCTTGGGAATGCATTAAGGGGGGCACAATATGTGCCCCCCTGTTTGCATGCACCCCAAGTTCCAGGACAGCATGGACTTCACACTCCACTTCGCTCTGGAACTTCTTTTGTGTTCCCATTGTGGTGCCCGTTTTCAGTGCACCGCCGTGGGGACGGCAAAACAAATGGACCAAAAAATATACCTGCTCACTAGAAAAACACTAGTACTAATTGTCTTTATAACTTGTTCAACAACCCACAAAGATCACACTATGAGTTGGGGAGCAGAGCAGTGAAAAAAAGTTATATGCACCCTGGTTCTGTTTGACAGGGCAGTGCAAGACTTCGATACTGGCTGGCATGCTGCAGAACTCCAAAAAAGCTTTCATGAGGGTGGTGGAAGACAGGAAAAGAGACAGGGAGCTTGAGTAGGACTTCATCCCACACAGGGCATGTACAGGACACAGACACCACAGTTAAACACAAGATGGTTAGCCACCATACTACACAATGGGATAGTAAAGATGTCCAAAACATTTGGAGTAGGGTGAGGAACGAATAGGAGTGAGAAGCAAGTGTGGGTGGGGGGGTGTAAAAATGTGGGCTATGTGCCCAAGTCAATGCAATTTGTCGATGGCGAGTGGATAGCTAAAAGGAAACTGTCTGTTCCAGGGTGATGCATTAATTTACACAAAAGAGTCACTCTGCAATGCTTTAGCAAGTGCTTAATTTGAGCTGGTGGTTGCCAGTGGGTGCCACTGGCACCTATTTTTGGGGACCGTCAGTTATGTTTCGCATCAGATGTTTACAGAGTGCACGAGAAGAAAAAAGACACATATCAGAAAGACAGGGGAAGAGAAAGATGGCAAAACCATCATAAACCGAGAAAGCAGGAACATGCAAGAGTGAGATAAAGGGACAGGGAGAGTCTGTAGTGGAGTAAAGAGCTATAAGGTGGATTTAAGTCTAAATCACAAACCAGAGAGGTGGAGGATAGGGTCCCGTACGTACCTCCAAAGTATCAAGTACAACACACAATGGTACGGGACTCACCAAAATACAAGAAAGCAGAAGGTCACAAGGAACACAACTTCCTAAACTACAGGGAAGTGGGGCATTCATAAGGGCTCTAGGATCCCTGAACATGGAACGCAGGCCTAATGCGCCTTATGTGGCACTACATCAGATGTTTCAAGCAACCAGGTGACTCCTACCTGGGCCTCGAACTGTCTCAATGGAACAACACTATATTTTAGGGAATTCCGTTTATATGGTCAAGGAGTCCTTTTGTAGTCACACAGTAGTCAAAAGGTCCACCAAGCCCATGGACCTAGCTCGTCCCGCTCCTTGTCGCTGGTGGTTTTAAGGCTAACAGCCTTGGTATTTGGTGCATTGATGTTTACTTGCCCCGGCTGCAAGCTTCTGGGCTGAGCTTTGGGCACCAGCACTCTTTCTTTCATAAAATAAGCAGTGCTTACAGCAAAACGGGCCAATGGAGCGGATCCATTAGATGAGACCCAGAAGCGGTGTGGAAGGATAATGTAATCTGTCTAATCAATTCCATACCTCATGCGCCCTTACCATCATATACCACTGCAGAAAGTCTCTGGCTTCTAAATGAGAAAATATAATAAGCGATAGAGGGAGGATAGACTGAGAATGAACTGGATATATTAGGAAACTTCCTCACTTGGTAAGAGCCACATAGTCTCTTTAAGAGCCAATAAGGATCCAACTGACCACTTTCAATCTGTGCTCTAGGTCTAATCAGGTGAAAGTGGGTGGATTAAGAATTTAGAAAAAGGTATGTATCATGGAGAATGAAGATTTCAAGAAAACAGCTTTTCCTGCTCCGCCTCCATTATGAGAACTTCTTTGATATTCATAAATATTACAGTTGAGTAGCAAGGCCATTCCATACACTTCCCATCACCACCCACAAGGTGTAGCGTGCTACCCATGTGGACAACCACTTCGGCGCTCCGCTCAGGGGTAGTAAGCACTATACAAATGCCTTAATGCAATTAAAATGAAACAAACAGAACAAGCAGGTGGATTAGGAGCAGGGGGAAGAATGAAGCTCGTCAGGCCCAAGTTCACAAAGATTTTTGTGCATAAAAGCAGTTCTTGGGTGTGCAAAAAAGCACTTCCACATCCTTTAAAACTGAATCACGATTGGTGTAATTGTGCATTCGTACTAATGTGGGCCTTCTGCCGCCATGACAGCTTAGCTTCATTCACATGTTCAAGTTGAGGGATCGGACTGTTGGTCTTTCTGGGAAGAGACGTACTTTTGTGGGTATTCGCATTACTGCTCAGGATAGTAAGTTTTCCATCCTGCTTAATGTGTGCATTTGTTCTTGTTGGAGGCAGATTAGAAAGGTGAAGGGAACTCCCACGCATTTAATAGGAATATAGAGGGAAGGGATTTCTGCAGAGGGAAAAATATTTTCCTCATGAAGAAAAAAGGAAATGCGAAAATGTACAGATGTAATTCATTTGAGCATATAGAATTTGTGATCTGATAGTAATTATGCATGCATAAACTTTGCGTTCTTGTTCACGCAGGATATCAATTGTGAATGTTTTGAGGGTGCTCCTGAGGTACTGTGTAAACTCTAAAAAGTCAAGAATATGCTCCAATGAAAGAGTAATGCTATAACAGACGATTTCTTACTAACTTCTTGAATTTGTTTTTTGTTGAATTGGGCCTGAGAGAGCCAACCAAAATGGGGATGCAAAATTAAAGGAAGTGAGTGAAGAACGGAGCCGGTAACCAATATTTTCATAAACAATCCCATGTGGAAATGTGATGGGCCATGAAAGAAATTACCTTGGTCTTCTCTGAGTTTCTAGGTTCAATTATCAGTCCAATATACCATACCTATAAAGCTTTTACTTCAAAACTCTGAAATGCACCATCTCGAACAACTAGGGTCAGCTGCTTCAGGCTTTCTCGAATTAAACCACAGGCGCCATCTCTGGCACCCGCGAAACCCCAACTCATATGAATAAAAGGTTTTTGTTCTTTGTTTTGTTCTTTACGACGTGGAAATCCCAACTCCAGCTCGATTCAATTTGGAGTTAAGAGGCTGGACCCTAAAAATCCAGGTTTACGAATTAAATCTTGACAGATTTTAAACAGTACCATAAAGCAGTTTTTTTAATTGGGAATAAAAAAAATATGAACTCTTTAAAATGTGTTCCTTTTATGGGTGAAAATGAAATGGAAAAAAGTTACTGACCAGAGGAGGCCCAATACCGCAATCCATTGCCTTCGATCTCACCATCTGCAAACTCGCCTTCATAGTAACTGCCGTCCTTAAGTAGAAGCTTTCCGTGACCTAGGAAGAAAGCCAAGATGTATGTTAGGGCCATGTTTGATGCGCCTGCACCACAAAGCGGATGAGGTGCTATATTTTCTGTGCATCTTCACATGGGAACCACCTAATTAGCTCTGGTTCTCGTATAACAGACTGAGTCTCCAATGGCAATCAGGAACCCTTGTTGAAATAGGTAGACCTTTGAAGAGACTTCTGGCAGAAAAATATTTCACACTTCAGAAACATAAAAACATCAAAAGAATAGAATCCCTTCATGAAAATGTTTAAACTTTTGCTGACCAGACATTGGCAGTACGTTCTACGTCTATTACTACCTTTGACCACTTTACCGCTAATTTAGGAAAAATAAGAACACCACAAAGGTGGGCTTTTCAGTTACTATTTAAACTCTGCTCAGTGGTATGCGGTTGCAGGACAGCAGTCCTCAGACATTTTATGCAGATGTTCCGTTCGTGTAAAGAAATCTTGAGTAAGCGCACATATGACATAACATAATACTGATATACAGCCAATGAGTCCAGTGGTAAATATCGTAAAAAAGCATAACGCGCCCGATATGACTTGTAAGTGTGTTAGCCTCAAAAAGTGCTCTCTAAATGTTTTATTTTATTGAAATAAATATATTATGCAAAATCAAATACATTGTGAACTAGCACAGTAAGGCATATTTCCAGCGGTACCTGTACACAAGTAGAAAGCAATTCCTACATAGCCCTCGCTGCGCCTGTGTGGCATGGTTGCCCTAAAGCCATCCTTTTCCACCAGACAAAACAAAAAAAATCTCAGCTTGCTGCTACGTTTAATGGGCACAGAGTTAATGACGCAGGCCAAAACCCTCAAACAGGTCAGTCTGATAGGTTAAACAGAGCAAGAAACTATAGTCACAACACCCTATTAACTTAAGGCCTCATTATGATGCAGTTCGGACCGCAGCATACAGCTTGTCGGTTGCGGTCCACTGCTGCAGTCCGACCAACGCACTAGGATGCATGCAGTCAGAGGCAGCAGTCAGAGGGCCAACCGACGCCTTCCAACCGGCTCATGGACCCCGTTGGTTGGTCGGAAGCTCCTCATAATCCCTTATTGATGGCATTTCCGCCATCTGGATTATGATGTCAGCTTCCGACAGCCTTTCCATGTCGTCCTTTCCGACATGGAAAGGCTGTCAGAAAGTGACACTGACGGCCCCTAACAGGACCTCCTTCCCCCTGGCCCTCCGTATCTGGGTCGGGGGGCATCTATGGCGCCCACACTGATAATCACAAACTGCCATTTCTTAAAGGGATCTTGTGCTGCGGGCGGTTTCCGCCCACCGCACAAGCTCCTATCGAGAAGTGAGAGTTTGCGATTGCACCATTTGTGACAACTCCGACCGACATCGTAATCAGGGCCAAAGTAGTCAAAGCATGTTTCTTCCATCTATATAGCCCTGGCCACAAACTTCCGCACTGGTCATACACAAAAAACATGGGCCATAATATCCTTTGTCCTCTCACACCTGGACAATGCAAAAACCCTTATTTGACTTCTGGCCTACCTCATAAGACGACTGCAACAAGTACAAAATACAGTAACCAGACTCTTACTACGAAGGCAACAACGACAAAACATCTCCTGCACCTTAATTGAACAGCATTGGCAACAAACAGAACAATGACTCAACTTCACCGCCCGTTACATCACTCATAGTGCATACCATGTACCGTAACAAACATTATTTCACAAATAAGCTCACAAATGTCATCCAACCAGGCCACTGACATCTAGCATGGAATCTCTGTAAAACGACCCATTTAAACATCAATTCCAGATGTTGCTGACACGTACAATATAACCCACCAACCATGCTCAGACAGGTCATAAGAAAAAGACCTTCATCAAAACTTACCAAGACATGCTGACACAAACACACACACATGCGCGCACACACACACACACACACAGACGTGTGCACGCACACACAAATATACACAGTCACACTCACTCCTACACCTATCTTTCACCTACATCATTTACACTGCTCTCCCTCGGTCCCTTCACTCTCTTGTTTTTCCACCTTTACAACCCTCATTCTCTCACTCCCACCTCTACCCATTCTCTTACCTCATCACCTCCAGTAGCAGGATCAAGTTTACATTTCATCCATTTACCTCTATCTCCACCGGATCCACAAGCTTGTGTCAATCTTTTTTTTTTTTTTTTTAAACAATTTTTATTAGAAACAAAGACAGCAGCAGAGACAATTGCATAGACAATGTAGATATGTTAGTCCCTACCATTTCCACTCTTCCTCAATGCACCCCTAACACACATGAGTCTAGGGAAACTAAATTTATAAGCCGCCAGTCTCCCCCTCCAACAAACACTTGTATGTCTCCAAGTCAGGAGTCGCCGTATCACTCTTGCTCTTCTGGTCGCCTCTCCCCGTGTGCGGCTGTTTCTGCACTCACCCCACATTTACGTGCTGCCTCTCCCTCCTGAGCTCTATCGTCGGTGAGATACATATATCTACCCTATACTTATTCCATTTTCCCCACTTGTGGTCCCATTTACGTGGACATCCCCTCCCTTTAAATACCGTTTTCTTGGCGAGCATGGCATGATCCATGTCTTTAGCCCAATCCATCAGTAGCGGTATGCTGTCAATTCCCCACCTTCGGGCAATATTCCGCTTAGCCAGACACCACCCCAATGTTACCCATTCTTGCTCAATCTGCGTGAGGTCCATCGCTACCCAGATATTGAGAAGACACATCGTGGGTGTCGGGTGTATAGCCTTGCCACATGTCCTAGCCTTTTGCCTGGTGATAGTAGTCCAATATCCCTGTATGTGGGGGCATTCCCATAAAATATGCAGGAATGTTCCCGTCTGAGCGCATTGTCGAAGGCATAGTGAGTCGGGTCGCCTATTAAGTCTGTGTAGTAGAATAGCATCAAAGTACACTCGGTGTAGGATTTTAAGCTGCACCAGGCGAAGACGCATTGGGATAGCCACCTCTCTGGGTGATGACAATGCCTCCCGCCAGTCCTCATCGGCCAAGTCCCCTAGTTCTCCTTCCCAGGCCACCCTAAGTTTTGACATCGGATCCACCCCATTATTGATTAGCTTCCGGTATGTGAGTGATATGGCCTTTCAGTTCATTGGGTCCAACAGGAGCCTGTCCTCCAGGGGGGAGGAGTCCGGAATGGGCGCATTTTTAGTTCGTGCCGATTCTATGGCATGACTTATCGGCAGGTAGCGAAACCCCTCCGAGGTAGCCAACCGGTATCTGGCCTGAAGTTCCTGGAATGTTACCATTTTGCCTTTGTCCCATAGGTCACTTACTTTGGAGATTCCAATCATCTCCCACTTATCGAATCCCACCGATGTACTCAGTCTCCCCAGAATATCTGGCTCCCATAGAGGGGTAGCCTTCGTTAGACGACCCCTCCATCCCATCCGCTTCTGCACTCCGTGTCACACTTCCACAGCGCGCGCCGTCGGGCCAGTCAGTCCCAATTTCTTATGATTGGTGTAAAGCGCTCTATTATAGCCACCTTTCCCCATTAACCAATGGTCTGTGCGGAAGCTCGGATCATTATGCCTCCCGAACACCCAGCTGTTAATGGCCGTCAGTTGCGTGGCCTGGTAATAAAGACGCAGGTCCGGCAATCCAATGCCCCATCATACCATCCCATTGTTAACTTTGTCATAGCTATGCAGGGCGGTTTATTGTCCCACAGTAAATCTCTCAATACCGTCTCAATCTGTGAAAAATAGGAGTTTGGGATCGGATTGGGTGTATTTTGTAACGCATAGAGGAAGCGCGGCAGGGCCAGCATCTTGTATAAGGACGCCCGGCCCAGCAATGTTAGTGGAAGAGATTACCAATATACTACATCCGTTCGAAACCGCCGTAACGCCCCCTGGAGATTCTTCTCGAAAAACAACGTGGTATTGGTGGTGATAAATAGCCCCAAATAAAGAAAACCCTGGACCGCCACCGGGATGTCGTATCCTCGGGGGCTACGAGAAGGGTCTCTCCATAGGGAATACATCTGGGATTTAGTCCAGTTGATTTGATACCCAGAGTGTGCCCCAAAAATATGAAATATATGGAGTACCCGTCGCAATGAACGAGCTGGAGAGGCAAGATATAGTAAAATATCATCAGCATATAACGATATTCGGTCCTCGTGGTCTTCCGTCCATCTCATGCCTCTAATCCCTGGGTCCCCCCTTATCCACATCACCAATGGCTCGAGAACTAGAGCGAACAGCAGAAGCGACAGTGGGCAGCCCTGTCTTGTGCCTCGGCTGAGGGGGAAGGAGGTAGAGCGATAGTTATTTACCACGACATGGGCCCTGGGTTGTGAATATAGCAACCGGACCCATCCCTTGAATTTAGGGCCGAAGACCATTCGGCCTAGGACTGCAAACAGGTACTCCCATGCCACGGTGTCAAACGCCATTTGTGCGTCGAGTGCCAGTAGCACTGCCTCCTCCTCCAAGGTCTGCACTCGTCCTATGACCCCGTTGACCCTGCGCAAGTTACGCGCTGTATTACGTCCTGGCATGAATCCAGATTGGTCCGGGCGGATCAAATCTGGTAGGTAGGGGAGCAGTCGATTCGCCAGTAACTTGGCCAATATCTTTGCCTCGATTGCGATCAGAGAGATAGGTCTATACGACTGACACTCGTCCGCTGGCTTGCCGGGCTTATGGATTACCACTATCGCCGCCTCTCGTATGTCGTCCGGCAGAAGGGCGCGCTCGCAGCTTTCGTTGTACAGGTTGAGAAGGTGAGGTGCTAGCATGGAGGCCATAGGCTTAATTAACTCAATCGGGAGACCATTGGGGCCGGCCGTTTTTCCGAATCGAACATCTTGTATGGCCTTATGTACTTCCTCAGCGGTCAGCTCCGCCTCCAGTGCCAAGCCGTCCTGCTCAGATAACCCCTTCACCTCAATAGTTGCTAGAAGGTCTGCAGCCCACGCCGCCTGGGAGGCGTCTGGGGCCTCGTATATTGTTTTATAGTGCTGAGCGAACTTTTCAGCGATCTCCCGCGGGTCAGTAATCTGGGTATCATCCGCCCCCTTGAGTGCTCGCACCCATCGTGCCGCCTGCCCTCTCCGTTCTAACCATGCTAATAACTTTCCTGTACAGTCCCCCTGTTTATAAATACGATGTCGGCTGGCCAACAGTCTCCCACCTGCGTCCTCCAGCAGTAGCTGTTTATAATCTTGCCGTTTTATATTTAGTGAGTGTTGAGTATCCGCCTTCGGATCTCGGGAGTTCACCCCTTCAAGTCGAAGAATGTCTGTTTCCAACTCCAGTACTCTTCTGCGGCGTTAGGCCCTATAGCCAGCAATCACCGACAATGCCCTGCCCTTAATGACCGCACCATATGCCCCCCAAAGTGTTATCGCTGATGTGACCGAGTCAGTGTTTTCTGCAAAATAGTGTTTCATATCCGTCCTCAACGTGTCTTTAATGTGAGGGACCTTTAGTGCCCAGGGTGGAATCCTTATTGGGCCTGGCTGCTGTGGGTGTCGCATACCCAGGGTTGTAAACACAGGGGAATGGTCTGAGATCCCCGTGCCAGACATCGGGAGTCCGAAAATTCGTGGATTTGCTGTGCATGTGTAAACAGGTAATCTATTCTTGATTGACTCCCGTGGACCCCGACTGAAATGTGAAATGTGTGTCCCTGATATGTGCCCAACGCCAGACATCCACCAATCCCAGGGCTTTCACGAAGTCATGCAGAGGGGAACCACGTGCTGAGTCCGGTCTAGGGGGGGATCTATCCACTAGTCCGTCTATCGTCCAATTAAAGTCACCCCCCATCACTAGTGTGCCCATTGGGAGGTTTAGAAGCAAAGTCGCTACGTCTGACAGAGTCATACGTTGAAGGCCAGGATTTGCATATATTGAAACTACATTAAGTACTATCCCTTCCAACGTACCTGTGCAAGCCACGTACCGCCCCAGCTGGTCTGTCCAGGTTTTATGGAGCACGTATGGACAGTTCTTCCGCAGGAGTATTCCCACCCCCCTAGATCCAGAAGTGAAGCCCGAGTGTGCCAACATTCGGTACCCCTTCTGATCCAGGGCCCTACATGAGTTTCCCTGCAGATGGGTTTCCTGCAGGAGCACCATATCAAGACCCTGGCGATGAACATATTGCGACACCACTCCCCTCTTAATCTTGTCTCCTTACCCGTTGACATTCCATGTGACCAGCCTAAGCCCTTTCCTCGTTGTCATGAAGTCCTGGTCGTAACTGGTCGGCTTGTGTCGGGGGGCCTCGATGGCCGGGTCCCCTCAGTAGAGAGAATTGCCTACCCACTGGACGCTCCCTGGTAGCTTCAAATCACCGAATCCTGTCTGCTGTCGCCTGAACATAACACCCCATCAATCCGTGCCGGTATGCACAATTACAAAATCTTGCCAACATGCAACTCCCCGCGGCTTGTGTCAATCTTGTGATGTATCTTTGTCCACTTCTTACCAACCTATCTCAATCAACTATACTCTGAACCATATGTCTCTGCCTATACCACTTGCTCTCTCATACACATTTCTGGCGCACCCACAATTTTCTACTAGTCTACATCTCTTCTCCAACTCTGCCCATTTTAACATTTCTTAGCAATCTTTCACATCTACCAACCTTTGGAACCCACCTCATCCACTACCACAAACACAACTGAACCTCCAATTTCAGAAGAATGCTAAACTCTCACCCATTCTTACTTCATGTACACTAAGGGCCTATTCACGACTTTGGTGGTGCAGTGCTGGGTCCGCGCCATCACTGCTCTGCCAAAGCTGTGGTCAGACTGCCAGAAAGATTAGGAGTGTCCTCCTGTCTGGCGGGCTTCGTTTTTGACGATCCCACGTTAGTGGCCTGAAAATGGGTACAGTAGTGAGAATGCCAAAAACAGTTCCTGCAAAGCAGGAACTGGTGTGAATACACACAGGGAGGCATTTGTTGTGCCCCTGGTGTGCATCCACAGGGCGTGAGGCACCAGTGGAACCGCCATGAAAACTGTAGTGGAGAGGAAACTTGTAGTATGTTGGGCGGGTCCGCGGGGACCCGCCAAGCATATAACTGCTTCCTGACCGCGAGGGAACAGCGGTTTCCTGGTGGCGGCAGTGGGCTGTGGTGGTCCCATCGCCCATATCTTAATAGGGCACTCGAGAGACCGCCACGTCTCTGCGAGTCTGGCAGTCTGTGGACCACCAGACTAGTAATCGGGGCCTAAGTTTGGACTCATAAGCCCTCATGTCAGCTTTTTTTTCTTCCGTGATTTCCTGTTTCAGATTATTTGGGACTTCTAAAATGCTAACTGTACGTTTTTTGTTTATATGTAAAGAGCGCAACTAAACCATAGCTGCAGCTATAAGGTAGAAAAATTAAGTTAATTTGGTTAAGGATTAACTAGGACACTAGTCATAGAACACTTTTAAAAGCCACCATCCTCAGGGCATTGCCATCTGGCCATCTTGGGTTAAGGGCCAAATGAGCTCTTGGTGACTGCTGTTTGGTCATATAGGCCCTGGAAGGAGCTAGGATTGACACTCTTGGGACCATAATGGAAAAGGGAGGGGGGCACACCGAGAGTGGGAGGGGGGTAATACGAGATGTGAAATACACTATATTACTTTACACTGGGATTTCAACATACTGTCACATCACCATGGTAAGAAAAGCAGGTCATAGCTTGTGGAGGTGTCAGCCTTCAGTGGAAAGAAAAAACTTACCATGTTTTTTCCCTTTTTTCCATTGTCCTTCGTAGCGAAAGAAAGTATTCGGGTAAATGTAAATCCCAAACCCTGCAAAAAATAGTAAACATGCTCTGAAAATGACAGTTAAATTAAGCATTTTAAAATATTTCTGCATTGCCTTGAATTTTTATGGACAAATCCATCTGCATGTGAGGAGGGAAGAAAACGAATTCTTGAACCCATTTTCTGTTTCCTTACAGAACCTCTTCCTTAGATCTGACACAAAACAACCTCGCTCACGAGAAACACTAAAAAGCATTTGCAATGCAATAGGTCTCCGGTGCTCCCGTGGGTGCTAGCCCTAGAACTTCCTAAGTCCAAAAGGGTTTGGTCCTGACTCATTTCTAAGTGTCCCTAATCTTTAAAAATCTAACCGCGACTTTCCCCATAAAAGCTAATGGGAGCTTGCGGCTGTGTTCACACACTGCACACGACCCCCGTGGGTCCCCTGTGTCACTACCTTGGGTGGTTCCTTGGGGTCCCAGCGATTCTACAGGCTCTAGACCTTGTGTCTAGTTAAGTCGTGGTTCTTGTACCACTATTTTAGTATATGGTTTTGCTCGCCCCTAGGGCCTGACGTGTATTTGTGCTATTTTACTGTGATTATTGAAGTGTAACTTATGTGTTTTGACCTCTAATCTCATAAAGAGACTAGGAGGGTGTGTTTAGTAATAAATACATATATTTTATATATATACACCTGGTGTGGATATCTTTCATTTAGTGACTCAAGAGATTATAGACTGGTAAAACAAGCTGCTTTACATTCCTTCAAGACTTAGCCTGAAGGCTGCTCTCCATAGCTACCACTAGGACAGCTTTCAATAAAGGTTGTATTTAACCTATAACCAATAAGGGGTTGTTTGGCTGATACAGGGTGCCCACTATAACTAGTGGACAGCATATATCAGGCCAACTTCTCACATGTGGTTTGAATGCTTTGCAAGTCCTGCCCAACACCCTGAGGGAAGGACCATGGTCAGGGGGAGTGCTGTGTCATCAGTGCTGTCGTTCAGCACCAGTGCCTGCCGGAGGATGCGCGTGTAATGCCAAGGTCGAGTGTAAGCGTGTACGTGGGGCTCCGGCCAGCCTCACATACTCTTGGAAGGTGTTGCAGTTAGGTATGTTATAGGTACAGCTTTGCTGTTCTGGCGTACCCCGCAAGCAGAGGCAGGGGGTCTTGTATGATTCATCAAATGTCAGGGGTCATTGAAATCCTCTTCATTGGCAGCACAGAGACCTTGTAACGGAGCAGAGTTGCGGTGTCTCTGAACTCACCCCCCACAAATAGGCTACAATGATGCCAGAAATGTTTGAGGACCGTAATGTGGCACAGCTTACGTCCCGGAGGTGACCTTGTATGGAAGCGGATCCCAAACCCACAATCTTTAGCTTGCATCCCGTCCCCTGTTGCGGGTGCTTTCATTTTCATTGTTACAGGCACCTTAAGGAAGTCTGTGTAACATTATACCTTGTTACTGCCACTATCTCTGTGCTAGCAGGTTTAACGTATAGAAACACGTTTGGTGTGAAGAGCTGTACCCAGAAGCGCAAAAACGTTTCTACTGACACATCGCTGCTGACACGTCGCTGCTGACACGTCGCTGCTGACACGCCGCTGCTGACACGCCGCTGCTGACATGCCGCTGCTGACACACCGTTGCTGACACACTGCTGCTGACACACCGCTGCGGACACACAAGCTGCTGACAATCCACTGCTGACACATCCCTGCTGACACAACGCTGCTGACACATCGCTGCTGACACATCGCTGCTGACACACCACTGCTGACACATCACTTCTGACACATCGCTGCTGACACCGCTGCTGATCCCCTGCTGACACACCCCTGCTGACACACCACTGCTGACATATCACTGCTGATGCCGCTGCTAACACACCACTGCTGACACACCACTGCTGACACACCACTGCTGACACAACGCTGCTGACACAACGCTGCTGACATGCCGCTGCTGACACACCACTGCTGACACGCCGCTGCTGACACACCACTGCTGACACACCACTGCTGACACTCCGCTGCTGACACACCACTGCTGTCACACCGCTGCTGACACACCGCTGCTGACACACCGCTGCTGACACACCGCTGCTGACACACCGCTGCTGACACACCGCTGCTGACACATTGCTGCTGAAACCACTGCTGACACCCCTGCTGACACCCCTGCTGACACCGCTGCTGACACCGCTGCTGACACGCCGCTGCTGACACGCCGCTGCTGACACATCGCTGCTGACACATCGCTGCTGACACACCGCTGCTGACACACCGCTGCTGACAGGCCACTGCTGACACACCACTGCTGCTACATCACTGCTGACACACCATTGTTGACACACCACTGCTGACACACCACTGCTGACACGACGCTGCTTACACACCACCGCTGACACGCCACTGCTGACACGCCGCCGCTGACACGCCGCTGCTGACACAGCGCTGCTGACACACCGCTGCTGACACACCGCTGCTGACACACCGCTGCTCACACTCCACTGCTGACACACCACTGCTAGCACTTCGCTGTTGACACACCGCTGTTGACACACCGCTGCTGACACACCGCTGCCGAGACATCGCTGCTGACACATCGCTGCTGACGCTGCTGTTGACACACCACTCTGATACATCACTGCTGACGTCGCTGCTGACACTCTGCTGCCGACACGCTGCTGCCGACACGCTGCTGCCGACACGCTGCTGCCGACACGCTGCTGCCGACACACTGCTGCTGACACACCGCTGCTCACACACCACTGCTGACACACCACTGCTAGCACACCGCTGTTGACACACCGCTGCTGACACACCGCTGCCGAGACATCGCTGCTGACACATCGCTGCTGACGCTGCTGTTGACACACCACTCTGATACATCACTGCTGATGCCGCTGCTGACACGCCGCTGCCAACACGCTGCTGCTGACACGCTGCTGCCGACACACTGCTGCTGACACGCTGCTGCCGACACAATACTGCTGGCACACAACTGCTGACACATCGCTGCTGACGCATCGCTGCTGACGCACTGCTGCTGACAATCCACTGCTGACACACCACTGCTGACACACCACTGCTGACACACCGCTGCTGACACCGCTGCTGACACATCGCTGCTGACATATCACTGCTGACGCTGCTGCTAACACACCACTGCTGACACACCACTGCTGACACACCACTGCTGACAAAGCACTGCTGACAAAGCACTGCTGACACCCTGGTGCTGACACCCCGGTGCTGACACCCCGGTGCTGACACCCCGCTGCTGACACCCCGCTGCTGACACCCCACTGCTGACACACCACTGCTGACACACCACTGCTTACAAGCCGCTGATGACACGCCGCT
Source organism: Triturus cristatus (assembly GCF_964204655.1). Classification (NCBI taxonomy): domain Eukaryota; kingdom Metazoa; phylum Chordata; class Amphibia; order Caudata; family Salamandridae; genus Triturus; species Triturus cristatus. The sequence continues at coordinate 875,435,754 of NC_140580.1, read as the reverse complement.
GCTGACACGCCGCTGCTGACATGCCGCTGCTGACATGCCGCTGCTGACACGCCGCTGTTGACACGTCGCTGCTGACACACTGCTGACATCCCACTGCTGACATCCCACTGCTGACGTGCCACTGCTGACGTGCCACTGCTGACGTGCCACTGCTGACACCCCCCGGCTGACACACCGCTGCTGACACGCCTCTGCTGACACACCGCTGCTGACACCCCACTGCTGACACCCCGCTGCTGACACGCCGATGCTGACACGTCGCTGCTGACACATCGAAGGTGGGTGCAACTAAAAGAAGTGGAGTAGGAGTAGGCAAGTGCTCTGATGTAAAGAAACAACTAACTCCGTAGAGCAGATGGACGACAAGGGGTGCTACCGGGTGGACGAGGCTTTACAGAGCAGATTAAGGCTACTCAGCCCTCACTAAGGATAGTCGCAGGTAGAAGTGATGTTTGGCAAGGATTGTAGGGGTAGAGGACATGGGAGAGTTACACGAATAGAACAAGCATTGAAAATTCAATAGGTCTCGCCTTTGTTTAAGTTAAAGCCATTTGCTTTGCTAATGGTATTGTATAGTAAAGCAAATGGCTTTAACTTAATGAAAGGCAAGACCTATTGCATTTTTAATGCTTGTTTCTGTTTATTTCGCAATGTTCTGGGATCGTGACATGATATGGTGTAGCGTAATGACTGGATGTAAATGCATGCACCTTTTGCAATCTACTAAAGAAACACCTGTGTGTTTACCTAGGCACTGCAGTACTGATAATACGCACTTGTGTCCCGTGACCCCCACAGTCTGGTTAATGTTCAGCTTTCTTTTGACCGAATCGTTCCCCCTGACGCAGATGCATCAGGGGGAACGCCATATTCTCGCCAGTAGTTGTCGCATTTCTGCTTTGGACTGGTAGCTAGGTCTCACGGGTCCATGTTTTTTAAGTCATTTCGACTTCCAGGAAAAACAGACTTAGGAATGCATGATGAACTATTTACTTCTTAAAATTACACCCAATCACCCTGCTGTCATTCATGTATCATCTGTACGAGTTGTGTTCACAAAGCAATCCTTTTTTACGTTTCCCAGAACTGGTAAAGCAAGCAGGTGTGATTAACCTAACTTGTAAAAACAAGCATTTGCAATGCAATCGGTCTCGCATTTGTGAGACTTTGAACTACTGGCATTGTAAATGACAAACCTTTTATCCATGTGTTGATTTTAAAAACAGATAAATAAAAAGGCATTGTCATTTACAATGCCAATAGCTTAAAATTTCGCACCTAGGGAAGCCAAGTGCATAGGTGTCTTTTGGTGTCGAGTCGCGTCGTCGAATTCAATGGGAGCTAGCGAAGAAGTGCTGCTGCCGATGAAGATTCAAAGTGTCCGAAGAGATCCAAGCCTGGATGGAAGATGAGAAGAACCTGAAAGCAGAGGGGACAGAGTCTGGGTCACTTACCAGTGACCAGGAAGGCAATGAGCAGATGCCTACCGATGTCGGGTGATTTCAGGTGAAAGAGGTGAAGCTTGACTCTTTAGTCATGAGGTCCAGAAGGCGTCGAGGATGACCAGGAGCTGGATTCGAGCTGTCCCACGAAGGATGTCGAGTGCTGCAGCGTCGGTGCCCGGATTGGACACAACAAGCCTTGGCAACAGCAACCCACACAGAAACGAGAAAGATGCTTCGGTTCAGACCAGCAAGGTCTGTGTGGACTCACCACTTGGTTGGGAGTCAGGGCACGTCTGGAGCAACCAGGAAAGCCCAAGGAAATGCAAAGTTACCCCCTCAGGGACCCACCAGTCAACGGACCAGGGATCGCGAAGGGACCTCAAGACAAAACACAAAATGGCGGCCCACGGGTGACTCGGAATGACCAGGCCGACAATTTTCAGTGGATTCAGTGCTCGAGGTGGGGGCTACAATTCAGCCCAAGCACGACTTCAAGAGACGTCGAGAAGTCAATGCAACTGCAGAAATGCACGGTGACCAGGAGTTCCGGTTCCACACTACTCACGAGGGCTGCGGGTCTCAGCTTTGCAGGGGACTCGGGTCGGCCTCTGAGACATCTGGAAATCCTCTTCCTGGGCTGCAAATACTTCGGAGTCCAGCGGGAGCTTCGATGATGCAGACCGGCAAATTGCTTCATTGGTGCCTGCCAAGCAGGGGAGTCACTCCTTGACCCCAAGGGAGATTTCTTCAGTCCTCTGGTCTTGAGAAGAGTGTCGAACGTCCAGGATTCAGCTTCAGAGTTTCGTCCAGGGTAATCTAAAGTCCTAAGGACAGGGGTCCCATACTTATACTAAGGTAGGGGGTTTGACATACTCTGGGGACCCACCTATGAGAGGGTTTGGGGTTTGGAAAGAGGGGTGGCTACACCCATTTCCTTTGTCCAGTTTTGTGCGAGAGCAGGAGCTGGAAGCCCCTGAACCGGTTTGAGCTGGACTATGCACAGGGACACCAAATGTGTCCCCGGTGCAGGACTTGCAAGCACTCAGAGAGTGCTCCCACCCAGCCCCAATACACATAAGCCTGTCTGGGAGGTGGTTACACCTCCCTGTGACAGGAAACCCTGTTGTCCAGGCCTACCCTGCCAGAGTTTCGGTCAGCAGCAGGAGGCCAGACCCGTGTCTGTGGCTGCAGCATCCATTTTGTGATGCCAGGGCTCTATCAAGTTCCTACCAGGTATACCAGTGCTCTCATGTCTCTCCCTATAGTAGGGTGGGATCATACTCCCACACCAGTTACTGGTGTTGGGGTATGATTCCAAGGTGTTTGACACCAAACATGACATGTTTGGTGTCAAACACCTTGGAATCATACCCCCGCAGCCAGTCCAAAGTTAGCATTTACCGTTTGGTTATAATGCACTTAAGAGTATATGGTCAGGCTGTACTACAAACAGCATCAGAGAAGGGTCTCCGAACGCTGAAGAGGGGCTCTGCTCATGCAGGGGCACCCTCTCACATAAGAACCAAGCACTCTGCCTTCAGGACTGATAAGGCCTGCCATAGGAGTGACTTATAGGTTTATATGTGTGTATATGGTGAGATATAGTGAACCTATAGCTCTGTAAGGGGTGCATGCACCACCTTACCCAGGATGCAGTAGCAGACCTGTGGTGTCATTTTGGGTGGCTTTCTAGGGGTGGCATAATACATGCTTCAGCCCCTGGTAGGCCTCTGGGGTACCTATGCCCTGGGTACATAGTATACCATATACTAGGGCAGGGTTACTCATAGTACGGCCCGCCCGGCCTTCATTGGCGGCCCGTGTACCTTGATCGATTACAGTACACTTCCTTGGAGTAAGCAGGGAAGATGGCTGCAGGAGCAAACGTGAATACGCTTTAATACGTATTCACAACGTTTCCTCCTGCGGCCATCGTCTCTGCTTACTGCTTGCCTCTGATTGGCCTGCCTGCCTCTGACGTCACACGAAGCTCAGGCCCTTTAAAAGTCAGCTGTAACTAGCGCTAGTTACAGCTGACTTTTAAAGGACCTTGGTGAGCTTCCTGTGTCCCTGTTGTCACAACGTTCTTCCAGCCTGCAGCCCCGGAGAACCTTCACAGCAGCGCCTGCACAGGTATGTTTTTTTATCTTTATTCTTTTGTGAAACATTCACACTAATTTTAGTTTGCCATCGCGCGAGACCTGGGATATGAACTTGCAATGAACTTGCTTTTTAATATAGCGAAACCATGCGACCTGGAACATTTGGCATGTATATTTTCCTGCTGCGAGCAGCTCTTAAAGACTCTGATGAATTGGATTAGCACCCTAATCACTATCGTGCAGTACCACTGACTTTAATTTTGCCTTGTAAGATTGAGATACAATATGTCAGGCTTGCATGCCTCGTAAGCACAGCTATGTACATTTGGTCCATATGGCTCCTGCGCGCAGCCTCCCCGAGCCCCTATAAATGAAACTGTGAGCGCATGCCCCTGTGACGGCCTCTAAGCCTCCGAGTCTTCCCTCTCTTTCGGTCTCGCTCCTCAGTTAGTGAAAACCAAGACTTCAGGAAACAGGTATTACCTTCTCTTTCCTCCTTTCTTTTATTTGCTCCCCTGTGAAATGGATCCAAAAAAGAAAACATTTTTGCTGGAAACGTCTTTTTCTGACATTTTTCAAATTCTAAGTGCAGCCTCGGGGTGGAGAGGAATAAAACATTCCAAATGTAAAAAATAAATAACTAATTAAAGCAAGACCGAGTGGTTGCAAGGTGGCCAGATTGATTTATTCACACCTAAACACATTAGCGCCACTTTACAGTGTTTGGCAGTGAAGTGATACTTTTGTTTTCTCCCCTCTTTGAACAACATAGTTTTCCCTGTGTGGGAAAGTGCACCTTTCCTGGAGGTACTGAAATACCTGCTTGATGGGTGAATTGGAAAAAAAATGTGTACAGCGACTTGGTGTTTACGAATGTGGTCTTTTTAAGCCATACCGCCTATGTTTTGAAAGGATATAAGCAATGGGCACTGAAATGGGTCCCTTCCGGGCCCTGTATTCATGGCCTTACCTTTTCATGCGAAAGCACTCACTGCTTACATTTCACATGCTTTACTTAATCTTGCATTCCCTATGAGTGTTTCCTTTTTCTAGGATGTTAATTTTTTTTAGGCAGCATATTGTTCTTGTCAAGTGCGTAATTAGAATTGAGTCACATCCAGGTGTTTATAGCGGGTCAGTGCACTGCAAGTTTCTCTAAGTGGGGCAGTATGGTGATCAGTGGGGGAGAGGATGTGGTGCTATGGTCAGAGCTGCTGAAGTGGAACTGGTGAACCATGTTCAGCCTTCCTGACCAGGCTCCCAGACCACTCTCCTGAGGAGCACATTCCCGTGCTAGACCTAAGAAGGCGCCGCAAAATCTTAAAAGCCCTGGTGTCTTAGCACCAGCAGGTGGACCCTAGCGGTGGTAAGTGTTGATTAACCTTTGTAGTTGCATCTGATTGTGAAATACAGCATTGTCTAATGTTTTGAAAGGTTTTTTTTTTACTCTAGCTCCACCCCCCACTGATCCCGCTCCCCACTGACTCCACCCCTACCAGTGCAGCCCTCGGCCACTAACCACACTGTAATTTTGGCCCCCGACAGAATGTTTGTGAGTACCCCTGTACTAGGGGCTTACAAGGGCACCTCAGATCCAATCTGTAATGTACTTAAAGTACATGGAATCATTTTAGAGAGGAAGCAGCTAGGCTGGGGCCCTGAATAGCAGGGTCCCAGCCAGACTAAAGTCGAACAACAGTGAAACACCAGCAAAAAGTGGGGGTGAACATGTGAAGCAGATCCTACTCTCCTACACCACAAGACAGTATCCGAATCTTTATCCCCGCGCTCATGTTCACATCTATGACGCACCAAGTATCATTTTATCGGCTCTGACTTTAATTTCTAAATTCAAGTCTAGAAGCAATCGGTTTCTTTTAATGCCACAGCATTGCGCATACATCAGCACCTCGCAGAGCTTGCTTTCCAACTGTACTTTACTCACTTCACGGACCACTGACAGGGTTATGCTATGCTGCAACCTAAGACCCCACTGGAAGAACTCAATGCCAGAGGAAAGTAGAGAAAATGTCGGTTCGATATGGCGATTCAACTTAGAAACACTGAAAGGGGTTATGGGGGTGCGTCTAACAGGAGATCGCAAACCTAACACACGCAAACCAAAGTTAAACTAACTTTCATGTAACTGCACAACATTTACCTGGCCTAAGTTTTCTTCGTCTATACAAAACATGAGGTCCAGCTCCGTTGGGTCGTTCTCCAGTATCCAACAGTTCTATAGTGAATCAAACATAAACAAACCTGGATCTCTTGTCTTTATGGGGCCCCATAAAGATAAGAAAGTGCTTTGCGAAAAGCAGCAAAGCAGGCGATGGAGTCCGGTTCGGAGGTGAAAGGGTGTGAGCCAAAAACCCTCATTTCCAATGGCAGGCCACCGTTTAGCATAAACGGTGATGCCAGCCAATGGAAATGAGGGGCGGGGCTTCAAGCCCTCTTCTGAAAGTCCTCCTTAACAATAAATCTCGCTGGGCGAGCAACGCATGCGCTGCTAACGCCAGGCGAGACCTAAAAAATGCAAAGTAAAATCTTTGGTGAGCAAGTGACCGCCAGTGTTTTAGCCGTGGATGTTGCACTTTTTTTTCAAAATGCCAGTATACGGGTGCCACAGAGGCACATCATCATGTATTCAACGCATTTACTGAGCGATGGAGACCACTTTGTTGTAGAGTCCGAGCACTTCAAAATTAACATAGGATCGTATGAGCCTAACGGGTAAAAAAAGGACAAGCTCCCTTCAACGCCCCTTAGAAGAAATAAAGATAGTACCAGCACAAATAAAGACCGAAGTCCTTTATGACTACTGCGATGTGTACACGTCTCTCCTACCTAACGATCCAAAACTATATTATACGGACACCACTTAGGCCAAGAAACCAGACAGGCGACTACTCTGACTGTATGGTAAATTGTATGAAGTGCCTATCCCCACTTGCAGGTGCTCGAACTGTCCCAGGGCTAGCTGCATGGTGGACAGGCAGTTGGGGGTTTAACTTTCCTGACACACTCGGTGCGAAGGACGGGGATTTGTAAGAAATGTAACACTCACTCTACGTCCAGCTGCACACTGTGCTTATCCCTCAAGCTGTGCCTTCTCCGCCCCCACTTCCAAGACCAATAACTTTAAAATAAAACGCATGTTCACAATACTCCCTGTTGGCACGCGCATTCAGTCCCTGCTCATGCCCCTACCGAAGGTATGAATTAACAGTGGCCTCCAGCTGCACAGCAGAATGGTACGCCCACTCTTCCTCCAGCTGCACGTCGGGAAGGAGCCCCATCCTAACAAGTATTAGCTCACCGTGTGCTGTTGACAGGCGGCCATGATGCATTGGGTAGAGTTGCCTAGAGTTATACAGAGCATGCGGCACCAGGTTCATATCTAAATCATTCTGGTTGAGTGACCCTTTGGAGTCCGCTCCTGTCTCATTTTGTATGCAAAATGTGAATCCGTAATATGCAGACTGCTTGTAGTTAAACCGACTTGTTGTTTTGAATGTAGGCGTTTTTGTTACTGACATGGCCAGTATCGATATTATCCTTGCACGCTGCCTTATGTTTATGCCTGTGTCCGTTCTACCAGAGATGACATCTTTCCGATTGAAGTTACAGGCATTTTTTATGAAATGACAGAGCCAGTATTGAACTCTAATCGCTGGTATGCACAGACGCATTACTGTCTGTATGTCCCCTGTAGTCCAGTTCCAATCTATGGACCGGAATACACTTGCAATATTTAAAACAAGCTGCCTGCATTTTCTCATGAGCACATGAGCGCGAGCACATGCGCGCAAGCACAATCTCCAGTCCCGGTGGGCGAGCCGGAAAGGAGACAGGGAGGGAACAAAAAAGCCTATCTCCAAATGAAATGCGAGCGTTTCACATAAAGTGTGACTCGCGCAAATGAAAAGCGGAGGCGGAGCTTCCACCCCGCTTCGGACACAAACCCGACGACAATAGATCTCACCGAGCGAGCAGCGAGACCTAAAAAGGATCTTTATCATCTTGGCTCTATTTTGCCCATTATCTGAAAGCTTAGGGCCCGATTCACAAAGGGCCTCCGCACTCAAACCCTTTTTGAGCATTGAATGGCCCACTATAAAAAAAGGTCCATTCGTCCGATAATTTTTCAGTGTAACGGTCACTTTTTTCCAAGCTTTAACATCAGAGAATGAACACTTGGCAATTGCCATCTTTCTTCTTTCACGCTTCAGATACATTAAGTGGAAAGATTCATATGCTACGTTGTCAATTTATGTGGAGTACTCAGACGGGTGCATTCGACAGAGAAACCTCATTTTGCTAACTTTTGTGTGGAAGTAGATCACTGAAAACAGATACTATGTTTACCCAGGCAGTGGCGGCTGGCAGGGAACTGGGGTGGCAAGACGGGAAAGTATGGAGAAAAAAAAACACACACACAAAAAAAGAATGCTTACCTTTTAACCGCTTCGCTGCTAGCCTTTCTTTGGCTATTTGGGGTAGTTTACGCTTAGGCCCCCGTAACTTTGTATCCACCTAAGGTATCCCGCCAAATTTACGTCCTTTTCTTTCAACATCCTGGGATTTCTATAGGTACTCAGGGTTTGTGGTTTCCCCTGGAGGAGACTGAGAAATTTGCTAAAATACAGCCACATTTAGGTGTTTTGGGGAAGAAAGGGGGAAAAGTACTGCAGAAGAAAGCATCTGTTTTTTTCCCTGCAAATGGTATCAACTAAGGGTTTGTGGTGCAACAATCACCATCTTCCCAGTTTTCAGGAACAGGCAGACTTTTGTTAGAAAATCAAGATTTTCCACATAGTATTTGCATTTGAGTGGGATATAGCCTATTTTTCCTATTATTTGTGCTTTCTGCCTCCTTCCAGTTAATGGTAGGAAGGGGTTTGAAACCAATAATAGATCCCAAAAGCTATACATTTCTGAAAAGTAGACAACATTCTAAATTCAGCAAGAAGCCATTTGTGTTGATCCTTCAAGGTTTTCCTATAGAAAGTAACAGTTGAAATAAAAAGAAATTGAAATTGAGTTGAAAAAAACCAGTCATTTGTGCCTATGTCTTCAACTGTAACTTCTTCAAAGTATGGCAGATTTTTTAAAGCTATGTAGCCTTCTGGTTGCCGGGATATATAGGACTTGTAGGTTTTTGGAGGCTCAGGGTGGAAGCACTATCGGAGCAACCTTACGATGCAGTGATCTCAGAGACCCTACAAAACTATATTCGAGAGAACTGGAGGTCTGCTTTCACCAGAACGACTGAATGGGAGACGATGAAGGTGGTCATAAGAGGGGTGCGCATTAAGACCACTTATGGGGTGAAACAACAGTTAGATATGGACATCTCAAAGCTTGAGCGCCAATTGCTGAGGCTAGAGGGCACTGTGCGTGAGACGCAGGGATACTTGGCTGAGTGGACCAGGTTGCGCAGGGAGCTACTGGATGTCTGGGCCAGATTGGAAAAAGTCACATATACATCATATAGCCAGAGGTTGCATATGCAGGGGGATAGATCAGGCGCGCTGCTTGCGAGGTTTATTAAAACAGAAAAGGAACAAATACCCATATTGCAACTACAGACCAGTGATGGAGTCGGACTAGGAGAGATTTTGAGGGCATTTGCATCGCATTTGAAGTCCACGTGCACGGGTGCCCGGCGGACTACTTCGGTGGGGTTGCAGGAATTTCTGGCTGGCGTGGCTCTCCCCATGCTGGATGATGCAGAGGCGGAAGTCCTAGGGGCACCAATCTCCAGTAAGAAAATCCTAGCATCTATATGACACTTGAAGCCAGAGAAATGCCCGGGTGTAGATGGGCTCCCTGCGGAGTTTTACCAAAAATATGCTCCCCTGCTGGTGGATCACTTGTTGGAGATGTTCAACGAGGCCCTGGATAGTAAAACATTACCGAATACAATGTTGGAGGCAATCCTAGCCATTCTCCTTAAACCAGATAGGGACCCCCTCTCGTCGAGCTCCTATAGGCCAAAATTTCTCCGCAATGTAGATGCCAAAATATTGAGTGGGATACTCCCGTCCTGTTTGCTGCCATACATGCCCCAGTTGATCCATCCAGATCAGGCCGGGTTTATCCCTAAACGAAATACCACACATAATTTACGGCAGTTGGCACACGTCCGGCATGCTCCAAGTCTGGAGTCAGAAGATTGGGCGCTGGGCTTGCAGGATTTCCAGCAGGCCTTTGACTCAGTGGAGTGGGACTACATGTGGGCAGTGCTGGCCAAAATGGGAGTGGGACAACAGTTTATACAATGGATAAAAGTCATATATAATAGACGGACCGCATGGGTACGTATACGAGGACAAGTCTCAGAGAGTTCTGGTTTAAAACGGGGTACTCGGCAGGGGTGCCCCCGTCCCCGCTCCTGTTCGCCATAGCGATGGAGCCACTGGCTATGGAAGGTGGAAGGCTGGGGTATACAATTAGGGGGAAGCGCTCCATGTGGTCTCTATGTATGCTGATGGCATGCTTGCGCCGCCCGGAGGAGGTAGTCTCGGTGCTTATTGCTGAACTGGAAAGGTTTGGTGTACGGTCTGGCCTACGTCTTAACGCCAGAAAATCAAAGCTGCTTCCCATGGGGGGATTAATAGGGAAGCCTGAAAACAAGCTACCTAATGTGGGGATGAGATTGGTACCTGATGGGGTGCGATACCTGGGGATCACACTGACACATACTAGCACAGCATACCTAGCCGACAATATAGGAAGAGAGTAGACGGTATCAATAGATCTGTTGCCTTCTGGAAGGGACTCCTGTTGTCATTAATGGGGAAGGTAGCATTGACTAAAATGGTCATCCTGCCGAGATGCCTGTACACCCTGCAGAATTCTTTATATATGGTTCCGCCAAAGTTTTTCTCACAGCTTGACAGTCTGGTCATAGAATTACTGTTGAGGCCCAAACGGAAGAGGATAAAGCTGAGCACCCTGCAGAGACGGTGGGGGAAGGGGGGCCTGTAGGTTCCCCGTTTGAACTTTTATGAACTTTTATGAACTTTTATGACATGGCCACACAACTTCAGCATGTGGTACATTGGTTTGAGGAGCAAGACAACTGGGCGAAGCGATTGTTGGCGGGCACGCATGAAGAGATTTCCCTCCCAGAACTTTTTATGATGGGATCAAGGGTGCCAGGATCTTTTCCCTAAGTCATACGTCATTTTGCGTCAGTTTGGGGAATGGTGGTACAGAAGGTAATTAAGAGAGCACCGTATGCCGCGGAAACTCCACTGTGGGCGGTAACACCCTTCAAACGGACAGGGCAAGCAATGAATTTTAACAAATGGAGGGAGGGTGGCTGTCTTTTGATGCGGGATTTATACATCGTGGAGCGGTTCATGACAAGAGAGGAAGCAGATAGCGCTTTCCGACTAGGCAGGGGACAGTTCCTTCAGTACGCTAAGATTCCAGCGGTGGCCAGAGAACTGTAGCCGACATTTCCACAGGAGCTGCAGGTCACAACAATATTACAGATGGTAACCACCCTGGTGGGAGGGCGAAGGTTGGTCTCGCACATATACAGAGCGCTGACGGAGGATGTCCCCACTGCTCCCCTTCCACTACACACAAAATGGGATGATGCAATGGGTGAGCCCCTTACAGAGACGCAATGGCAGAAAGTGCATGAAGGGGTCAAACAGATAATCTTCAACACGCTTTAAATTAATCCAATATAATGTGGTACACTAGACATACCTCACTCCCCGAATACTGTACAAATATACCCGGACCGGGCAGACACATCTCCCAGATGCAAATGCTCGGACGCACATTTTGTCCACATGTTGTGGGTCTGTCCTGAGCTGGCGCGCTACTGGGGGCGGGTATAGATCTTCTGCAGACTGTCACGGAATGGACCATACCAGCCACTGTAAAAGGAGTGGTGTTGGGACTACTACCTATGCCAAAAGCCAAGAAACTCACTTGGAAGTTCATACAGCTGGGTCTCGTATTAGCAAAAAGGTGAATCGCAATTCATTGGAAGAGTCCAGATCCACCCAGTTTCAAGAGGTAGATTAAAGATATGATGGAGTGGGCCACTGCGGAATCAGTATGGATGAACATGGTCAGGAGAGATGATAAGCTTGAGGAAGATACGAGGGCCTGGTACCTAATGATCACAGATTTAACTAAAGGCAAAGATCCATCGGAGAGGGAGAAGCTTTCCTCGTGCTCCACTCAGGAAGGGACTGGCCCGTAACCCATAACTGAGGTCCCCCATATGCCAGAGAATAGCATAGATATTGGAGGTATACAATAGAACAGATGGTTTCCAAGCCTCAAAGTGAATGTTGCAACCCATGACCGGGGGGGGGGGGGAGGCTTAGAGGGTAAGTTTATAGTTATTGTTATCAATGTTTAAAAAAGTGATGACTTAGGAGATTTGTGGACTTTAGTCCGAAAGAAGCAAAACAATGACAATAGCCTATATTACATGATCATATATCCTGATTTTTTTAAACCAAGAACACTGTAATTGCTGTAATATGCCTGTTTTGGAAAAGTGTTGTTGACATGCAAATGTCAATAAAAATATATATTTTTTTAAATTGGACTTGTAGGTTCACCTAGGTCCCGAGGTACCCAGAGCCAATAACTGAGCTGCGCCTTGCAATGGTTTTTCATTGTGTACCAGGTATACTGCAATTCAATTGGTAAAATATAAAGAGTGAAAAATAGGTATCAAGGAAACCTATGTATTTATGAAATGGTAACAACATAAGGATTTTAGAAGCAGTGGTTATTTGCACATCTCCGAAATTGTGGGTAACCATACTAGCATGTGACTTAGAGGGCCTTTTTCAAAATGACTTCTGTCTTTTACACACTGCCTTACATTTGGAAGGCAGAATTGCATACAAAGTCAATTGGTAATAAGACATGTTCTTCTATTCTGCGTTCCCCTAAGTCTCCTGATAAACACAGTACCTCACTTGTGTGGATAGGCCTTGTGCCCTTTACAGGAAACTGCCCAAAATGCAATGTGGAGACATCACATGTTTCCTAGTGAGATCAGACCCTTTCTTTTGCACCTACCTGTGGATTTTGGACCCTAGCTCAGCCAACACCTAGGTAAACCGAGCAAACCTGTACATTTTTGAAAACTAGATACTCAGGGGAATCCAGGATAGGGTGACTTGTGTGGTTGTCATCAGATTCTGTTACCTAACACTCCTTGCAAACCTCAAACTTTTTCCAAAAAACAAATTTTCCTCACAGCCCAGGGCCAAAAATGCAGGTGATCCTCTTTCAAAACTAGGTCGTTTTGTGATAGATCATTTTGATGTCTTCACAATATGTTTTGGGCCTTTCCCTGTCACTGGTACTTGGCCCACCCACACAAATGAGGTACAGCTTTTATCTAGCGACCTGGGGGCAGTCGCAGCTGCCACAATAAAGAGGTGGTGGGCAGGTGGAGGGAGCACGGGAGGGGGGAAGAGCGTGGGGGTATAATAGAAAATTAAGTTAAAGTAAAAACGTACCTGGAGCTGGCTCCTTCCTGGTCCAGCAAGCACAGGAGCCGCGTCACGGACTCCCTGCAATCCCAGTGCTGCTCTCACATGAGAGCCCTGCAGGAATTTGGTCTGAGCAGGCAGGAAAGATGTCCTGCTCATACTAGGGACTCTGTGGGGTTGTGTGTTTTGGTCAGCCTGAGACAGCCGGACAAAACACATATGCGCACTTAGGGACTGGAGTGCACGTCAAACTCCTCCTCCCAATGCCCCGCCCCTCCCATCGCAAGCTGGCTCGGAGGCGCAAAATAAAAATAAAAAAAATGATGACATCGTTTTTTTTGTATTTACTGGCTTTGAGCCAGGCAGTGGGGCGACCCTCCTCCGCCATTGTGGAGCAGCCACCACTGCCTGGGGGGGTGGGGACGCTTGACGGTAGGAAATTTGTGTCAGCCTGGTGATCCCAAAACTTTCCTACACAGAAATGTATGGAAAATGTGATTAGTTATCTGAATTTGAGGTTTGCAGGGGATTCTGGGTAGGAACACATTCGGGGGTCAATGCAAACCACACATCCCTGGACTCCCTCAGGTGTCTAGTTTTCAGCCCTTACCCCTCTTTTATAAAAGAAACAAAACCCTGGTGTATAGTGGGTGGATCTCTGCTTGAGGATCGCCCTCCTACGGTGATCCACAGGCATGGGTGGAAAGGGGAGATTCTCCCCTTTTCAATGATACCCCTCCCATCTGCCTCGGTGCTCAGGGGGCTGAGATAGCCCCCTGAGCATTAAAGCAGTGAAAGTGAAATGAAAAGATCAGGTCATTTCACTTTTGTTTTCAGTGAAATGAAGTCAGCACGCCATGCGCGCTGATCGTCATTTCACTGAAAACCCAGGACAGCCTCGGAGGCTAGGGGAGCGATACTCCAGCTCCGAGGCTATTTTGGACTAAAGGAAAATGACCTGGTGCTCGCACCAGAGGAATTTCTGGTGTCATGTGTGCGGACAGCCAGAAGCCGTCTGACATACAGAGCACCATAGCATCGGATGGCTCCCAGCTGCCCAATGCATGTAACCGGTTAAATGGCCGCCCTTCCTCCATCACGTTGCCGTTCTTCTGGCGAGGTGCAAACCAGGAATCACCCAGGCTTCCCATAGCCACCTGATTGGTCTGAGAGCTGTGGTTTGGTACTCAGATGGGGACAGCCTGGTGGGAAAGATGTAAAGTGTGCATGACTGTTTGGCCAGCCCAAGTCGGCCAGCCTAGCAGTCATGTGCACTTGGAGTGTGCAAACCACTCCTTCCCCTGTGACCACAGCCCCACCCCGCTCTAACCCAGCCCCGTAGCACAGAAAAATAAAATTATAATAACGAGTTTATTATTATTATTATTTTTTCTGCTCTGTGAGCAGTGGGCGACACTCCACCGCCTTAGCAGAGGAGCCGCCCATGTATCCAGGATTGCTGAGAATCACCATTCTAGGCTTGTTTGTCCTCAATGCTAGCCTGTTCTTAATTCTGAATTGTAATAAGGAATATAGAATGTCTAAAACCAGTGGTGTGAGTAATACTCGAACCCCGTGTTAAGGGCAAGTTACAGATTATCCCCAAGGGCTGCGCTGTTCAATATCTTCAAAATATCTTTTTTGGGGATGGGAGTATGCAGAGGATGTTGGAAGACTCAGGTTTAGGGACACAACAATGTTTTTGTTATTTAATGCCCATTCCTTTGTCATATAATAGTAAACGAACTTGCATTTGTAATAGGATACAGAAAGTGCAGGACATTTTTATGGTGCATATCCAAAACATTGCTAAGTATTAAATACATTTGAAGAGTTTTCCTCATATGGCTGAGACAATTTGTTATGATTTTTTAATTTAGATGTGACCTACAGAAGCTGTATGTATTTCAAGTGTGGAGAAATTTTATGCAATCAATTTTTGAATAATTTGTGTATTAAGGTACTCTACAAAGACACTAACCTTTGACTCTTCACTTCGGCTGCTCTACCCACCTGCCCCTTCCTCACCTCCCCCTTCCTCCCTTTCCTACTTTCTTCCATAACAACTTCGATAACACTTTCTCATTGGGTTTGCGACTTTCCATACACTTATCACCTTCTATCTTAGCTTCTCTTGCCCCACTTCCCCCATTTTCCACTCTTGCACCCTACCGCCATCCTACTGGGAGTAGGAGGGAACCTATCTTTCCCTTCCCTCCTCTCACCCTCACTCAGCCTAAACGCCCAGCACCCTTCTTGCGCAACCATCAATTGCCTCTTTTTGGCTCTTCAGAACTATCAGCTTCTGGCACAACACACACTCCACAACTCCTAAGCCAAATTAAGAAAAGCAGGCGACTGCGCCACTCCTTCTCTACTCTGCCCTCCACCAATCCATCTAAGCTAAATTCTCTCTATCACCCTTCGCTTGTCTTATGACCATAAACTCTCAGGCGCTCCATGCCTTTTAACTTCTCTTTTCTTCCCTTCTGTATTAACCAACTCCAGCTCACCATCTCTCAAACCCCACTAACCCTGTGAAGCACTAGCATACCTCTTTAAACAGGGAGATGGGCCTTCAACTCCTAATATATCTCCCATTTCCTTATGTTTAACTTCTTCTCCTGTCCAACTAGCCTCACAATTCACCAATACTTCTTCAAAATCTTTTTTCTCCAACTGCCTTTGCTTCTCACTAACCATCCCCTCCCCTACCCTCCAAGTTAATCCTCTGAACTAGACACAGAACATTAAACCTCAACAACTTCTGCATCAAGAATGATCTAAACATCTGGTTTGACTGACCTAATTTTGAATTACCAAGATCCTTAATGAATTATCTAAGGACTCTCAACTTCTCAATACTCATCTCTGAGCTAACACATACTGATGCCTACACCAGATACAATCCTCTCTCCACCTGGACTAAGCCCTCAGAGGACTGGTCACAGAAAAAATAATGTTAGACTTCTAGGACCACTCAAAGGTACAGAATTATACCACATAGACTCATTCTTTGCGACTTCTTTCCAAAACTCCAACCGTATCTAGGGGCTTTTTTGCAGTATTCTAATGGAGGACACACAGGAGCCCCATGCGCAATCAGCAGCCTGTTCCCTCTTGCGGAGTTAAATAATGATCAGCATGCAAAAGTAAGAAGATAAAGTTAAGTTCCTCACAATGGCAACCCAAAACAGAGATTGCAATGGCAAAAGGCTGTCCTTCTGCACTGACTTCAGTGCAGGAATATAGAAAAGGCGGAAAGCCTTTGAGAAATGTAAACGCAAACTCCGCGACAAAAACATTGCCTGTGCACTGTTAACTCCAGCTAAACTTAGAATTGATGTACAAAGGAAGAAACCCTTCTGTGACCATGCGGAGAATACACTCAAATATGTTGAATCACAGGAATCATAAGGCTGTGACATATAAAATAATTATGTCATTTGACAGGCCACAAGTGTACACACCAACCACCAACCAGCACACACAGTCTCCATATACAGATTAACCAGGGCGGCACAGAGCCTGATGCGCAGGAGGTAAATATATTGTGTTAAGTGTTGATTAGTTCCTGCTTGTAGAATGCAGCTGGGATCAAGTTCTCCCTCTGGTGGAGACCTAGGCATACTCAGACTCAAGAAGGTTTCTCTCAATGTCATTAGTCTTTATCCTTTTCTCTTTTTTCTTGTGGATGTTGGTAAGCAGGAGGGGGGTTTGGTTTGTGTACGATCTTTTCTTTTTTGGACTGCTGTAGTCAAGTTAGGGAAACAGCCACATCGGGACATTTTGGGAAGGGGTGTGGCTTTAATTCGGAAGTGACACGTTTTTGAGAGTTAAGAGAAGAATGCAAAGTGACAACATAGCTTCAGCAACTTTAAGAAATAAATAGCTATACTATATCCTAAAGTTTACGCAGAGTGAACGGAGTGGTTAAAAGCCAGAATTTCGTTCTACCTATGAAGGAGTAATAAGAATTCTAATACTAAAAGAAACACGTTTGACACAAGTGGAACCTTAAGAGCCAAATGGCATGGTCAACACTGGTATTCAAGATTCAACTACCCTACCAGACGAGTTGTACTTTTTTACTTTGGATTAGCACAGATATTCCCTAGAAAGGTGATTCAAAGATATGTAGGCACACAGGCACATTACATGGAAGGGGGTAATGTTTCTGAATACATATGTCCTGAATATTAATAACACTTCTTTCGTCATGTAAAATACCGATTTGTTGACCATCCACAATGAACATCTGAGATTCTAGAAGGTATATTTTGACTTATTTTAGATGCAACTTCAGGCACCTCTACAAAATTGGGAACATAACGGGGAAGGACCTTTACTACACTATTAGAAATAATGAGTAAACTAAACCTTATTGAATTATAGTGCACGACCCATGGAAACACCAAAATATATTTATTTTCTCTGTCCCACACAATTCCTATCTTCCTATTGATTTTGTTCTATCCCAACCTGAAAATACAAACATACTTAGAAAGACTGGTACTTAGACACATTAATTTTGGATCAAGCACCATTGGGTATTGCATGGTTTCCCCTCGGGGAGGTTCTCTCGATCCCAATATTAAAACTGAAACTTAGAACATTGCAGGATGCACCATAACAATGCAGCTTAGTTGAGCGATAAGAGGCTTCTGAATGAAGACTTGGCAGGGCTAATCTGGGACAGCATATGTGGAACAGCAGCATGGACCTGAGCATAGACAAAAGGTTGCTGCCTTCTCCCAAGAGCAGCCAACTCTTTGAACTCAAATTCCCTCTCCACGCTATGGATGGCAGATCTTTATCTTCAACAGTCCCCCAAGTTCCAATCCAGTTCCCCATGTATTTCGTTTGTATTTCAGAAACCTGCTTTCAGGAGGGAACTGGAGACGTGATATCCCCAGGCAGCCTTATCCAGATTCGTTTGTTTCTGCATGCTTTCCAGCTCATGCGAGTTGAATCTGATCATTTATTTTAATAAACTCTCTTGCCCTGCACAGGAATCTAGAATAAGGAAGCAGTGATTTGGGGACCAAGATTAAAGAGCAGCGTGTTAAAAGAAGCGCACAAAGAACACAAGTGATATTTCACCACTGTGCTCTATTAGTGAAATCCTTCCAGTGCCCTTATCATCTGAAATGGTGTTCAACAAACCTTATCCAATCACGTGCTATCAACCACAAACATCCTGATCTAGGAGGTGCAGGACCTTGTTACTATCAGGAGTTCATTTAATTTTACACAGGAACGCTTTTACCCTATCAATCCGGTGAACATATAATAAATATATACATACATACATATATATATGTATATATATATATATATATATATTACCTACTGGCGGTCGCCAGTAGGTAGTTATAGTTAGGACCCTGTTTCCATAGGAAAACCGCAACATTCTATTTTGAATAACTTTGGCGCCGGTCGACGAATCCTCGCGAAATTCTCAAAACTAATGGGGCGCTCCGCTCCGCTCCTACCCTGAAAGTCTCGGGGGGATTCGTCAAGCGGGGGCTGAGATAAAAGGGGGGTCCCAAAACGCGTTTTTCCCATGCATTTTTCCATAGGACCTTTAGACACAGCTACAGCCCGAACGGCTGAACAGAGTTCCTTGAAATTTGGCAGAGAGGTAGTCTACAGGTCAAGGAAGTGCCTTTTGTAGGTTTGGTGTAAATCTGTTCAGTAGATTCTGAGAAAATAGCCTTTAAATCAATATATATATCTGAGCCAGCTTACAGTGCGCTTACGGTGCGCTTACCGTACGCGTACGGTGACGTGCGCGAGCGCGATTCTGATTGGCTGTTAGATCTTAGTAAACATTCGAATCGGTCGAAACCAGGAAGTGGCGGCCGCCATTTTCTCTCTCGCACTCTGAGAGGGGGTTAAAAAACAAAGGCCAAAAACATGTAAAGGGGCTGTTTAGACAGCTCCTATGCACCTAGCCATGTTGAGGGAGTCCTCAAAGATCACCCACAGTAAAAAACGGAATTTTAAATTTTTCGATCATTTCGCCGATTACGCTTACCGTACGTGTACGGTAAAATTTAATTAAAAAAAATAAATATCCATACTCTCCCCATCCCATGTGCAAATGGTCCCCGAATGGCACCATTTGTGCATGGCATATAACAGATGAGAAAAAATAAAATATTACCTTTCACAACGAAGCGCATCATATGTCCTCCATGTGCGCACGGTGCGCGAAGCGCATCGTGCGTACATGGTCCATCTAGCGTAACGTGGGCACGGGGTGCGTTAAGTGGGCACGCACGCCACGAATGGCGTAAAGTAACTTAGCATTTAAAAAACCGTACAAATTCACTGAAAAAACCATAGGTTTCACACACGTTATAGTTAGGAATTAGCATTTAAAAAACCTTGCAAATTCAGTGAAAAAACCATAGGTTTCACACATGTTATAGTTAGCTGGAAATTTTACTGATAAAAAACCAATGAAATTCCCCCGTTATAGTTAGTGCAGGCAACTATAACTCACGCGACCGCAATCTTCTGCTAATGCTAATACTGTATTTAGACACTTATTTGCCCATGTCTTCTTCCATTAAATTTTAGCTATACATATATTACAAATATTTTTTTTTCATAAAGACACATATGTCATCAGCAGAGGATTGCGGTCGCGTGAGTTATAGTTGCCTGCACTAACTATAACGGGGGAATTTCATTGGTTTTTTATCAGTAAAATTTCCATCTAACTATAACGTGTGAAACCTATGGTTTTTTCACTGAATATATATATATTCAAATCTTCATGGGGCACTCTCACACTGGCCAGATTCCACACAATTAATCTAGAAGGGTTACTCTTAATTGGCTGCTCCTACTGTCTGCAATAGATGTCCAAGTTCAAGTCCAGAAAAACAATAACGAGCCTAGCACCTAAATTAAGCACCAATCTCCAGAGTCAATAAGAATCACATCACAGGCCCTATAGTCCAGGTTTCATCACCATTTGGAGCTCCTGTGGGATTTGAATAGTCATTTTAAATTCTTGAATAATTTCAGTTAGGTCTTTGGCGGTTTCCATGTGAGGAAACTCCCAGACCTGCATATTTGCTCTTTGTTTGCAATTCCCATCCCCTGTCAGGCCCCGTTCAGAGAGCCACAATGCAGTCAGACGTTACTGGGCTACAACCATGGTAGTGAAGGTTGTTTTCTTCTGTAATCCTGAGGTCCGTCCTAACTATGGATATGCCCAGGGCCGGACTGGCAGTAGTGGGCACTTGGCGTTTCCCCGGTGGGCCGCTAGGGTGGGGCCGGTTTTGTTACATGAGGTCGGCAATATCGGCCCCCTGTAACAAAAGCGGCCCTCGCAAACTGCTCGGCTGTGCAGTTTGCCAGGGCCGGTTTCGGTTCCCAGTCCGGCCCTGGATGTGCCAATTGGGACAAGTACATCCCTTCCACACTCGACTGTTTGGGATTGAGTGGGCAAGCAGTCAAAGCTTTCTTAGGGAGGAAGAGAATATGAACTCAACAGTCATCTGACAGATACAATAATTCACTGTCCAGCCCAGTGCATGTAAAAAGAAATATTAAACACTGTAATTAGAGTTCAGCTACAGGATTCTAGTATATATAGTACAGGAGCTTTAGCTCTGTTCTACAGTTCTCAGAAATATCAGACTTTGCTCAGCATGCCATTAGCCTGCATGCCTTTACAATGCAGTTTTTTTACCAAGCATGCCTTTTGCAACGCAAACAAAATGTTCCTTTGTAATTGTCTTTTGCCACACAGCTCATTACACCGTGATTATTTTTTTTCTCCACACTTTATTTTTAAACCATTTTTGAGACAAAATATGATATCATTAATATTAAGGTCATTACAAATGTTTCTGAAAAGAATAACTATGAAGTGAAATCAATTTAAAAAAAGATAACCTTTCAAGATGCATCTGCAATGGCTCACAAATGAAGGTCTAACTCACTATTAAATCAGTACATCAATAAAACATATGTTTATTTGTGAAACGCTTTGTTTTAAATATTCATTTAAAAAAAGGTTTTTTAATGTAGTAAATAACCCTTTAAAATAGTACATTTAGCAACGTCCACTATTTTGTGCTCAGTCGCGTGACTGTCTATGAGGAATGCACACACGAAAACAATATATCACAAAGTACTAGAACCTATCAACCACAAAAGTAAGGACACCATTATACACCACACAAAAGAGATATCATTACATGAAAAAAGGTTTTTTTGTAAATAAATATTTCCTTAAAAAATTAATAACATTTTTTAAATCAACATACAGATTACAGAGAATAAACAACCTGTGAAGAACTAGTGCAATAAAGAAAATATTTAAATCAGAAGACTATTAGGGGAAAAAACAACTGCTCACGTTGATATTTTAATTATTTTTAAAAGAAAAAATGAAGACTAACTACTTTTCTATAACCCCATATTTAGGTAAATTAGTATAAAGATGAATGTTTGTTTTCACTTACTATAACATGTAAATTAAAAATTACTTTACACCTTTTTTATTTATAATTCTTGCACCTCAATAAAACATAATCTGAGAATTCCCTTGCAAAACCACAAATATATTCAAACAACAATGAGGAAGGACTAAAACCTTAAACAATAGGTAAATATCTACATTATTATATAGATGTTAGCCATTACTAGTTATTCTCCGACTGACTGCAAAGTAAAGTTAAAATGAGTTGTACATGAAATAACGTGCACAGGTATACACACTGAGCGAAATAACCACAGAATTCTTTCTCAGATAATATAAATAATGATTAAAAACAAATGCACAGATAGGGAGGAGCCTAGCGCGTGATCAAGATGGCCGCGTGAGCTCAGAGCTCCTGAGACCCTCGCTCCCTCCGGCAAATATCCTGTGCAGCATCCTGTTTTTAACACCCGGAATATTGGAGGCGAGCCGTTGCTGAGGTGATAGTCGCTGTCCGGACTGCAATCGCTCACCGGAGGCCGAAGTTGTGCTACATGGAAGTTTGTGGCCTACTCCCCGGAAGATGCCCGGGGCTTGCGCTGGCACAGTGCCCGAGCACTAATTGAACAACAGCGGCCGTGTGAGGGGCGAGCCGTCGGGAGGACGGTGTCATCACTTTCGCTTTCGCTTTCCTGTCTTCATCGCGCCCTGGCCTGGGAGTGAGTTGCGCCAGTCACTTGTTGTATGGTCGTCTTCTCTGGATGGGCAAGGAGACTGTCTCCGCGGCAGACCACGATGTCGACCAAATCGGAAGCCGAAAAACAGAAGCCCAAGAGTACCAGGCGGGGAGGATACACCCAAACCAACAACATGGACCGCTATGCCCAGCAGAAGGGGTCACCGGGCGGATCGGGACGGGCACTGGAAGCCTTGAAAGACGGTTTGCCCCCCGCCACGGAACTAACCTTGCAGGATATCATGGGGGCCATCGAGGGGATGCAGTCCTCTATCGGGCAGCAATTTGAGACCCTGGCGCATAAAGTGGACACAATCTCGATTGACGTCAACTTGATTCGGGCAGATCTGGGGAAAACTAATGAGCGGGTTCAGTCCTTGGACCTTAAAACCTCTGGCCTCATGGGAGATGTCTCTGACCTGCAGCTGGAAGTACGTACCTTGAGGACCGCAAATGACCACTTTGCCCGACGGCTGGAGGAGTTTGAAGGCCGTGCACGGCGTAATAACGTGCGCATTATTGGGGTCCCGGAAAATTCGGAGGAACAGTGGGTGGACCTGTTCGTGGAGGACTTGGTGGTGAACCATCTGGCGCCCAAAGGCCTTAGTAAGTTCTTTACTGTTGAACGGGCCCACAGAGTCCCTGGTGGGAGGCCCAAGGTGGGGGCCCCTCCGAGACCGATTGTCGCCAGGATCTTTAATTTCAGGGACCGCGACGCCATTCTACAAGCATCACGAGTGTCCGGCCCGATGACTTTTCAGAACACCACAGTGAGTTTTTATCCGGACTTTACCCAGATGGTGCAGAAGCAACGGCAAGGTTTCCTGGCGGTCAAGAGAAGGCTAAGAGAGATGGGACTGAAGTACGCCATGCTCTTCCCGGCCAGGTTGCGTGTGGTGTATGAAGAGCGGACTTTCTTTTTTGAATCACCTGACATGGTCGGAGACTGGCTGGACACATTGCCCCAACGACGGACCAGCGGGGAACATGACGGTGGAGCAGAAGGTGGCCGTGATGAACAATGAGCGAGGACTTGGGTGCTAGATCACTGATTTTGTTCAGGACGGTGACTCACAGTCTTCGGTTCCTCCGGGAGGGTGGTAGTCCGGGGGGTGGCGGGGGTAGGAAGGGAGCTTTTCCTCCTCTGGGGTTCTTTTTGTAGATTAGTCTTTGAATGGGGCGACAGGCACACTGCAAGTTGGGGGGGCTTTTGGAGCTTACGCAGGGGTGCAGGGTGGGGGGTGGCTTGGGGTTGTTGTTGTTTTTTGTTCTGCAAGGCGTAGTGATGCAAACTTCTGTAGCTCGAGTGCGGTTCTACGGGGAGGGTGGAGGTCTCCTTACATTTCGGGATGGGGGGTAGGGGCTTAAAGATACTCAGTTGGAATGTTAATGGCTTGGGGGATCGTATTAAGTGAGGGATTGTCCTGCAATTTCTGAAGCGATGCTCCCCTGATATAGTCTTATTGCAAGAGACAGACTTGATAGGTAACACGTGCTATGCACTCAACAGGAAGGGCTACAAATTTGTCGCACACTCGGGGTTTTCCATGGGCTCTAGAGGGGCTGGAATACTTGTCAGGTCCTTGCTGCCGTTTGAGGTTGACTCCACCACTGTTGATGATAGGGGACAATTTGCGGCTGTGGCGGGGAGGTGGGAGGGCAGGACGCTGGTCCTGGTGTCGGTTTATGTCCCTCCTGCGCTGCAGCCCTCCACATTTGCGGACCTGGGGAGGGCTCTGTTGGATCTCCCAGAGGGAATGTTGGTGGTGGGTGGTGACTTTAATGCGGTTGGCTCCGGATTGCTTGACAGACACCCGCCAAGAAGTTCTGGGGGGGCGCAGAAATGGCTTCCAGATTTTGTAGATACCCTTGGTCTGGTTGATTGTTGGAGACTGTTGCATCCCACACAGCGGCAGTACACTTTCCACTCCGGGGCGCATGGCAGTCTCTCTAGAATTGACTATGTGCTTACCTTGGCCGCACACGCCTCCTTTGTGTCCGAGGCTAGGCACATGGCTAGGGGTATTTCTGACCATTCGCCGGTGTGGATCTGTATGGATGTTGGTAGAGGAGTGGGGGGCAGGGTGGCTCCGATTAACCTCTGGTATCTCCATGACCCTAAGACTCGTAGTGCGGTGCTGAAGGCGGTCGATCGCTATTTCCAGGAAAATCTCGGCTCGGTCACGTCTGCGGTGTCTTTGTGGGAAGCGTTTAAAACTGTGCTGAGAGGAGAGGCCCTCTCCTTGATAGCGGCAGCCAAACGTCTGCAGGATGCGGAGGTCGCTCAGATCGAGGCGGAGATGGCGGCTCTAGAGTTGGTTTTGGAGGAGGAGGTCACGGCAGAAGCGCTGCATAAATTGAGCCTTAAGCAGTCGGAGTACAAGGCCCTGGTGACGGATGCGGCCAAAGCTCTGAGTAGGGAGCAGCAGGGGCGACTGTACGACGTCGGGGACAAGGCCGGGAAATTAATAGCGTGGCTGGATAAAAAGGAGCGGGTCAATCGTGTGGTGCCGGACCTAGTAACAGAGGGTGGCGTTACTGTCACTGAGCCGGATGGCATAGTCCAGTGCTTCGCAGATTATTTCCGCACGGTCTATACCTCTGTGTCGGACAGGCCGGTGGAGGACTCGTGTGAACTTCTGCGCGATCTTGCTTTGCCTTGCCTCTCTGACATAGACAGGGAAGATCTAGATGGCGACATCACAGCTGACGAAGTCGCGGGTGCCATCCGCTCACTGCGCCCGGGCAAGGCCTCGGGCCCGAATGGCCTGCCAATTGAGTTCTATAAACTCCGGCCGGACAAGATCGCTCCACATCTACGAGCTATGTTTGTGGAGGCGCGGGAGACGGGATGCCTTCCATTCGACCAACGCCTGGCGACAATTGTGGTCATACATAAAGATGGCAAGCCCAGGAATAAGTGCAGCTCATATAGGCCGATCTCGCTACTTAATGCCGAGCCGAAAATCCTCGCTAAAGTCCTGGCCAACCGTTTGATCAGGGTGATCGGGGACCTGATCCACCCGGACCAATCTGGTTTCATCCCGCACCGTAACACTGCGTTGAACCTTAGGCGCATCCACGGCGTGCTCGCAAGGACGGGGACGCTGCGGGAGCCGACCATTGTGGCAGCACTTGATGGCTTTCGACACGGTGGAGTGGGCATATCTGTGGGCCGCACTTGCAAAATTCGGCTTTGGACCTGGCTTTGTTGGCTGGGTGAGACTACTGTATGAAGGACCCCTGGCTAAAGTCGCGGTCAATGGTAGGGCGTCCCGTCCGTTCGAGCTGGGGAGGGGCACCAGGCAGGGCTGTCCCCTGTCGCCGTTGTTGTTTGCTCTCGCTCTTGAACCGCTGGCGGCCTGGATACGATGGCACCCAGATGTAAGGGGGATTCGATGGTCACCAGATCATGAGGACCGCATTTCCCTTTATGCCGACGACATTCTGCTATACCTCACTTCACCCAGGAAGTCTCTCATAGTTGTCTGTGACATTTTGACTTCCTTTGGTAGGAACTCGGGTCTCACCATTAACTGGGGGAAGTCGTATCTGTATGCCCTGAGTGGAGACGTCCCTGTTCTCCCGCGGAATTGCTCGATCCAGATCGCCCGGGAGGGTTTCTTGTATCTGGGGATCTATATCTCCACCGATCCAACTTTTCGATATGAGAGAAACCTGCTCCCTCCGTTGACACGCCTGCGGCGGGATGTGGCGGGATGTGGCGGGCTAGCGGCGGCTGCCGCTTTCCCTCCTTGGCCGTGCTGCGCTGTTCAAAATGATGTCTCTTCCCCGGTTTCTCTATGCCCTGCAGAATACCCTGGAGCTGGTCCCGGCCAGCTATTTTCGGGAAGTTGAGAGCCTCCAGCGCTCGTTGCTGTGGGATGGCCGTCCGCGTATAGCGATAGCAAAGCTGACCCTTCCGTGGTACGATGGGGGTATCGCGCTTCCTGACATCAGAAGATATTATTGGGCCTCTCAGTTGAGTGCGATCAATCACGGAGTCTACGGTCCGGCGCTGAGCCCCGGCTTCGCTATGAACCGGTGGTTGCTGCGCGGGGGTAATTACTTTAGAGCACTCTACTCCAGGTCAACGGATGGGTCCCTCACGGGGCCAACCAAGGTGGCGGTGCACGTGTGGAAGGCGGTTACGAACTCGCTGGGTTGGAAGGATAGGCTCACCCTTGCCACTCCGCTGTTTGATTCCGATATGTTGGGGAAACTTTGGCACACGAAGGGATTCGAGAAATGGGATCTGATCGGCATATCCAGGGTGGGGGACCTGCTGGCTAAGGGGCGAGTTAAATCGGTTGACGAGCTACGGACGGAGTACGCTCTGGAGGGTACGGAATATTTCCGTTATGCATAGGTACGCCATGCTCTTCGGTCCGTCCTCGTCGAAGGGGAGAAGGTGCCTGAGTCCTCTCCCTTGGAGGATCGGATCCTGGATGGCCATATGCCGGAGAGTACAATCTCCTTAATTTATAAGAAGCTCGTTAATGTCCGGACCGACCTCCTCCTAGGGGTGCGTGATCAGTGGACTAGGGACGGCCTTGAACTGGATGATGAGGACTGGCAGTACGCCATCTCCTCTCCTAAGGAGGTCGCGATCCCCGCACGACTAAGGCTGGTCCAGCTTAAGATACTTCATAGAGTCTACGTCACTGGGCCCCGACTGATTCATATGGGTTTCTCCGAGGATGGTTTATGTAAGAGGGGCTGTGGGGTGGTGGGCACCTTTCTACATATCATATGGGAATGTGGTGTGATCGCGGAGTTCTGGAAGCAAATTCATGTAGTGATGCAGGAGGTCACGGGTATTGCACTGCTGCCAGAGGCACGGCGCTGTCTTTTGAATGTCTGGGGTCCTACTGATTATGACGCGGCGCAGACTCAATGGGTGACCCTAGGAAATATGGTGGCGAAGCGTGATATTGCGCGACTGTGGGGCTCTCAGAGACCTCCCGCTCTGGATGCATGGCTGGACAATATGGACTGGTGCATGTTTAGGGAGAAAACGGTGTATAGTGCCCGGGGGCGGCCTAAGAAATGGCATAAGATATGGGGACGATGGAACCAGTATAGGGGTGGGGGTGATATATGTCTGCCCCCGGCCACTGAACCGTTAGAGGAGCAACTTTCCCCCTAGTCTCACTTCCAACTTGGGATTTTCATGATGCAAATATGCTAGAATGTTAGCGCCTCTGCTTTTCCCTCATCCACCCGCCCAGTGGCTTTCTCCTGATTTTGGGAATGGGGCCACGCCCCCATCGGGAACTGGCACAAGTTTATTGTGTATACTGCCTTGCTAGTGTTATTTATTGTAGGTTGTCTAAAAAACGGAACCTTTGTCTCTTTCCTGTACTGGAGCTACGGACGCTTTCATGTGTTGCTTAATTGGCTGCCGAACCTCCGGGATGTCGGCTGAATAGCTGTGTTCCAGATTGATATAAATAAAGGTTTAAAAAAAAAAAAAAAAAAAAAATGAATAATACATAAAAAAAAACAAATGCACAGATTAACATCAATTAGTTTCTCATCTGACAGAATATGTAACATTTAAAAATACAATTAAACATTTACAAATATACATTATTGATCCTTTTTTTCTTTCTTTTCTCTAGTTAAGAACATTTGAATTGGTAAGCAGAAGATTGAAAAATAAATACATTTCACCGTTTTTGTTTAAAACACAGTATTAATAACATTTTTAATATTTTTAAAGCAGGTTTAAAATGAAAAGAATGTCTCCTACACGTTTTCATCAGTCCAAAAGAGGGAACCAATTATTAAAATTTGAGGGTTAAAATCATTGTAAGGACAGACACAGTGAAGGTGTGTACATACTTTTCAACTACTTGCAGAGGTAGAGCAGACACTGTTGGAGACTGTGTAAAAAGTACTATGGAACATAATCACTCTGCCTCTGCAATAAAGTTGGAAGTAGGGGGACACAGAATAGCAAACAAAATCTTTAGATAGTTTCGCAAGTAAACCCTTTGAATCTGTGTTAAGGGACGGAATCTATTGAAAGCGCTATGCATGATGCCTGAGACCTACCCACCACCCCAAGAGTAAAACGCATGATTAGTTGAAAAAGACAGACGAGTAAAACATTACCTACCCAACCAAACACTTTTAGCAACCTTCTCATACCAACTATACTAACAGAAACATTTAACCATGAACCATTCCTATTAAATGCCAACTATATCCCTAAATACATTACCAATTCTTGTTACTCCTCACAGAGTCATAACACTAAAAAAGTAGTAATTTTTTGCATGATGGTTGGGACGTTTAAAACAACACTCCATCAATTCACCTTAATTTATACTATGCATACCAAAATTAACACCACCACACCATGCCTCTTGTATACATATTATTGCCAGATAAAGAATCTTCAATGAACTACAAGTTTCATCAATAATTAAAGAAAAAATTATAAATGACTTAGGAATTGCAATGATTTCAACTATAAATAAAATGCCTGATCTCTGGCATCATGTCTATAACTTCTTCCTCTGCTAAACAAGCATTTTGGGCTAGTGAATGGTTGAAACTTATCCTATGCACAAGCTGTGGCAGAGTGGCTGAGTTCCTCGTAAACCACAAGTATAGACCGAAGTTTGAAAAGTTTCTCGATGAGATTGACTCTCTGTTTACCAGGTAGCTGTGTTTAAGATTTAGGCTGGGTACACTACCACTATTGTCCTTCTCTAGCAATTGAAGGTTTCAGCGAGACGGCAGTGCACTCTGCCCTGCCTGTAGGAAAGTTGATGAAATGGGTGGCCATTTTCTTTTTTTCTGCCCTAGATATGAGAGACAACAAAGAATTTGGGGTGTGTCCCTGATCAGACATTTGGAAATATGCCACTACAAGCTGGCCCTGAGGATCTGTAGGTCAGTTTCCGGGCCATGCATAGTGTTTTCTGTTAGCAAGTTCTTAATGAGTTTTTTGTTTTTTCACAATTGCTATTTTTAGTACTTTTATATGTAAGCTTTTAAAACATTTTTATGGAAGTAATATTTCATATTTGACTGGATTGTATTTCATATTCTTCTTTTTAGATATGGCACCTGGAATGTGGCACCTGGAACTTGTATACAGTTTGTGGACCAAGCTATTTGAGACTGTTGTATTGTTGGTTTTCAACCAATGTGAAGTATTTTTATATTTTTTGCTACTTTTCTGGTCTTTGGCCGAAATAAAGTAAATCAAAATGAAACACTTACAAATTGCAATGATTTCAACGATAAATAAAATGTATACTGACATTAAATTCAAGGATTTGCCACCATGTTTCACATGCCATATATATGTAAATTGCAAAAACATCCTTATCTGGAGATTTTATGTCTGAAAGTAAACTTCATTTTGAGCTTAAACAATTAATATCAATAGCTTTTGTACCCCCTGAACATGTAGACAATTTCCACACAGCAATAATACAGGAAAAGTCCATTCCGTGCAGGAACTGGGGCACATGCCACGCTAGTAATGAAAGGGCGGTCGGGAGACCACCACCGCCCCGCCCCTGCAAATCTGGCGGTCCGTGGACCGCCAGACTTGTAATCAGGGCCTTGGTGATCTTGGGTAATTTATACTGTTAATGGACAATTCATTGTCAAGCACAGGATAAAATCTTTTCACAGGAAAGAGCAAGCCACATTGTGACACAATTTAACAATGCTTGGTTTTCACTTTGATGTGTAAAGCATATGCTATTTTTATGACATATGTGGCAACACGTTTTGGAGAGTTGAAGAAGATTAAAGGCACTTTTTTTATGAAGGCTTTTATGTTTAGCTACACAATAATTATGTAGTACATCTGCAAATATGTCTTTTTCGGAACACATATATCACTGGATATAAAAGACTTCCTAATTTGACCTTGCAGGCACT
Source organism: Triturus cristatus (assembly GCF_964204655.1). Lineage (NCBI taxonomy): Eukaryota > Metazoa > Chordata > Amphibia > Caudata > Salamandridae > Triturus > Triturus cristatus. Next base: position 875,405,626 of record NC_140580.1, on the reverse strand, counting down.
AGGGTTGTGATTTGAATGGTGCAACAGGTGCAGTGGTACAGGGGCCAAAAGTTTTAGGAAACCCACTGAGCATCAATTATTGCTATGTTTTACTGCTAAACAAGCAGTCTCAAGTGCAATTACCTTGCAGGCCCTAGGGTCATGATTTGAATGGTGCAGCAGATGTAGTGGCACAGTGGCCAAAAGCTCTCGGAACACCGATTATTGCTTTATTTTACTACTAATGCAAACACAATAAGATGATGGATGGAGCGCTGAAACTTTGCAGATACTCACCCCAGTCACAGATTTGGGTTGAATTCACCATTGTTCTTTAGTTCACTTCACCGCCTCAGTTCAGACCCAGCTATAAGCAAATCAGTCTTGACCCTAAGCCTCATGGGAACAGTCCAGCCCGAACTGCCAAGCCAAGTCTTCCCTGGGGCTGTTTGCGGGGTAATACTCCTCATCAGCCAGGATAGCCTGACTCCAGTGGTATGGAAAGCACGGGACCCACGTCTTGACACTTAAGTACTCTATTTTGGGCATATGACATGGAACATGCCATAAATCGTAGTGCAAGAGATACAGTGGTTGAAGTGGTCTGGCCCATTAAATGAAGCAGGACAGTCGTAGAGGTTCGATCAGGTAAGTTTAATAGAGCAAGCCCCAAACATGTCTGGTACATCTGACATCTCAGAGTAAACTCAACTGTACAGTTAAACTGTCAAAATGGAATGTAGGGGTGAGGGAATAGGGGGGAGAGCCAATGGGGACAGGGGAAGCTATGTACATCTCAAAATTTGTCTCGTGCCAGGGGATGGCTCGTGCCAACTTACGTCATAACAACACAAGGCTAACGGGCCATTACTTCAATATGCCAATGCTTTTTCTTCCTCGCTCTTTGTGCTTTGTTATCATACTTGTGTGTTTAAAGTATGTTCTCATGTTAACCTTAAGTCAAAACCAATAGTTGATTTTATTTGTGTCAATACGACTCATGTTTTTCACTAATGTAAATTACCACTTAAAAGAGCTCCTGCACCTGTTCTTAGTAAGCCTGCCTTCTAGGAACATTGGGGCAGATTTACAAGCCCCTTGCAACACTGTTGCGCCGCCATTGCGTCACTTTTGTGACACAGCGGCGGCGGAAAAAATGCGTCCAATTTACAACGTGACGCATCTAAGGAGATGCGTTACATTGTAAACCCTGCAACACATTATACCCGTGTCAGGTATAATGTATGCAGGGTGGGCGTTCCCACGCAAAAAGCCATGTAGAACTGACGCAGTGAAATCTACAAGGTTTCACTGCGTCACTCTACGCCTTCACTGCGTCAAAATACCTATGCCTGCTCAGACCAGGTGAAAGGAATGACGCAGGGCTTTTGAATGGGACTCACCTATCTGTTATGGTGGATTGCTGGAGTTGCGTCACTTTCATGAGCAACTCCAGCAACGCGTCACTTTTGTGCCGACAGATGAGTCAGAATTTCTGATACATCTGTTAATCCTTGCACCATGGAGCACTGTATCGCAAGGACATTCGGCGCTGACGCAAGGAAACTGACACATCTATGCAGATGCGTCAGTTCCTTGTAAATCTGCCCCATACCCTTTACTCTTCTATTGCAATTATGAGATGGCTACATTTTAAATTTAAAAAAAATATTTTTACTGCACAGTTTAGGCTACCGGCACCAGCTTGCAATAGCTAGACCAACTGGATTCGCCAATGCTTGTCTCTACATGTACTGGCAAATGTACATTTATAACGGAATTATAAGGATTTCAAAAAGAAATTGCTAGATAACCTACTCATGTATGGAATCAATTGAATCAGGACACTTGAGACCTGTGACAAGGTTAAGGTTGGGCCAGAGGGTGGGGGCAAGCCAAGTTTTAAAACAGCTCACCGAATTTTGTGGACTCACTTTTCCCCTATAAGAATGAACTTAAAGTCGTAGCATCCTCCATCTATTGGCTGAGTTAATAGGACGGGCTGAAAGTGACACAGAGCAGCTGACATTTATTTGCAGAACGTCAGTCGTATGAAGGAGGGGAAGGAGGCGTGCTCAGGGCGTGACCTGACAACTTGGAGCTCACTAGGGGTAAGAAGTCATGTCAGTGGGAGGAATTAGAGTGACATCATAGTGAGTCTCCTTCAAAGAGATGTTACACAGAGCGGATTCTACGCCCAATGTGCACCTGTGAGCTGTTGCACTCTTCAAAGACAAACCTCGATTATTTACCTTCCCGCAGCTGCTTCTTTACCTCCCCTATGTACCGGGTTCCACTGCTTCTCTGCGTTGCCATCTTGAACAGAAACGTCTGCTCAGTCACAAAACGGCTCTTAGCTATTGGCGCTCGTGTAACTATGGAAACTCAGTATAGCCCAATTGCGGCAAGGCTCATGCCGGCAGACGAAAAATGGGCGAATAGTATGCTGCAAGCATTGCTGTACCATACAATGTATTCTTCGCTAAGGTTAGGGGATGTCGGAACAAGCAGCCATTTTGGAATGGTTATACCTGGCTGTGAACCTCTTTATTAAGCGTATTATAAAACACGTATTTGCAATACAATCGGTCTCGCATTTGTATGCGATCTGTCTCGCATTTGTGAAAGTTAGAACTATTGGTGTTGTAAATTACAATGTTTCTTTTAAACACAGAAATGGCAGAAAATACAGTGTAAAATATGGGGCTTTAATTAAGATTTTGCAGTCTTTGTGCAGAAGTTTCAAAGGACAAGCACTTTTGCATCTTCTCCAGGATGCAGCCGAGCTAATGAATGTATGTTATGGACCACTGTAGTATGTAGTATTCGGTATCGCGCGCCGTGGTAGAGTGTTAGGCGCGTGATTCCTCCAGGTGTTATGTATTGGTATTCTTTCAAATGTAGCTCGGGGCATGGCGTTCTTCTCTACGGGCGTTCGGATGGTATCTGGCCAGTTGCCGTTCGGACGTCTGAGTGAGAGGACGCTCTTGCTACGGGTGGAGTGTATTCACGAACTGAATAAACCTACTTTCTACTCACCGTGATTCCTGCTCCTTATTTCATCTGGCGACGACCGGGATTTGCTCCACCCGTCGAACCACGCAGATTTTGGCGAACTTCAGGGGGCTCCACGTACGAAGTTTCAAGGCCTGTCGATTTTGCTGCCATCGCGTCCAAGCTTCGACGATCGTCTCTGGAGTGGGAAAAAGCATCCGGAGGTAAAATTGGGTAACGTTCCTCGCACATTGCTGAGTGTGAGTTTATTGAGTCTCCACGCATGCGCATGACTGCCGAACTACTCATTCCCCATGTGACGTCAACACATAATGAACGTGACGCCATCTTGGATTGGGGGCAAATGCTCCCAACTCTACCGGTATAAAGGTTGAACCGGTCACTGCCTGCCTGTGTGTCTCATTTCAACGGCACGCACGTCATATTTTGAGGAGTTAATTCATTCAAAGTGGGCATTACGAAGTACCAGCGTGTTGTCAATAATAATTCGACGACACGCACGTCATTTTGAAGGGTCTAATTGTTGGATTATAAATATTCCTGCATACTTCGACGATACACACGTCATTTAATCAATTTTCCATTTCGTGTGTGTTGGATTCATTCTGTGACGATACACACGTCACAACTTGCAACATTTATTTCAAAGCACTGCATAATCAGTTTGGGTACTTCTACACAGTTGGTTTATATTAAAGACTTTCACGAGATTATACCAGCATCTTATCTGATTTAATTCCTTCCAGTGTTAATAACATTTCTACAGCTATACTCACGGCGAGCTTGGTTAAAGAGAACTGATTAAGAATTTGTTTACGTTTTGATTCATTTGAGAATTATTTGAGAGACATTTGGTGAATAAGTTTATTAAAAAAAAAAAAATGTCTACAAACAACCAACAGACTAATCTCAACCTTACTCAACCGCCACCCTTCCTAAGCAAACCTGGTAGCCCACCTATTATCTGGATGGAATGGTTTAGACTTTTCGAGAACCATCTTGTAGCTATAGATGCCGACGGTTATTCTCCTGCACGCAAATTCGCTATACTTTTTGGTTGCCTGGCTCAAGCGGCACAAAGAATTTTTGATAGTATCGTCCCTATTCCACCACCAGCCGCACAGTCCGGGGATAATCGTTGGAATGTATATGTAGAAGCCGTTGCTAGACTTAAAAAACAATTTGAAGAAGAGCCTAATATTATGCTGGAACAACACAATTTTTACACGCGTAAACAAAAGGAAGAGGAAAAAGTGGAGGAGTACGTTTCCGCTCTCAGGGTGTTGGCTACCACCTGCGGTTTTGGTCCATTATCCGACAACTATATAAGAGACCAATTTGTTTTTAATTGTGTATCACGTAAAATCAGGGAAAGGATTTTGAGTTGTCAAAACCCTCCTTTGTCTGAGGTTATTGAGTTAGCTCTTAGCATTGAACGTTCAACGATTACAAGTAAGGTTATGCAAGCTGACGCCAAATCTGGTATCAATGCTATTGACTCGATCGAGCCAAATCAAGAAAATGCATTAGCGTCAGTCAATGTTAAGTCCAAGGGAACAAAATTCGTACAGAAGAAACAAAATTTATTTTGTTATAGGTGTGGATCTAGAAACCACATTGGTAATTTTCCGGGATGCCCAGCGGTTTCGAAACGCTGTGTGATTTGCAAGAAAATAGGCCATTTCCAGGGGGTTTGCAGGAATGCTAAGAAACCGATTAATATCCGATATTTACAAACTGAAGTTTATGAATGTACAAGTTCTTTGAACAATGTTATTGTAACTTTGGAGTGTGGAACGTATTGTATCAAGGGTCCTTTATGTTCGGCTCTAATTGATAATGTTTCTTTACAGGTTATGGCGGATTCAGGGTCGCCGATAACCACTTTAAGGGACACAACTTTTTATGAATTTTGGAAGGACAAAGATTTACTCACGTCAGATGTACACCCCAAAGCTTTCGGGGAAAAGGATATAAATATGCTGGGGTACTTTACGGGCATGGTACAATGTCTGGGTAGAGAGACCATGACTAAAATTTCTTGTGGCGGAGAAGGGCAAGAATTTAATCGGGTGGAAGGATCTAGCTCGGATGGGGTTGTACTTAGTTCCGGGCGATGAGAATCCGATAAAACTAGGGAAGTTACCCGTTTGCGACATCAAGACGATAGAAACAGGTAACAACAGTGAGTTACAAGACCTGCTTAGGGAGTTTAAACTTGTTTTTAGAGAAACTGTAGGGAAAGTTAAAGGGGTGGAACATCACATTAAACTGATTCCAGGTTCACACCTTGTTTCTCATAAGGTCCGTTCGGTTCCCATGAGCGTTCGTGAGGATCTTAAACTCATGTTGAAAAGTTTGTGCGAGCAAAAGATCATAACCCCAATGGATTCTTCTCAGTGGGTGGCACCCATTGTGGTCGCACGGAAAAAATCTGGCGAAATTAGGCTTTGCGCCGACTTGCGCACTCTTAACAAGAATATAGTGGTGGATTGCCACCTGCTGCCCAGAATCCACGAGTTGCTCGCAAATCTAGGAAGGGCAAAGTGGTTTTCTTTGATTGACCTTAGGTCAGCGTACCACCAGGTTCCATTGTCAAAGGAATCACAAGAGCTAACTACCTTTGTGACACCATTCGGGGCGTATAAATTCATTCGTCTTCCGTTTGGGTTAGCATCAGCAGGGAGTGTGTTCCAAAAATTAATGGATACCCTGTTCGAAGGGATTGTGGGGGCTCAGGCATACTTGGACGACATCTTGATCTATGCTAAGTCTCGTGAGGAACACGATAAAGTTTTAAGGCAGGTTCTGACCTTTCTCGAGTCTAGAGAAATGACCGTGAGAGCGGACAAGTGCAAGTTCGCGGTACAAGAATTTGAATATTTAGGGCACATGGTGTCCGAGAGTGGAATTAAACCCAAGTTCTCAGTGATTAGGGCAATTGAGGAGGCAAAAGCTCCAAATGACAAGGATGCTTTGCGTTCGTTCCTGGGGTTGGCGGAATACTACGCTAGTTTTGTACCTAATTATGCTCAGTCCGTAGAGCCTATGCGCGAATTGCTTAAAAACGGACATAGTTTTAAGTGGAATGATGATCTGGAGTCAGCGTTCAAGAACGTTAAAAAGCTGATTGTATCTGCTCAAGCCTTGTTTGCATTTAGGGACGATTGTATGTCCCTTATAACTGTAGATGCTAGTATGTCTGGGTTAGGAGCAGTGCTGAGCCAAAGAGTAAACGGACGTGAACAGACTGTGGCGTTTGCTTCCCGGTCTTTGAAACAATGTGAAAGACTATACAGCACGATAGAGAGGGAAGCACTAGCGTGTGCATGGGCCATACATAAGTTCAAAATGTATATTTGGGGTCGGAAATTCGAATTGGTAACAGACCATAAGCCTTTAGTGTACATTTTTAACAATATTAATTCGTCCAGCATGTCGGCTAGGCTGATGCGTTTGGTCTCCAAAGTCCAAGAATTAAATTTTTCTGTTAAACACATCCCGTGTGGGAAAATTTTTAGAGCGGACTGCTTGTCAAGACTACTAATGGAGAAGGATGATGAAGATGATGCTATGATGTGTGATGTGGAATGTGTCACGGTGGTGGATGCGATTCAGGTGTGTGATTCGATTTTGTCAGAGAGTGCGTGGAGAGACGCATGTGACAGGGATGCAGTACTAAGGAAGGTAGTTGAGTATTCATCTAGTTCATGGCCTGAGCCTAGGGGTTTAGACGGAGATCTTAGAACTTTTGCCCAAGTGGCGAGTGAGTTGTCAGTCAAAAATGGGGTTGTACTTCGGGGGGACAAGTTTGTTCCCCCGGTCGATTTGCGCCCTGTAATTATAAGCAATGCCCATTCAGGTCATCTAGGGTCCACTAAAACTACAATGAAGATTAAGCAGCATTATTGGTGGCCTGCGATAGATGCACAGGTGAAGTCCACTATCGATAATTGCCCTGAGTGCTTATTATCAGATAAGCATTGGCGAACTTTGAAAACCCCGCTCCATCCTACCGAATTTCCGGGTTCCCCTTGGGAAAAAATTGGCCTGCGATTTTTCTGGACCAATCTCTGTACTTAATCAGGATAAAAAATTCATTTTACTGGCAGTGGATTATTTTTCCAAATGGATGTATTATAGTTTCATTGAGTCTCCTGATACAGAGTCAACTTTAACGTTTTTAAGGAACATCTTTTCGATCGAGGGTGCTCCAAAGGTTATTGTCACTGACAATGGCACACATTTTGTGTCGGAAAAGATGTGTACATTTTTGAGACAGCTTGATGTAAAACACCTCAAGGTAGCATTGTATTCCCAGACTTCCAACGGATTGGTCGAAAGGGGGAATAAAATTGTAAAGGAAGGCGTGCAAACTGCTCCGGCGGTAGGCTTGGAAGTGAATGCATTTCTAGAGGAGAAATTGTGGAGCTATAATACCTCCCCTCACTGTACAACTGGGGTATCACCTTTTTCGTTGTTAAGAGGTAGGGAAGCCCACACATCTCTATTCCCATCTTGGTTAAAAGAGAAGTCTAATGAAAAGAAGATAGACATTAAGGACGTTGCCAAGAGGGTTTGCTCTAAGCAGTTACTAATGAAGGAAAATTTTGGTAAGAGGTGCCATCCAACATTAGAAGATGTGTTTGTGGGGGATTGAGTCCTAATTAGGAAGCCAACCAAAGTGAAAAAAGGGGAATCAAAGTTTTTAAAACCAGAAAGGGTGTGCAAAGTAAGTAAGGGAGACGCTTTTGTTGGAAGTAAAGGGTGGTGGAACAAGAGACAACTCGTTAAGGTTTCTGACATACAAGCCAAAATTTTGTTAGAAAGACAGGAAAATATGTGTGATGAACTTCACTGGGGGCATTGGTTAAAGCCAAACGAGTCCCATGGGGTTTCAAGTACACGCGCTCTGTTTGATGAGGTTTCAAGCTCTCATGACCTGGGTACTGGACCCATTGGGGAGTGTTTGCGTTCTAGTGTGAATAAAACTTCAACACAGTCTTATGGGGGCACGAGCAGTTTCCACACTTCTAGTGGACGCACTTCTAGTATTCCCAGAAGACTTAAGGATTTTGTTAGGTACTAAGGAAAGAATGTTATTTTAGGTATGAGTTGACATGTGAGGTTAGGAAAAATGATGAAAATGATATTCTTTTACTGTATGCACACTGTATCTTCTTTGTTTTTTGTAAAAGGGGGAAGGTGATGTAGTATGTAGTATTTGGTATCGCGCGCCGTGGTAGAGTGTTAGGCGCGCGATGCCTCCAGGTGTTATGTATTAGTATTCTTTCAAATGTAGCTCGGGGCATGGCGTTCTTCTCTACGGGCGTTCGGATGGTATCTGGCCAGTTGCCGTACGGACGTCTGAGTGAGAGGACGCTCTTGTTATGGGTGGAGTGTATTCACGAACTGAATAAACCTACTTTCTACTCACCATGATTCCTGCTCCTTATTTCATCCACCTATTTATGCTGATGTTTATTTTACAGCACTGCATTTTAGCAAGTGACTTCGGCTGTCCGCGGCCCCCGCAGGGGGCCATCCCAGAGGGCGGCCCTTTAGTGCCATTTGGCACCCGCTCACCCCTTTCTAGTGGTTGGGCTCCTGTAGGAGTCCACTCGCCAGGGCGCCATAGGGGCGTCACATCTGGTGCCCCGAGGTGGGTATATATGCCTCCACCGCCCCTCCTGGCGGTCTCTGTCGCACCAGCCACGCCGTCTTGACTTGGACGTCGTTGCGTCTCGCCGATGCATTTTGTCCTGCTCGGATTGCGTGGTGTCTGAGGCATCAGTCGGTGATTTTATGCGATAAGTCTGCCCCCCCCCACCCCACCTTTTGAGGGGCAGTGTTATTCGCCTCATGGTGGGGCCGGCTGCCACTTATGGCCTTCAGGCATGCTTTCTGGCAGGGGGGCCGCGATCTGTATGTGTGATGAAGGTCAGCCGGGCACGCTGTCGGGGTTCCGCGTGTTTACTGTGATCGAAAGGCAGAGTCTGGGCTTCCTCTTTGTGCCAGACACGCCGTCTAGGTCTGACCCTCGTTGCCTATCGTGTCGGTTATGTCGGGAGGCAGATTTTTCGGCGGTGAGTGTGTGCCCTTTGGGCATTTTTCGTCCCCGACTTAGACATTGTTTTGGTTCTGGAGGCCCTTACCCCTAGTGGTCGAAATCAGCCTCTCCGCTGATCACCCCCCTCTCTTTCTTAAACAAGCTATTGTGGTGAAGGAGGCAACCAGACTGTTTGTGGTAGCACCCTCGCGGTGCTTTCAAGCGGGCCGGACCTCTTACTGCTTGGCGGAGGGGGTGGCTAGGGGTTGTCTTGTAGGTTGCGGTCCAAGGCACAACAGCACAGTATGGGAGGTCCGCGGCCTGGTGGCGCCTCTATCGACGTCTGCCTGTTACGGACCTCCACGGGGGTTGCGGTGTACTTCTGATCCACCCTGTGTAAGGTTGCTCGCCCCGTAAGTGTCCAGTTGTGGATAAGTCATGAGGATTATGGATGTGTCTCCACCCCCCAGCTTCAGAACTTTTGGCTCTCACTGCACGTTACACAGTAAAAAAATGAGGTGTTGGTCTGGCGGTTTGGTGGTTGCATTCACGGGCATCTTCAGTCGTGTGGTGACGGATGCATTGCGGCGCAGACCGGCCTCTTCTGTTGTGACTGTATCTGGCCCCTGCCTGCCATCAGTCACTGGTCACGCGGGCACGTATGTGTGACCTTGGGTGGGCGGGGTGGTGCGATAAGGCACAATGTTGGCCTGAGGCGAGCCGCAGGCTTGGTCACAGGCACCTGGCATTGGCTGCTGGGCGCCGGGCGCGGTGAGTTGTGGCTTCAGGGGCCTGTTAACCCTGAAGTGTTGACAATAAGGTAGAGTTGGCATTGGTCTGCATTGCTGCGCTGACGGCGTGGAGAGGTGAACTTCGGCGATTGCTTGCCATCTTCGAGCTCCTTTCTAACGTCATGAATTGTTGAAAGCTAGCTTTGGTTTCAGACTGCATTCACCCAGATCAATGTCTCTTCTCTGTTGCGCTGTTCACCCGCGCGCCTGCCCCAGATATGTCCTTACACCCCTTGCACGGCTGCGGGGCACAGGAGCCGCTGTGTATTTATAACTGTGATAGATTGTGTTTCTCTGGCGCGTGTGCTCTTCAATGTGAGGACGGGAGGGGCTGCGGGTCTCTGGTGGCTTCTATGTCCCCGCTGCTTCTGTGTTATTGTAGGGGTTATGAAAACTGTGAATACAGAGCTCTATACTTTGGAAATTGAAAATGCGCACATTTCAAATGAAGCACATCGAGCCCTTCGCTGCATTGTTCTGAATGAGAATTATGTTAGGGCAGTGCAGCGACGCGCATGTGTCGGTTAGTTTCAGTTCGAGCTTGTATATAAATGGGTCGGGTTTGTTGTGCTCCTGCTTCTGTCTGCCCCCGTTCTGGTGCTGCAAACCATGGCACCATTCTGACACATGCTTACCAAAGTACTCATTCTGAAATGGTGTGTTTACGCGGAGCTGGGGGGCAGGGACAGCCGTTGTTGGTTATTAGAAGTATGGCCCTCCCTTTTACTAGCACTGGTGGGCTGGGTTAGGAGTGATAGTCCTCCTCTCACTGTACCAAGCACTACACAAGCCGACAGTGTGTGCTGCAGTATAGTGTCAGTTTCTTGGTGTAGCGCCAAGAATACCTAGGTGGAGGCCCAAAGACACGTTAGAGGACTGACTCAATCGATGGTGCAAAACGAAGACGCAAACTATTTTGCACAAGAACAAGCGTCATGGTTGCTCACGGGTAGGTGGAGACTGCCCTAGATAGACCTCTCGACGTTAAGTGCCCCAAGGGTGGGTTGGTGTATGGTTTTAGTATCCGAGCCTGAGTTGCGGCCTTGCATCCTTCTCATGCCCTGCGGGAGGGTCGCGTCGCAAGGCTGTGCGTTATTGCGGGCATTGGGTTTATCTGGTAAATGTGGGCCATTTATCCCCCCCACACCCTTCTATACGTCCCGTGGCCCCAATCCCAATGGTTGCACGGGCGGAGAGGCTTGAGCGGCCGGGCACGGCACTGCAAAGCGAAGTCCTTGGGTGTGAGCTCCACAATGGGAGCAGTGACCTTGAGTCCCGAGTCCCGACTAGATGGGCGGCGGGGAGGGTGGGGGGGGTTACGGGTTACTAAGAGCAAGCACTCTGCGGCATGGGCGCTCACCCGCAGTGTTTGAGCAATATATAATTACAGGCTACTCTTGGAAATTGGTCCAAGATTAGATTGCTGGCAATAATTTAGAACTACACGGCAGACAGTCTGTGGTGTGCTACGTGCTTGGCCTGAACTCGAGTCTTTCACGATGCAGCACAACTATAAAACAACTGTGTAACACACAGGCACTGGGTAACAGTATCATTTGGTCTTGGGGGAGGCATGGGCACGTAGCTAATCCTCGGTACATGCATCGCCCCACATGTATAGTTTCGAGCCGGCAGTGACTTCATTCAGGAGTTCTGAAATTGAAAGTAATGCAGCATAAAAATGTGGAGGAGTGTCCAAGAAAGAGAATGGCGCCGCATTTCATATGTGGTCAAGGTTCTATTCATCGAATCTCGACTCCTGCTTTAAAAAATTGTTTTGTATTTCACTCGCACTTGCACTTTTGGCGCGCTTGCTCACCAGTTGCCTGTCTGGCTTCTCCGGTCCGCCATGGTTTGTACCGATTGTTGCGGAGGGAAGACCAGTTAGTTTACATTCATCCAGGGCTGCACTTCCACCCAGGTTGATGCTCTAGTCTCCAGCTGCACCTACTTAAGGGCAGGCTGGAGAGGAGGCGCAGCAGTCTCCAACTGCTGTAAGTCGGAGATTTTAATCTCTGTTGCTCAGATGAACTATCGTTTTAAAAAGTTTTTGTATTGTGTGCTGCTACTCATCGAATCTCGACTCCTGCTTTTAAAAATTGTTTTGTATTTCACTCACACTTGCACTTTTTGGCGCGCTTGCTCACCAGTTGCCATTCATCCAGGGCCGCACTTCCGCCCAGGTTGATGCTCTAGTCTCCAGCTGCACCTACTTAAGGGCAGGCTGGAGAGGAGGCGCAGCATAAGGCGAGCCCGTCTGCGCCCGTCCGCGCCTCGTCCGGGCCTAGGGCCAGAACCCCTGGTCCGTTCATTGAAGGCAGGGACTTTCTAACTTATTCAGGGGATAATCTTCACGCCCTCCGCCAACATAGGGGTAAGGCATGTGCGCTGCTCCCCTGTGAAGCGCCTTCTAGTGCAGAGGATTTTCAATGTCTTGAATGTCTAACTAAAATCTCGAGGAGCACCCGGGTTTTGCCCAAATCCAACAAAATATCGAACACCTTAGCCCCGGAATCTATAGATCTTCAGCTAGCCCTCATCAATGCTAGATCACTGATTAAACACAAGTGCGAAATTGCAGATTTTATCACTGATAACAAACTGGACAGGCTGTTTGTTACTGAAACATGGGGTGATCAATCATCTGATTCTGACTTTAACATCGCAGCCCCCCATGGGTACAAAGTTGTCAGACAAGATAGACAACTTTAAAAAGGGGGGGGGGCTTGCAATCATTCATAAGGATGAGCTTAACACCTTCTGCTCATCCATACCTACACCGGAATGTGAGGCAGTACATTTTAAAATGTCCATTGGTGACCAAAAGACATTTTAATGGTATACTAATATTCCGTCCTCCCGGCCCCAGAAATAGTTTTCTTACTACTGTTCACTCACTATTAGAGCTAGGGTTCCATTCTGAATTCTTCACTATCTTAGAGGATATGAACTTCCATCTTGATCTTCCAGAGGAGAGAGATACACAAGAACTTCTTGATGCCACCATAGGATGAGGGCTGCAGCAGATCATACAGCATCCTACGAATGTAGCAGGTCACACTTTGTATGGACTTTTCATCAACAATCCAGCCATCTCTAAGACATCTTCACTCCCTTTGACCTGGACGGGTCACTATGCTGTCTTGTTTAGCTATAACCTGCCCCGATCGTATGCTGGTAATACTGCCAGCAGTAAGACTCTCGGCAGAGCATGGCATAAAATTGACCAGAGTACCCTGGATGCCAAGCTAGTACAAAGCCAACCTGCTTTGTACGGGGAAACAGAAACCTCAGCCATAAATTACACATCATGGCTAGAGTCAAATTTTGCAACGGAAGTTCCGACCTTAGTGATTAATAAAAATAGGAAAGTTCCATCTGCCCCTTGGTTCTCAGAGGCCCTATGATTAGATAAGCAAGCTTGCAGAAGGCAGGAAAGAAGATGGAGAAAAAGTTATGATAAAGCAGAGAAGGAACTATATAAAGACACACTGGCTGACTATAAGAAAAAGTTAATCGCGGAACAAAGTCAGTATTATACGACGCAAATTGAAGGGGCTGGCACATCCAGCAAGGAACTCTTCAAGACTATAAATAACCTAATCTCAGCACCCAAGGACGACTCTGCCAACTCTAACCAAGATTTCTGCAACACTCTTGCTCACTTTTTAAGTCCAAGGTGGGCCAAATATATGACCAATTCACCATGCACAGATCAGTCACTAAAAACGCACTACATACACCATCAGGCAAAGTGACTTTCTTAGATTTTTCCCTGGCTTGCTCCGACCTACTATCTTCTCTTCTCTCTTCTACAAAATCAGGATCCCCGGAGGATCCTTGTCCCCCCAGAATTCTCAAAAGCATCATTCACATTATTAGTCCATTGCTAACTAACGTGTTTAATCAGATGCTATCGCAAGGGCACTTCCCTTCAATATGGAAACAGGCTTGTATTCTGCCTCTTTAAAAAAAAACTAATTTAGATATAAATGATCCTCCTAACTACCGTCCCATTGCTAGACTCCCTGTTCCCGCTAAAACTTTTGAGAAACGGCTAAACACTGAACTCTCCACCTTTATTACCGAAAACGAAATCCTGGCTCAGAGTCAATTTGGTTTCAGAGCGGGACACAGCACCGAGACGTCGCTAATAAAAAACCACTGAGGAGATCCGAAAAACACTAGACGGCGGGGGGTCAGCAGCCCTTGTCCTCCTCGACCTGTCCGCGGCATTTGACACCGTGGACCATATGAGCTTGGTCAAACGTCTAAAAACCATCGGGATAGGAGGAAGGGCCCTTTCCCTCATAAGGTCATTTCTTTCGGACCGAACACAAACTGTGCAACTGGGCAATTTTAAATTAGCACCCTTCATCTTTTGCTGTGTGGGGTGCCGCAGGGGTCCTCTTTGAGCCCCACGCTTTTTAATATTTACGCTTCTGAACTAACCTCTCTGATTAGAAGTTTTAACCTATGTCCAACCTCTTATGCTGACGACACTCAGTTGGTCATCTCAGCAGTGGCTAAGGACATCAACTATTCAACAAAACTTCATGATTGTATCGTCTCCCTGAGCGACTTGATGGGTAGGCACTGCCTCAAGCTGAACTCAGGAAAAACTGAGGTGGTGCTATTTGGTAACCTCTCCCCTCAATGGTCACCAGCATGGTGGCCGGACACATTGGGCATTACTCCTACACCAGTGGCCAAGGCTAAGAATTTGGGGGTCATTATAGATGATAAATTCAACATGAAGTCTCAAGTTTCAAAGGTGGTCTCTTCCGCATTTTTCAATATTAAAATAGTACGGAAAATTCTGTCTTTCATTCCTATAAACACTAGAAAAACTGTGATCCCCTCCCTTGTGTTATCTACATTGGATTATTGTAATGGACTGTACATTAATCTGCAATCCAATTTACTCAGAAGGTTGCAGGCAGTACAGAACGCCGCGGCTAGACTGGTCCTGGATGCCCCTAAATATCAGTCTATTAGTGCAGGCATTCGGGAATTGAACTGGCTACCAGTCGGCCAGCGGATCAAATTTAAGGCACTTTGCACGGCCTTTAAGGCCCTGCATGGAGAACGACCACGATTTCTGAAGGATCTTTTTAGTTGGTACTCTCCCAACAGAGGGCTTCACTCAGCCAATGCCTTCCTGATGCTCACCCCCAGAATTAAAAGGACTAATTGGGGGGAAAGGAGTTTCAGTTACAACACTATTAAGGAGTGGAATGCTCTTCCGCTCCCTCTCAGGAAGTCCTCGCTCATTGACAAACAAACAGCCTTCGAAACCCAGGGCTTATGCTGAAAGCGCCCAGGCTGTTTTCAATCAGCGAGGCTGCAGTGCATCATAAGGGGGCAGTGCCTTACAGTGTTGCACCACAGAGGACCACAGGTATTTAACATGGGCACCCTGATGCCCTTTGTAAATTTTCTATCTTCTACAAACCTGAGCTGGAGCCTTTGTGTCACATGAATTTGAGAATATCGTATCAAGACATTTAAGAGTTCCTGGAAGTGGCGGTGTTCTTGGAGACTATGGACGCCGATTCACGCTATCCAGGGAACAGTGCACACATGGGGACTGCCTGTCCCATCATCCATCTGGTGCTCCAGGAGGGAGGAGCTGACAGCGGTGCTAAATAGCGCGTTTGCTCACCGATTCACGCTATCCAGGGAGTAGTGCACACATCGGGACTGCCTGTCCCATCATCCATCTGGTGCTCCAGGAGGGAGGAGCTGACAGCGGCGCTAAATAGCGCGTTTGCTCACCGCGGCGCGGGACGCCGATTCACGCTATCCAGGGAGCAGTGCACACATCGGGACTGCCTGTCCCATCATCCATCTGGTCCTCCAGGAGGGAGGAGCTGACAGCGGCGCTAAATAGCGCGTTTGCTCATCGCGGCGCGGGACGCCGATTCACGCTATCCAGGGAGCAGTGCACACATCAGGACTGCCTGTCCCATCATCCATCTGGTGCTCCAGGAGGGAGGAGCTGACAGCGGTGCTAAATAGCGCGTTTGCTCACTGCGGCGCGGGACGCGCGCGGGCCGCTCCCGGACAAAGCCCGGGCCAAGGGCGGGCCCGTCCTTGCCCGTCATCGCCCACAAGAGGCCGGGCTGGGCCAGGGCTCTTGGATCTTAGTCCTACGATTGGTACCAGGGTCCCTTCCGCTGGGTGAGATGCACACTTGCCCAAATTGCACATGTGAAACAGTTTCTGAAAGTTTGACCCATATTTCTCATTCTTGTACTTTCTGGAGAACAGTACTGAAGGACATAGTATCGTCTTGCCATTCCGTTGTTACAGGTAATCCAACTGAGGAGACTTTATTCCATTTGACAAAGGGGTAGAGTCTAATATTAGTACGGGACTTTAAATATAATTTATCCCACTGGGCTGACAATGGGGAAAAGGAAAACAATGGATGTAAATAGTGGAGCGGGGGGGGGGACTGCGCTAGAGAATCTAAGGGGAAAAGGGTCAAGAAATCCTTGAAGCAGAAGGTAACTGTTAATAATTGTACCTTGGACAGAATTGATCTGTTGATCAACGATTGTGAGGATATCTTAAGTAGCGATATATGCACTCAAGCTGCAAGCATTGAACCAAATATAGATAAGTCATATTTGCCTAAATCTACCACATGTCAGCAGATAATAATTCCTGCAATGTTTCACAAATCTAACAAGGGAGACACCGCAGAGCAACAAAAGGAGAGCTTTGTAGCCAAGAGTCAAGCTCCAGGAGGGAGTAAGGCTGATAGAGGGGAATTTCCGGTTGTTTGCACAAATAGGTTTCCTCCCCTTTTAGATCTACATGAACAAGAAACAGGGGATGTCCATCTTAATAATTCTGTGTTGCTACCATGTAGCTCTCCACCTGCACCTCTTCTAGATAATATTAATGTCTCTCGGGGTCTGCTCTCCCTCTTTAGTGAATTAAAATCAGAGGTAGAATTAATACGTACACAGCTGGTAGAATTGACTGTGAAGGTTGACTTATTGACACAAAGGATCCTTCATCCTGTAGAAAGTTCTAAATGTAGTGTTATGCAGTTTGAGCAATCAAAGCCAACATCTAAACAGGAAAACCGTTCAGATATAACATCTAAGGGTGCACGGAGTAAGCCCAATACCCCCACATTCTCAGACTGTGGGAGAAGAGAATAGTTCTATTGTAGAATTGGGCGGTCCTTCTTACGCTACTGTTTTAAAATCACAGCTCTCACAGTTGAAAACTAGATGTCCTGCTATTCTAGGTAAAGGGACCAATCGAAATAAATATAGGCAACAAGGTTTTACATCGCCGGGTACTGATTTGGATCAGGTACCAAAAATGTTTATGATTAACGTCCCTAAATATAATATCGGGATTAATAGAGAAAGTACAGATTCCCTCACAAATAAAGCAATCCATTGGATTCGCCATGTTAGGGGCTGTCGCTCTATTATTAGGGAAGATATTACGAGAGCTCGTAGACTTTCTTCCAGGACAAATCCTTGGGATTCCATAGAGCTAATATTAAGAGATCATGCCCTGGTTGAGAACTTGTTGGCCCTAGAGTTTCGTACATCATCCCCAGACCACTCTTCAATACAATTCAGATGTTTTCCATTTGTATCCGGTCAGGAGTGCCCCGGCGGGCTTGCTGATCGTATCTCAG
Source organism: Triturus cristatus (assembly GCF_964204655.1). Taxonomy (NCBI): domain Eukaryota; kingdom Metazoa; phylum Chordata; class Amphibia; order Caudata; family Salamandridae; genus Triturus; species Triturus cristatus. The sequence continues at coordinate 875,388,120 of NC_140580.1, read as the reverse complement.
ATGGACCCTCAAATTTAGATTCTAATGACTGACTAAAAAATGTGTTACATTCGGCTAAACATCCTAATAGGGTCCCTTCTGACTGTACTCATTTTTCAAATGAGGAAGAATGTACAATGACCTCCCCTTCCCCCAATATTGATGTATCAGCTCCTAGAGGAGTTATAGAGGCAATTAATTATCATGCTATTTCACCCAGTACTATTTCCCCTGCTGTTCCCATATTGACATCAAAGAGAGCTATTGAGTTCCCAAATTCCTATGGTATCCCACTGAATGAGGGGAGATCTCTATGCCCACCTAAAACTCTAATGTCTAAACTATCGGTGGTGTCATGGAACATAGCTGGACTAAGTTCCAAGATTATATCGCCAGAGTGGCATTCATTTATTGATCAACACGATGTTTGCCTATTTCAGGAAACCTGGGCGTTGGATTCAATTAATTGCGTAGGTTTTCTGAATTATTATGTCCCCGCAATTAATGGTGGGAAGGGCAGACATTCAGGTGGTTTGGTAATTTGGGTGCGCCAAGAGATTGGTTTTAAGGTTCAGGTCCTTGAGTCCAATAATAAGGACATACTAGTAATTAGGTTGTTGTCGGGAGTGGCTGAAAAACTTGATGTTTATAATGTTTATGCAAGGGGGACAAAGGGAAGGAAATCTGAGGTGTTAGTAGCCTTAGATACACTCCTCGGCCAACATTCCACGGGCACTGATGTAATATTAGCAGGTGATTTTAATATGACCTTCGAACCCCTTCTAAATGGCAATTTCAATTTTTATGATTCTGAAGATGATCTCTGGAGAATCCCAGAATTAGATCTAAATCCGGTAAAGAGACAGACGGATGTAGTGGTGCAGATGAACTCTCTCTGTATGGAGAAAGGGCTAGGGGCATTAAACGGTAGAACTCAGTCAGATAGAGCTGGTGTTTGTACTTTTAATAATGGTTCTAGTCATAGTCGTATTGATTATATATTAATTAATTGTCAGTTCTGGCACGCGTTAAAGGACATGAAGGTAGTTGAACGGGTTGAGAGTGATCACAACCCATTATCCGTAGTCTTTGAGGTAGTGGTTGATAAAGGCATTCCTCAGTTTACTAGGGAATTGACAACTTTAGACTTAGTTCCCACAAATGATATGAGATGTCTAAAATGGGTAAATTTAGTAGCAAAACCGGAAGTTTTAGTTAGGATTTCACTAGATGTAGGCAAGGCGGTATTAGACCTGGAAGAACTTTTAGCTAATTTGGCACCCCCAGAAATGCTTATTGGATTTCACGCTGAGTTTTTCATTCATCTTCGTTCCTATGTTTTTTAAAACTACTAAAAATAAGGGTACCCATCAAAAGAAGGGAAGCAAATGGTTCAATAGGGATTGTAAGGAGGCTCGTAGTTCTCTGGGGCTTGCCATCAGGGAAGGTGACACCCCTAAGATCCGGCTAGCCAGGTTGAAATATAAGAAAGCCCAGGACCTGGCAAACAAATGTTGGGACGATAATAGATGGCTGGACTTAAAAAGGGCCTGTGAAAATAAAAACCAAAAAGTATTTTGGGATGTGGTAAAATGGGGTAGAGAGAGATGTCCATCAGAGTTGGTAAACCATGTAAGCCAAGATCAATGGGTAACGCATTTCCAATCCCAATATGCTGGTGGCTTAGATGACAGGGAGATACCCGAGCTTCTTCATACTTATTATGATGGACCGGCTTTTAACGAAGATGATGTTAATATTGCTTTAGGTACTCTGCTGGGTGGTAAAGCGTCAGGTCCTGACGGAATTCCAGCTGATATTTTCCTTTCCAACAAACTCAAATGGAACCGTTATTTCCTGATTTTAATGAATGAAATTGCTAAAGGTTTGCCGGTACCAGAGTCATGGAAGGGAGCTGAGATAATTCCAATTTATAAAAAGGGTGATAAGTCATTACCTGGGAATTATAGACCCATGAGTTTAATTGATTCATCACAGAAGATTATGGGACGTTTGGTGTTAAATAAAATTCAGGAATGGATTAGTGCACAAGATATTTTATCTCCATTCCAGGCTGGATTCCGGGCATGTATTAGTACTATCGATCAAACCTTTCGTTTTACATTACTCTACTGGAAGACGGTGGTTTTGGAAAAAGGCAGCTTGTATGCTGCCTTTGTAGATTTAAAGTCAGTTTTTGACCTCGTCTCCCGTAATAGATTATGGAGAGTTTTACAAGACTTGAGGATGTCCCATACATTATTATCTCTCATTGCTAGACTCCATCAGGACACATATGCAAAAATTAGGTGGGGATGCCAGGGCCAGGTTACCCCCCCCCCCCATTTGGAGTGGAAAGAGGGGTGAGACAAGGCTGTGTGATGGCCCCAACCTTGTTTTCCATCTTTATTAACGGGGTAGTAAAATTCTTGGAAGATACTCCAACGTATGCTCCAAAATTGGCGGGTGTAAGAATTCCAATTCTTATGTTCGCCGGTGATACGTTGTTATTAGCAAAAACACCGAGCGGCTTACAGCGTGCTTTATCTCTCTTTGAGGAATTTTGCCAACTTCGGGGATTAGAAATAAATGTCTCTAAAACAAAATATATGACATTTAACACCCATAGATCATTTGGTGGAACATTGCTGCTAAATAAACGTCCGCTGGAGCAGGTAAAAGAATATACATATCTTGGGGTTGTCATACAGAGGGATGTGAAATGGGGCAAACAACTGGATATGGCTACATTGAAACATCGACAGTTAGCTGGAACTTTATTAGCTGAGTTTAATGCATCTTTTACAAAACCAGTTAGCCCAGTCCTGACTATTTATAACATGAAAGTCATTAGTGCTGTTCTTTATAGGGCAGAGTTATGGGGCTACAAAAACCTGTCTAAATTGACTGTTGCTGAAAATAATTTTCTACGAAAAATCACTAACCTCCCGCAAAGTACACCAGTGCTGCCTTTACTTAGCGATCTAGGAAGGAAGGCATTGGCCGACAGTGCCAGACTATGACCGCTATTATAATGGCAAAGAATTTGGTCAACCCCAGAATTGTCCTCGTATGCTGAGGGTTTTAAAGACCTAATAAGAGTGGACCAATTCAAGAAGATTAAATGGTTGCAGAATCTTAGATCGATGCTAGGAAATATTGGTATGGCTGAACTTTGGGAGAATCCAGAAAAAAAGCAGTTCCCATCGAAAGTGCAATTGAAAGAAAGATATTGGGGATGGGTGGAAGCCAACACTTTCAGGAATAGTGACCCATCGACGCTGACAGGCCAATTCCTTACGGCTAAACCAACTCAAAGGCTTGAAGCCTATTGGGACACTATTACAGCCTCTTGATAGAAAGCTCCTGTTCCAATTAAGAGTTGGCACACTACCTGTCAAGTCCTTTTCAGCAAGCTGGGGGACCTCAGCTGATACGTCTTGCTCCTTCTGTCATGTATCTATGGAGTGTTTGGCTCACTTACTATTTGTGTGCCCTGCTTATACTATTCCACGGGGCATTTGGCTGGCTCCTATTTGCCGTGTTTGGGTACTCGAAAATGTGAGGTTGCCCTCGGATTGATTCACACCCAAACTTGGCTACCACTTCTCATAGCTATAGCCAAATTTCTAGGTTGGGCATGGATAATAAGATCAAAAGCGATGGCGGCACTTTAACCCATGCATGTTACCCTGCCTACGAATGTAAACTGTTTGCTACTATTTGCACATTGTTATATAGTCTGGAGACGAGCTCATGAATCTTATTAATCTTATTAATATTGGTCATTTATTGTGTATTGGATTGTGCTTTTATGACACATTGTCGAATAAAGCTTTTATGACTGACAAGGAGTGGAATGCTCTTCCTCTCCTTCTCAGGAAGTCCTCCTCCTTGTTTGAGTTCAGGAAACTGCTCAAAACATGGCTCTTTAGAAATTAGCTTTTCTGATACAGTTTTGGAGACCGTGAGCGCCTAGACACCTCCGGGTAGTAGTGCACATAATAAATTGTTATAACATAACATAACATAACAAGGTTGCTTCCATTATGCCTTTCAGGTTATGGGGTACCGGATAGGGTGGGGCAAAACAGTATGGGGACGAATATTTAGCATGTGAAACCAAATTGTACTGCCATGGTGCAATAAGGTGTTAAGGCCACTTGGTGGCAGTGTTAGTCACTTTGGCTGAGCATGGACGATTAATTGCATATTTTGTTCACTAATACCGATCAGTTGGGTATTGCTCTACCCTTTTTGCAAGTTTGGCTGAAGCGGTTCGGGATGTCTTGCATTTTGACGAGCGATTCGTTCAACGTTTCATTTTCATAGAACTAATTTCAATAATTTCCCACCTGAATTTCATTTACAACTATTTTGGAATGGCGCGTCTGTATCGGCACAGGTGAGAGGGGGGCTGGAGTCCGGGGGTCAAGGCCTCCAGCCCAGGAGTGGCTTAGCAAGAGAGCGCTGGACTGGGGGTTTGGGGTGGTCCGATCCCGGATTTTCGGCGGTGGAGTGGCACTGGCCGGAAATCCAGTGTGGCGTTCATCTGCCGGCCCAGCCTGCTATTTGCCCAGTAGGGCCTGCGCATCGCTGTGTGTCTGGAGTGCACACAGAACTAAGAACAATAAGATGGTTATCTTCGTGTTGGGGAGCAGTCCTCCTGTGCTTTCTCTGGCTGGATGGTGGCCAGGCTAGACTGTCAGATGTGTTCAGGGTAGGCTGGCCTAGGAGTAAGGCTGCGGTGCACTGTGCAGTGGCATACGCCTGAGATGTTTCTCCCAATTGGGTTGGGCCCAGCCCTTCCAGGTGCTGTAGTTACAGCGCAGCTGGTGGGTGCAGATAAAGGGGTGATTCTCATGAGCAGGCCATTTAAACAATTGGGTTGCTTTTCGGTTTTCTGCATCATGCGGCGGGTGCTAATAAGCACAGTGTGTGGCTTGTAGGGGCGGTCCTACGTCTGGCCCAGTGGTTGAGGCGCAGGTACACAGCGGGATTTCACGTAGCATTACTTACTTAGCATTTCATCCTTCAGAGGTCGATAAAACAAGTACCATTGAGTTGGGTAACAATAACCATGTTATTTAGTGCCAAGATACCATGGGGTGACCGTATTCGCAATTGGTCAGGAATGAAAAATTGTAAAGGAATTTTGTGATAGGCTGCGGGCTCACTCAGCAGTCTAGTAAGTGAGAGTTTTGCACATTTTCCATAGGACAGATGGGTGGGCAGGCAACAAATTTAACCCAGCCGAAACAAGCAGGGCACTCTGTGTCTGATACACAACAAACATACATTAGCAAGCCAGAGTGGCACCATTCAATTGGTGCCGTAGTTTATCACCAAAATTGCCTGTGCTTATGTTTGGTCGATGCCACTACTGATCAGCATGTTACTTAACTTGATATATAATCACTCACCCTTTAGCCTAGCAGCCTGGCGGGTGTGGAGAGTTGTCACCTTACAAGTGCGCTTTGTTTTAGAAAGTTGGGGAAAAACCTGGCTTAGAGCACAAGGGGCATTGACATAGAAAGGAACAATAGGAATTCCGAGATTCAAGATAGGGCAGGTAGATGGACGCACGGTTCCACTCCCCTGTTGTATTGTATTGTATTGTAGTTAAATTTATAACGGTGCACAGCTACCCACCATGGGGTCTCCCAGCGCCATGGATGGTAATGGCCAAAAACTGAGATAGCTATTCATTGAGGGAAGAGCCAGGTCCCTACGGAACTTTATGAAAGTAGGTTCCAATTTCAAAGAGACAGGAAGAGAGTTCCAGAGCTTAGGAGCGAGATGGGAGAAGGAGCGACCGCCCTTTCTAACCAATCTAAATCTAGGGATCCCATAGTTACCCTGAGATGCTGATCTGAGGGACCGGGAAGGAACATAAGGATAAACAAGTGATCGCAGATACAGAGGTGCCAGGCCCTGTTTGATTTTGAACATAAAGCAGAGCGCCTTGAATTTAATGTGGCTCTCTATACACAGCCAATGTAAGTCCTGCAGAAAAGGAGAGATGGAAGATCTCCTAGGGACATTACATAGGAGCCGGGCGGCAGAATTTTGCACCAACTGGAGCATCTTTTGTACCTCCTGGCTACTACCCAGATAAAGTACATTACCATAGTCAAGGCGGGAGGTGACAAGTGTCTGGACCGCGGTACGTCTAGTCGAAGCGGGAAGCAGCAAGAGGATTTTCCGAAGCCACCTTAAGATGGTAAAACAGGTGGCTGCAATACTGACCGCTTTTTGACGCATGGATAGAGAATCATCCAACAAGAAGCCCAGATTGCGCACATGCGTAACCGGTTGGGGTAGCGGGCCCATTACCAGGGGCCAGTTTTCGGGCCCCAGAGATGTTTATTCTTGCCCAATATAACTACCTCAGTTTTGTCACCGTTGAGCTTTAGTAGATTCGCCTGCATCCATTCTGCCACGCGACCAAGTCCCTCCTATAAAATAGAAAAGCAACACTTCTTGTTTGAGGATAAAGAGAAAATGATCTGCGTGTCATCCGCATAAGAATAGAGGGATAGTCCAGTATCCTCCACAATCGAGGCCAGGAGTCGCACGTAGATGTTAAAATGCATAGGGCTTAGCGTGGACCCCTGGGGAACCCCATAAGCAGAAGCACGAATAGAGGTGGAGCAACTAGATGAACAAACCTGAAATGAGCGCTGACACAGAAACGAGGCTAACCAGGTCAGGGCGGACCCGGCCACCCCAGCATTTTTTAGTGCGGTGAGAAGAGTAGAATGGGACACCGTATCAAATGCGGCGCTCAAATCAAGCAGCTGCCAGGGAATTATGGATAGTTTCGACTTTGGTGGTAAAAAACTCAGCGATCTCATTACACTGGGATTCCCCAAATGTCGGAGGGGCCGGGGAGGTATCGGCCCCTGCCAGCTTCTTTAAAATGGAGAAAAGAGCCTTAGGACGATTACAGGCCTCAGAGATAGAGTCAGAAATAAAAATCCCTTTCGTTTTCCTGCAGGCCAGGTGATAGTGCTTTAAAGCTAACCTATAAGTTAATTTACTATCCGATGAATAGGTTTTCCTCCAACGCCTTTCCAGGTGTTTACACTTAGACTTCATTATTTTAAGGTCCTGCGTGAACCAAGGGGCTGGGGGCATATGCACAAGGGGACGCCTAGTGCATAAAGGAAGATGATGATCGATGGTAGATGACAACCACTGCGACACCTTCAAGTTCAGAGAGGACAAAGGAAGAGAGGTATCAGGGCATGTAGATATCAGCTCAGCATTGAACTTATCCAAGTTCAGCTTAGACCATGCTCTATACCTAGCAGCGTTAAGGGGCAGAACTGGTGTGGCAACACTATCTGAGGTTAAGCTGAATTGAATGGCAAAGTGATCCGACCAGACAAGGGGAAGGGGCGAGATACTACAATCAAGCAAAATGTTAGAAAAAATAGGGTCAAGTAGGTGTCCAGCCTGATGGGTAGGTCCTTGATTACATAAAACTGGATTGATTGCCTCACGGTCAGCAATAAACATTTTGCTCAAGTTTTTATGAGCATCTTCTAAATGAAGATTAAGATCTCCTACGATGATGAAATTTGCAGCCTTCAAAACATAAGGAGCTATCCGCTCTGAGAATGAGGAGAGCCAATGGGTAGGTTTATCTGGGGGACGATAAAGAAGAATAGCCGATAGAGTCAGGTGAGGCTGACTGGTCTACCCCCTGGTACACATTAGCGGAAGTTTGGGAGAGCCAGACCTCACCTAGAGGTGCCTGAGGGTCGGGTACAATGTGTCACATTTACTGAAGGTGTACACATTTTCTATTATCTCGCAAGTTTGCGCAGGCTGTGGTGGCCGAACAGCTGACAGAACATGAGAAACGCCTTCCCAAACCTGGCACCAAAACTCAAGGTCAGTCAGGGCCAACCTGTTGTTTGGGCGACCTGTGCAGGCGAAGGCTCCTTATAGCTCTGGCACAGTCACACCAGCTCACTGCCGGTGAAGATCATTTTATCAGGGAGCAATTGAGCGCTGCAGGTGGCCATTCCTTGCTTGAGATAGATGATAGCTTAGGTCCCTGATAGCACTCACATACTGGTACAGTGGCTACTAGGCCATTGCATCCCTGGTTGGGGGGGTCAACCCTGTTAATCCTAGGGTGGATTAGGAGGGTAGTAGGCTCAGCACTTCACCTGCCCTCCCCCCTCCAGTGGTATTAAAAGTATCCCCAATTTTCACCACGTGAACTACACGTAGGAAGGCTTGGGATACAATTTCACCGGTCCGCTGAGCTACAGCAGGCCGTTCTATTTAAGGGGAAACTACAGCTGAGACTGGTAGGGGGAGGTCGCCCACCACATCCTGGCCATCCACTTTGCTGTTCACAACTGTGCATGTGGGAGTCCGATCACCTGTGCAAAGTTCATTCAGACACGCAGTACCATTTCAATTAAACAATCGCTGTAGTTACAAGTTGCAAGCGTGAGATTCTCCCCAAGGTCAACTGGTCACATCATCAGCAATAAAGCTGCCTGGGAAGTCTGGGTGCAGCCACCACAGATCAAACTGAACAGCCAACAGTCCAGCAGGAAAGGAGGGATGTTGAATTGATTGCCCACTTAGCAATATGACCATTGCACTGGGGGATGGATGGTGATTCCAGGGACACGGGTGGTGTGGCGGCAATGCTAGATGGTCAGCTTATGCTGGGTAGGAGGTTCCGCATCACCAATCGGAAGGGTGCCAAGTGAGAAAACCCAGTAAATAGGTTTGATATATGTGTGTCTCTGGCTTTACAGCTGTGTGGAGCCTGTCTCAGTTAGAGGTACGCCCAGGTGGAAATTGTGTACTTAAGGTTCGCATGGCCAATGCGGTTTGTGGTATCTCCCAGCGGATCCACTGAAGGTGTACTGCATCTAAACAGGGAACTGGGAACCTTGGTTTCCGACACTTTGGCAGGTTCAAAGCATCCAGAGTCGGAGATGGACAGTAGGTACTGTGCATCTGTGATCCGACGGCAGTTAAGCAAGCGGGGTGGGCTGCGTAAGTTGTGATTGCATGAAAGGGTGAGGTGTCTCCAATAGTGGGCACAAGACACCATTAAGGTGTTCACCAGGGTTTAGCCATCAAAGGGGTTTGTGCACCCGTTGGGTCAACGGGGCAAAGTAAGTGCACCCCAGAACCAAGGGTAGGTGACATGTTCTTACAGTTAAGCTCAAATGCCCACCCGGTTAGCTATAGTAGCCTCATTGTGTGGTGACGCTGTCAGCCAACATAGTGTGCTGCCGTCCCAAGAAATGGGAAAACAAGGTGTCAAGCACAAAGGCTACTATGTAAAAGAACATTTGGCACTTCCAGTGATCAACAAATATTTAAATTTAAGGGATCAGGTAATTTTCCACCTCTGGGGTTGCCCAAGGGTAGGCAGTGTGAATGCCCCTGCCCCCCCCCCCCATTCGGGAATATTCTAGGATAGGGGTAAAGTAGGACTTAGTCAATCCTTAATGTTAAGCACCAGAACACAAACAGTGCGCACTGTATTCAATCAGACAGTTTCTCTTACCTGGTATGCCTAGGGGGTCTCACCACAGAGGGAGCTGAGCTGGTGCAATTCCCATAAGGAATAAGGGATGCATGGCAATGGCAGGAGGGCACCCTTGCTCATTGCCACATACTGCTGGTTATGAACATTCCTGTGCGTCACGATTTAGAAAGCAAAGGTACTGCAAATGTTAAGCATAATCCTCCTCGCCCTAATAGCCAAAGTAGGCAGGTGGGGGCGGTTACCTAACAAGTGGGCTGCTGTTCCATAGATGGGGGACACAGGTGTTCAGGCACACACGGTGCTAGTAGGACGGCAGCTAGGTGAGATCAGCAAACAGATGGGGCAATATGAGCCATGGTGTCTGAAATCGTCCTGCACAGAGTTGGCGTGGGGCTGGGTCATGTGAGGCAGTGGAACTTTCCCGCAGGAGGATGAATAACAAGTTCACAGGCCAGAAGGGCCTTTGGTTTCATCAGACACTAGCTGATCCACGTCAAGGGCTATTGTGATATAGATGGGGTTCATCTATCACCAGTAGGTATGGATCTCTTCCCTTAGATTTGCAGGAGGCCTGGAAATGAGCAGTCACAAGTGTGAAATGTGCTGTTCTGGTGAGATCAGCAACTACATGGGTCAATGTGAGCTATGGTGGTCTGAGATGATCCCCCGCAGAGGTGGCACTGAGCTAAGTCACAGGAGGCCGTTGAATATCCCTGTAAGAGGGAACTGTTCATGACGTAAGTTCGCAGACCTGAGGGGTCTGGGTTTCATCAGACACAAGCTGATTCAGGCTAATGTTAAAGGCTACTTTGCTAAAGATGGGGTCCATTGTCACCATACGCCTAGGTTAGGTTGACAAACATGGGGTGCATTTGTCACAGGTGGGCATGGACACTTTCCACTGGACATGCACGAGGCCCTAAAAAGCAGGTTGCAGGTCAGAAATTAGCTGTTTTGGTTGGGGGGCCTCTGGCGGCGACCGGGGCCGCCTCCAGAGCTATGGCGGAGTTTCAGGGCGATCTGGAAGTAGACAGGTACAGTAAGGGTACCTCTGCACGGCACAGTAGGGGTGCCAGAGCCAAAGACCAGGAGCCTCAGGGCAGGTTCATGGAAAACCGTGACGGCGCCCCGTTAGTCCTTCCGGCGGTTGGGGGCCTGACCAACCGGGGATTTGCCTTGCTACACTCTGCCCCGAAAAGGGCGTGAGTAATAAGAGACCAACGTGTCACATGATCCAGAAGAGGATCATCAAAAGGTGTAGCACTGTCTGGGTGTCCCACAGTGCTGGCTCATCAGGTGGGCAGGAGCAGCATAGGTTGGTACAGCTGCCTGCCCTTGAATCGCCTGTAAGATAACCCACCATATTGCATACTTTTGTATGGAATAAACCTGCAGCAATATTCTCCCAGAACAAAAGTTGCCTTGTTTATTTATTTATTCTTGCATGCTCAGACTCTGGGTGGGGGAAGTTGCAGATAATGGCACTAAGTCCTACAGTGAAGGAGTGCAAAACCGTAACAATACTTTGGAATCCCTGTAACGCAGTTGCGAAATCTGCCATCCATATATTATGCAAATACACAGTTTTTAAATTGAAATAAATTGAGAGACAGCAACAGAAAGGAAGCAGGCTTGTTTTCATTAGTAGCAAAAATCAAGGTGCATGGTGGAGAACTTTGCCTCATGATTGACAGCTAATAGTGGAGAGATAGATTTTTTTTATTAGGACCATATTATAGGCCGCACGTGTAGTTTCCTGCCTTCTTAGTTGGTGTATATATATAATCATCCATTCCCCTCGCAGCACCTACCCAGAGATGATGCATTCTGGGAGCTGTAGGACTGACAGCACTACAGCAGGTGAGCGATCACACGGCAGGGGAGGTGCTTCCTTTCTGAAGTGGGAGGTCTGCAGTTGGATTCAAAAGTGGAGGCGTGGGGCTGTTCTTAGTGTAGCAGTGGCATCTGAGGAAGACTACAAGGTCGAAATGCATTATGCCTTACCTGCGTGTCCATTAAAGGCTTCTTTCCTGAGTTCCTCGTATGGCCTCTTCCTACAGTTCTGCTGGAGGGTTCGTGGACATTTACAGCGTCAGCCAGGGACGCTTTAAGAGTCACCGTCTGTCAAGTTGGTGTGGCTTTACTGGCGTCTGTGTGAGCAGTTCTTCTTTGCACCCGAGGTATCAGATTGCTCCAGCCCACCTCGTCAGCACGAGTCAAGCAGGGTAGCTGCCAACCGGCAGGTCGTGACTTCACGGAAAGGTTTGGATATTTTACCGACCTATGATTCGGCAGACTAGTGCTGAGGTGGCTATGACGTATGCGGGGACCCAGGGAAGCCCGAGGACTTAATTTGCACTAGCACCAGTGTGCCCCGCTCTGCAATGCACCAATGTCACATGAACTTTAATCATCCATTCCCCTCGCAGCACCTACACAGAGATGATGCATTCTGGGAGCTGTAGGACTGACAGCACTACAGCAGGTGAGCGATCACACGGCAGGGGAGGTGCTTCCTTTCTGAAGTGGGAGGTCTGCAGTTGGATTCAAAAGTGGAGGCGTGGGGCTGTTCTTAGTGTAGCAGTGGCATCTGAGGAAGACTACAAGGTCGAAATGCATTATGCCTTACCTGCGTGTCCATTAAAGGCTTCTTTCCTGAGTTCCTCGTGTGGCCTCTTCCTACAGTTCTGCTGGAGGGTTCGTGGACATTTACAGCGTCAGCCAGGGACGCTTTAAGAGTCACCGTCTGTCAAGTGGCTGTGGCTTTACTGGCGTCTGCGTGAGCAGTTCTTCTTTGCACCCGATGTATCGGATTGCTCCAGCCCACCTCGTCAGCACGAGTCAAGCAGGGTAGCTGCCAACCGGCAGGTTGTGACTTCACGGAAAGGTTTGCATATTTTACATACCTATGATTCGGCGGACTAGTGCTGAGGTGGCTATGACGTATGCGGGGACCCAGGGAAGCCCGAGGACTTAATTTGCACTAGCACCAGTGTGCCCCGCTCTGCAATGCACCAATGTCACATGAACTTTAATCATCCATTCCCCTCGCAGCACCTACCCAGAGATGATGCATTCTGGGAGCTGTAGGACTGACAGCACTACAACAGGTGAGCGATCACACGGCAGGGGAGGTGCTTCCTTTCTGAAGTGGGAGGTCTGCAGTTGGATTCAAAAGTGGAGGCGTGGGGCTGGTTCTTAGTGTAGCAGTGGCATCTGAGGAAGACTACAAGGCCGAAATGCATTATGCCTTACCTGCGTGTCCATTAAAGGCTTCTTTCCTGAGTTCCTCGTGTGGCCTCTTCCTACAGTTCTGCTGGAGGGTTCGTGGAGATATATATATATATATATATCACGATGGTGCTCTGTCATGTGTAGGGGTGCATCACAATCACGGGTAGTTTGCATCCACATATACTATTCTGTCGTATTTACATTTGGTCATTTGAAAATGTTCAGTAATAACACGTGGAAGTGTAATGATAGTAATGTTTCGTGCCATGTAAAGGAGCAACGTGGCATTTGCGTTCTGAATAATGTAATCATTAGTAGTAACTTGCATTTGCTAAACGAAGTTGTTCACATGCAATGCAATGTAGTGGATTTAAGTGTATAACACATTAGAAGTTTACACGTAGAAGTGACTAATTGTGCTTAACGTGGAGGATTTCATAAATTGCTTACAATGAAATGTATTTTGTTGTGCTCATATAAAATGATGATTTCAAAAGGCCAAATGACAATGTTCAATTATGTGTGTATTCGAAATGCCTATGTGCATTCTTATGTTCGCCGATTTCTGTAGGCCTGAAATTTATTTTTCCCTGGAGGCTCTCGAGTTAGGCTTGTTAGTGAATTTCATGTGAATGTTGAATTTGTTCTGTTCTCATGTTTTGTCGCAGGTGGAGAAAGTCATCTTTGTTAGTTAGAATAACACCTCTTGTTTTAGGAGTTAGGCTCGGGGAGGATATTATACTTTAACGCTGATAATTGGGAGACGGTGTTCTTTCTCACCGAAGGAGGCCTGGGAATCAAGGTCATCGAGCCAAGAGCTGGGAGTTTTGAAGCTAATTGGAAAATCACCTATGAGAAGTGCCCAACAAGATGAGGTGATCTGTGGGCGTGTTCTACTATATTCTTGTGTTTTGCATTAGGGCTAGTGCCCTGGGGGTTGAGTCAGGAGAGGGGGTGAGGAGATCGAAGGAGAGAGTAGGAGCATCTTAGAACGAGCTCTGTAGCTTTTGGCTACTTGACCCATGCAACATAAGTGCACTTCTATGAAGTCTTCACGCGCTGACACCTTTTCCTCATCTTGCCTGGGGAATGATAAGTAGGGATGTCAAGGTAGTGGTAGTGTACAGACAGATTAATGCTTTTAATTCATCAGCTACAGATGAAGTCTGATCTTGACATGGTGGCAATCATAGCCTGCGTTTGGTTTCTGGAAATCGTCATTCTTTTTATGATTCATCGTATAAAACTAGCCCTTTGGTTTGGATTTGTATTAGTTCCCATATATTTTTACAACGTCATCATGAGGTGCTTGGACATTCCGTTGTTCTTGTCTTTGTAATAAACCCACTAACTTGGAATTCGGAGTCTGTGATCCTTGAGAGTCATGCTTCATAAAGATTGCAGTCTGCTTTAATGAGTTATTTCTCCCATCTACACTTCTCAGCATGTAACAAAGATCCATTGACCCAGGGTTCCAAGTAAATTTTTAAAGAGGAACCCGGCCTTATCACTAGCGAAATCCTGTATAAGGGAGTTTGTGCAACTGGTGAGCACATCACATAACACTCCGAGCAATGACCTGCTTGGCACCAACAGCAATCAGATTCTACACTAGGAACATCCAGAAGGCACCCCCTACGTTGCGTTATGTGCATGAACATCACAACTGGGATTTATAGTTGCACAGTGAATCAGTTTGAAGTCCGCCCACTGCAAATAGATTTTTCTTAATTAGCACCGTATTATAAGATGCACATGTAGCCGCTTGCGTGCATAGCTGGTACACATATATGCAAGATGAAAATGGCACACAAGATTTATGCAGAGGTGGGACTGACATTAATTTATTTAGAAGTCATGTGGGCTAAAACTATAACTTGGTACAAGCTTACACACTGGAATGCGAGTTTAAATTTAAATTTGTGATTGGTTCACACAAAACGCGAAGTGCTAGCGAAAGCCTGCATATTGGAGTTTGTGCAACTGGTGAGCATATCATATACCACTTGGAGCACTGACCTGCCTGGCACCAACAGAGATCAGATTCTGCACCAGGAACATCTAGAAGATGTGTTCAGGAACATCACGACTGGGATTCACACTTGCACAGTTAATCAGCTTAAAGCCCCGCCCACTGCAAATCATGCTTGTCGAGAGTAGTCAATACTTTGTTAGTTTTATTAAAAAATGTATGTAAATTTTCATAGTGTAGGGAAGTAGTATGTAAGGGCTACCAGTAGCGGGTGGTTTCACAACACAGTGAATGTAGGTCCGTTACTGCAGATTTGGTTTGTTTACAGGGCTTTAAGTGGGATGAAAAAACTGGGGGGGGTCTCTCAAAGGGGCGTGGCCACTGTAATTAGGGGCGTGGCTTAACACATAAGCTTAGCATAGTGTGCCGCCCGACTTGTTTCTGTCATTGCATCCAGATATAAGATACAAGTCACATCATATCAACAAGAAGTCAGAACTATTGGCTTTGTCAATGGTTGTTAGTTGCATAAGACAAACTATGGCTTGTATAGAATATTGAAAACGCTTCCACTTAAAGCCCTGGTGGCACCAGAACAACGTTGCTGCTCCTGAGCTTCAAAAAGAGAAGTGGCAATTTGCAGTGTGCGCTATTCAATAGGGACCCCTCACTCGCTACAGCGCTCAGAGTCTTGTGTTTTAAAGAGCAGACGCATGAGAGATGTAAAAAGCAAGGATTTCCCTTCCCTTTACAATGCTCACATGGCATTAGGTCATGCGGTAACTTCTCCACTAGTGAGAAGTGAGCAGTGTGAGCAGCGCACATCGATGTGCCTGCTGTCACTGCAGTCTGGAAACAACGGACTGCTTGTGCCAGGGCACAAAACAGAGCCCGGTAGAGACCTGTTTCAAGGCTCCTTTTAAAAAACTGCCGGTGCTCACACCCGGTGAGACCCGGCCCATTTAAAGCCCTGCTTGTTTACCTTATGAAGCGTATGTGTTGGTTCTTAAATTGTGTGCTTGGTGCGCGGCGCCCCTGGCTACTTTTCACAGTGCACCAGGGTGCTGCGACTCACATATTGTGTACCACAGAGAAGCATTAATTTTCATTAAACAAAAAAAAGAAGCAATCTTGGATGGGTGGTGGGGGCAGCCAAGCAGTGTTGTGGGAGGAGTAAGAGGGTCAGCAGCTTAAAGCGAAAGCAAGTTATATAAAAAAAATGACTTAGCATAAAGCAAGACAGGCAGCTATGGAGCTTGTGTACGTGATAAAGTATATCTGTTGTTTCCCAAACGGTGTGCTTGGTGCGTGAAGCCCCTGGCTACTTTATACGGTGCACCAGGGTGACGCGAGGCATATATTGTGAACCACTGAGAAGCATTAATTTTAATTAAGGCTCCCTCTTTTTGCAACTTCATTTATACACAAAACACTAAATGAAAATGGATAAATACAGATAAAATGACCAAAAAATAAATATGGATAAATACAGATGGAAATGTTAAAAAAATGAATACCATAAAAACGGAAGACCTAATTTTAATTAAACAAATAAAAAAGAAGCGATCTCATGGGCAAGACAAGCAGTGTTGAGGGAGAGGCAAGGGAGTCGGCAGCTTAAAGCAAAAGCAATAAAATAAATCTGACGAAGCACCCAGCGAGGCGACCGGCTGTGGAGCAGGGAAAGGAGGAAGGTCTTTAAAAAATAAAGCGTGGCGTCCAAGATCCAGCGCCGGGCTGAGCCACAAAAATACTTGCACTCTGGTTTGTGGAGCGGGGGAGCCTGTTGTGACTCCAACAAAATAGTGCTCAGAAACTGTAAATAAAACATACTGAGTAAAAACACATGTAACAGGGGCAGTCCTCATGGGAGGTTACAACAGGAGAAAATGAGGTACTAAGGATGGACTAATAAAGAAATTAACCAATGAAACAAAACTATTTTCAAAAGGCAGTCAAAGGAGCTAATACAATACATGGGCGGAGCTTAAAGCCCATATTTAGAATACAACATGTCTCGAAGAGAACTAAAAAAGCCACCACCTTTCTGAGCTTCCAAACTCAATGGAACAGAGTGGTCCTTTGCTACGTATTGCTTTGTGTGTGATACAAAGCTGCTTGAAGTGGGAGCTTCTGGCAACTCATAATCAAGCAGGAGAGATGTGTGCTTGTGGCTTTACGTGTAGGAGGTATCTAGTGGCAGCATTCTGAATTCTTTGTAGTCTTCCCATAATCTACGAAGTTGAGCCATGATACAAACCATTAGCATACATAGGCCAATTTTGATAGGACAAGAGAGATGTTAGCTTGAAACTTGTGTGGGAATCCTAGGTGCTGGAAGATGCGGTGCAGTGTTTTAATTGTGGGAAAGCTTGATTTGGCTACTTTATCCAATTGTGGAGTCATTGACAGTCTTGGCATCCTTGGTAATTCCAAGGGTATTTACCTCTTTATATATTTTTGGAAGTGGTCCTAGATCGTCAGGCCAGGTGCAGAGAGGGTTGTAGGTTTTCCAGTCACCACAGGTGAGTATCCCGGTTTTGAAGGCATTCAAATTGAGGTGGCTTTATGTCATCCATTGGTTGAATGCCTCAAGGGAATCAAAGATGTTTTAATGGACTTTGGACTTTCCAGTTTCAGAAGTATCTGGGCATCATCTGTGTAGTTATAGCAGGTAATGTCAAAACCATTGATCAGATCTGGTAGTGATTTCATGTTGAAAAGCATGGGTGAGATGATTGAGGCTTGAGAGACTCCTGCTTTAATCTTGTACGGTTTAGAAGAGAATGAGCAGAGACCTGTTGCGTAGGTAGGGTGTGATCTAAATGAGAGCTGTGCCTTCTATTCCGGCTTCCTTAAGTCTTTGGATGAGTGTACGATGATCCACTGTGTCATAGGCAGCTAAAAGGTCCAAGAGAAGAAGGACAGCAACTCTGTTCTAGTCCATTGTGTTTTTAAGATTATCCCAGATAGAGATTAGGGCTGATTCAATGCCTCTTCCTTGACCAAAACCCTTTTGAAAGTTGGAAAGTATTGAATTTTCTTCAATGGATTGTGATATCTGGGTGAAAGCTGCTCTTTCTAAAAGTTTGACAGGATTGGTCCTTTTGCTATAGGTCTGTAGTTGTTGGGTTCTTGATTGTCAAGGTAAGGTTTTTATAAAAGGGGGCATATGTCTGCCTTTTTTAGGTCTTCTGGGAAAACGCCTTTCATTTAGGAGTTGTTGATTAGTGTTCTTACTGGGATAGCCACTGAAGTTGATAGTAGAATGTTTTCGAAGATTTGAAATAGGCAAGGGTAAGAGGGTCAGCCGGCTGGCTTACTTGCTTTGACAAGATCCAGAAATTCAGTTAGTGAGAGGTCTTTGAAGGAGTGTAGCTGCTGTGTTTTCCTTTTGCTGGCGGGTATTGTCAGACACAAGTTTGGGCTGTGGGATTTTTTGTTGTTTATATAGGTATCCAACATATTTGCATTAGATTTGTAATGGTTAGCCATCTTCTCACAAAGATCTTGAGAAATGGGATTGGTAGCTTCTGTGCATTTTGGCATCCAGAATTTGGTGAGAATTTTATGACATTATTCTTTATTGTCACACTTTGCATTGTGGATTCCTTTACAATAGAATTGTTTTTGTTTAATTGTTGACATATATTCTGTTGTCTCTGTGTAGGGAAATTGTGTCTTCAGTGTTGTATGCTTTGAGAAATTTGCGTTGAATCTTAGCATTTTGTTGTCTGATCTTTTTTAATTCTGTATTCATCCAAAGGGCTTGTTTCCTTTTGTTGTGCTCATATGTCTTCAGAGTAAGTAGGAGATCAAAAGCTCTTTGGAGCCATCCATAGAGTGTTTGTACAGAATTGATGTTCACCAGATCTGTGTTAGAGGTAAATAGGTGTTAAAGTTTCTCCAAATTCAGCTTGTTCTATGGTCAGTAGGTGGTTTAGGGTAGGAAGGTTTTAGTTGTGGTGGTTTGTGGTGTCTTGTGTCTGAATGAAACAAGGAAGTGGTTTGACCACGTGACAAGAGTAATTCTTTGGAGAATGACCAGGTTTGTGTATCAAAAAATGATATCTAATGTGTATCCAGTGATGTGTGTGGGGTTTGAAACAAGTTGCTGTAGGTTGTGTGTGTCTAAGCCAATGAGGATGGTTCTTGGGTGTGGCAATATAAGGTTTATCAAACCATATGTTGAGGTCACCAAGGATGCATAGGTTTGAGTACATGGTAAGTAGATGAGATATTGTGGCTAGCAATGTGTCTGGGAATGTTGCATTACTAGATGGTAGTCTGTAGAGAAGGAGAAAGTAACATGAACATGTTGGTGTGGGGTTGCATAAGGAGGGTCTCACAACCTTCTAATGATGCATTTTCAGCTTTGGTGAGATTTGCTGTTTCTTTAAATATGACAGCTAAGCCTCCTCCTTTTTTGTCTATGTGATTTTGTGTAACGGTTTTATATGCTGGAGGAACAGCTTCATGCAATACCTATGCTATAGCTTAGCCCATTTAAGATTCTGTAATGAAAAGCAGGTCTGGCTGTTTGTCTATGAATAGGTTGAATATGTGGTAATTTTTTAACAGAACAAGCATTTATCAGTAGGCAGTGTAAATACTCTATTTTGGAGGTGGAGGGAGTTTGTGCTGCAGGAAGGTGAGTGTTGCCCATTGAAGTTGTGGGTGGGGTGATATTGTTGGAGCAGTTAACTGTGGGCGAGAGAGGGAGGCCTGTTGATGGTTTTCACTGTCTTCTCCAAAAAGGCATAGAATACTTCTTTTTGGGTCTGGTTGTGTGAGTGGAGTAAGTGTGTTTGAAATGGAGGGGTTGGGCTGAGGAGTTCAGTCTGAATGCTGGGTTTGTTTTCGGATAGATAAGGGAATGCAGAGTTATGAAGAGCGTTGTGGAGTTACTTTCTTTTGCGTATGTTGAAGGTGGACGGTGTGTGGAAGGGGGTGGTGGTGGAGCATTAGTGTTATGTTGTATGGCTCTGAAATATGCAATGGATGATTGACGTGTTGGTGGATATTGTTGTGTGTTTGGAGATTTAGCAAATGGTGTATTTACTGCATGGTGAGTTTGAGAAGGCTTTAAATGTTGATTATTTTGGGTGGTGTTTGGTGAAGTGTGGATGTGTATTGGGATGTGTGTGAGATGCTGCAGGAGTATGTGCCGGTAGATTCTGTATGTGTATTTGCTTTTTGAGGGATCTTGTATTTTGTAAGTGATTCGACACATATGGTTTGAGTGTGAAGGATTGGTGAGTTGTGAATGTTGATGAAAGGAAGGAGTGTGTGTGAGTATACTCTGTGTAGTGTGAGAGAGGAGACTATTTGATTTGAGAGATGTTTGTAGGTTAGCAGGTTGAGCAAGGGGATGATGTTGCCTTATTTGGGTAGGATAGTGTTGATAGTGTATTGTT
Source organism: Triturus cristatus (assembly GCF_964204655.1). Lineage (NCBI taxonomy): Eukaryota > Metazoa > Chordata > Amphibia > Caudata > Salamandridae > Triturus > Triturus cristatus. Next base: position 875,367,983 of record NC_140580.1, on the reverse strand, counting down.
ATTGGTCATGTGTGAGAAGAAGAGGATTGTTGTGTTGCTAAATGGTAGGATAGATGGTTGAAGTCAGTGCTCAGAGTGGAGGCAAGTGCAATGTAGGACATAGTGAGAGGGTAGTGAGAGGTATTAATGCAGTAAGGTTTGGAGTTGGTTGGATTAGATGTGTGAGTTTTGTGTTTTATTGGAAAGTAAGTTAAAAGCCTATTTGGTTGTGTTGTAGTACAGAGTAGTGGATTGTGTAGGAGTTTGTGGATATAGCAATATAAGGGTATGTGAGAGTGCGTTCTAGTACAGGGTAGAGTTTGGTTAGTAAGTGCAGGGTGGATTGATAATGTAAAACACAAAATTAGCCCCGCACCCGAGTGAAATATTTTACATTTATGTAGCTGCCATAATATAGCTTGTTTTAATGAGTAAACATAATATATAGCACAATGAAAGGCTTCCCAAGCAAAAAAGTCACACAGTCGTGTCTTTTGATTGTAGTCGTAGAAAATCTTTTATTACAGATTTGTATTCCATTAATTGTTAAAAATCAGCACACAATTGCTTTGCCTTGCCAACGCGTTTCATCCCTCATGGGACTTCTTCAGGGCTTGCTAAATTTGTTGTGACTTTTGTTTGCAGAAAAAGAGGCTCCAAATCAACCTCCACAGTAGTGTTTGGACAGATCGTCTATAAATAGGATTCTCCCCAAATGAATCACAGTAAATCCATATAGTTAGTAGTTCACGTTCTTTCAGCTTATTTTTTCAACCAAAGAGTATAGCCTCCATTCACAAAATATCAATATAGCAATGTCGCTTCCTCTAAACGCAGAGTCCAGGAAAGTCTCCAAGGTGTGGGGAGAATGTATGTTTGTAGAGAGTGGTGTATGTTTGTTGTGAGTTTGTGTGTGTGGTTGTTTTTGTGGCTCTTTCTTGGAGAATAGTTTTGATTTGTGAAATGGGCAGCATCTCTGCCCCTGTGCCCAACTTGGCCTGAACAGGCCTAAACAGGTAACTGCCCTTGTCCTCTCCGGCCTGTGTCTCGATTCCCGGACTGAGACACCCTGCGCCCTAAGGTTATATAGCCCTAGTTATCAATCGACCTTGCTCCAATGTGAACCCTAGCCCTAACCAATCATAACCCTAGCCCTAAAGTCTAGAGCCAATGAGACCTCTGGCCCTATAAGCCTTTCACACCCCTAGTCTAACGCAGTGTTAAAAACAGCAGTTGTAATGTAAAAGTGTGTGTGCTTTTACCACCTTTGATTTGACTTGGCTGTTTGGGCTCACAGAAGCCGGGACTATGTCAATTATTGTAGTGCTGGTCTAACACCTCTATGGAATGGAGGCTCTTAACAATTAGAACAGGTGTGGTTGCAAAATGTGCTGCACATGAACTCACATTCAAAACCTTTTCAAAGAGCCTTGTAGGGGAGTGCCTGACCAGAGCGAAGAGAGGGATGGTTGGGCTGCCTCAGAATATCTAATATGGCTATAGCTGTGTAATAAAACTCTACTCTTCAAATCATGGGAAGCTAAAGACAGTTTTATTTTCATTTTTCAGAACTATGATTCATGAAACAGTCCAGTTTAATGGTGGCATTTCAAATGTATTCCTTTAAGTTTAGAGTCCAATGCAGGGTTTTACCCAAATACAGCATTAGCAGGCCCTCCTGTCAATATTGCTGCATTGTGGAATAGAGCTTAGTTTTTACTAGTGTAAGCTGGAAAAATGACTGTTCAATGGAAATGGTAGATTGTAGTGTGATCAGGAGTTCTTCATTTTCTGCTTCTGAGCTGTTTTCCTTTTACATCTGTCTCAGCATCCCAACATTTTTAGGTATGGCCTTTGAGACTGTCAGACTATTGTTTTTCCTAAAAGAAATATACACAACATACATAGATATAGGGGCTTTTGGTCTGTGGCATCAGCTATTGGTCTGTTAAATTGTCATTCACATTTTTCTTCTACACACCACAGCGTGCAGCATGAGGCAGTGGGTCATCTTGTTTTACCCACAGCCTCTCTTTGCTTTGAATTATTTCATGGAAACTTTCAGAAAGGCATAATGTAATACAACACTGCCCATGCTGCAAATGCCCTCATTCAGGCACTGTTCACATGTTTGCTAGCTGCTATGAATTGGAGGGATTTTGGATTGCCATTTTCCAAAAATGAAGTGAAATTATGGAATTACAGATAAAATCAGACTCTGCACCAATGCTACTTGGCAATAATGCAGATTGTAAGAATGTGAGATATTAGTTGCGGGTGGGTGGGTCCTTCACATGCAATAAGTCGGTAAACTTCTATCTACGGGGAACCAAGAGCACTGTTTGTAGCATTCGACTGACTCAGAGTAGCGATACAGAGCAGTCCAAGGCCTTCTGGGTGGAGGTGGTGTAAGCTAGTGCCACAGTTTGCAGGCACTAAACAAACAACACCCAATTAATCATTGTCAAGTAAGTTCTTTTACATATAAAAAAGGAAAAGTACTTTATTACACACGCTCGCTACTCAATGCTCTAAAAGCTCTAAGCTGCTATCCCAACTATTCTCCTCCTGCCTAAAACGCAAGCATTTCTTGGCCGTAGGTGATTTGAACATTCATTTCGAAAATTCTGTCCACCCTGCAGCTAAACACTTGGAGAGTGATATGCAGGTACTGCAGCTAAAAGTATGGATTAAAGGGCCAACACCCTGCCGGTCACACACTTGACCTGCTGTTCTCCAATATAGATCTCATTAACACTCCAGAGGTTGCACCACTGACCTGGACAGATCATTCCCTAATTTCATTCTCCTTTAGGTTGCCCACTAACTGCACCTGACCGACTGCACCCTCTTCAGCAATAAAAAGGGTGTGGAAGCTCATCACCCCGGACTCGTTCGCCTCTCATTTCCCCCTAAATGGCCAAAACATTTTAAGGACACCTTCCATGCAGGGAGAGATCGATCTTCTGCACTCTGAAATCACCTATGCGCTGAACCTGTGTGCCTCCAGGCTAAGAAACAAACCTAACAGGAAAATTCCTTCAGAAAAAGGGTATACAGCAGAACTTAATCTACTAAAAAGGAAATGTAAAGCACTAGAACACAAGTGGAGATTGTCTAAAGAAAGCAGTGATAAACAGCTCTATAAAGAAGAATTGAAGACTTACCACAATGTCCTCAAATGTGCTAAGAGAAACTACTACGCAAAATGCATAGAGGGCAATAGCAACTCATTAAGGGCCTCATGTAGGTAAATAAATTTTACCGGTTCATAAATACCGAGCCGTACCGAATCGGTAAATTAGAACCGGTAAGTTATATGTAGGTAAAAATTCGGTAACAGTTACCGATTCGGTAACAGTCGGTAAATACGAATCGGAATTCACCGAATCGGTAAATACCGAGGTGGTATCCACCGAATCGGTAAATACCGAGGTGGTATCCACCGAATCGGTAAATACCGAGGTGGTATTTAGCGAATCGGAAAATACCGAGGATACTACCACCTACCCTTAACTAAGTAGCCAATATCACAATCATGTCATTACAGAAGGTCTCACAGGCTTGAATAGGGGACCCCATACCACAAAGATCAGCTCAGTGAAATCACATCACAGGAGCATCAGGAGTCTCCTCGCAGGAAGGCTCGTCTTCGGTCTGAATAATAAACATGATGTCTGAGCTATGAAAAGCACCAACTGTCAGGTATGTGCAGCTGCGCGTGTGCCATGGCTAAATCGTGGGTCGAACAACCTAGAGTGGAAAACATGCATTGTGTAACATTCCAGACTGTGTGTCACAGCATGTACAGACCAAGGTCGCTGCGCAGAGCTTGGGATGGGAACAACAGAATGCACTCGTCTGAAGGAAGTCTCGAGTCAGCAGTTTATTCAAGAAAGAACATGTAAACGCAGTGTCGTGTGCAAAGACACAAATATGGCTACATAACATTCAACGTGGTTATGTCAACTGAACAATGCATGTACGTATTCAGGGAGAACTCACTACACGCCCCCTTGAGCGAAGCAATATGTAATAGGCAAGAAAAGAGAGAACGCAGAGTTCAGTTTCGTCAGAGCAGAACAGGGCGTAACCAATGCAGCGCCAAAGTCCTACAGTCCAATTAATTGCAGCATACAATTCCAAAAAACACAATGCAAGTATAGTAAAAAACTCAAGCAGACCATCAGGAAGAGAAAAACGAGAAATAAAAGAAATAAATGTTGCGCCAGGGTGCTGTCCAGTAGCACAGGCGCAATGGACGACAATCCAGTTAATCCATGAATGTATAGGCAGCATATGTGGCCACGGCTTCCAACAAGCAATCGTTTCCAGGGCCACTAAAAGTCTCAGCCATCCAATTGAGTAAAGAAAAGGAACATACGTGTTCTCCAACCAACGGAGCCTCCAGCACAATCAGAGGGCACCCGGAATGTTCCTCCAAATAGCTCATGGACAAGAAGTCGTAGGCTGCCGCTGAGATGTCCCAATTACCCAGGATACCATGCGCCGCTCCACACGCCATGATCCGGACACCAGAACAGGACAACTCGTGAGACACTAAGGGCCGCATCAGTCGATCGAAATCCGGCACCGGAGACACCATGTTGGTCAAGCACAAATCCAGAGGCCATTCAAAGGGACAATCCAGGCAGTGTAATACAGGTTGTACGCAGGTGAAGTAGGAATACCTGAAGGATAATCCATAAGCCAGGCTCAAAGTCGCCAATGGCAAAGTACCATAGAAGTCAAGCATCCTATCACGAAGAAGATGCAGACGGGACAGGTGCTCGTGTGGCACAGAAGGAGCAGCCATTCCGGAGTATGAAGAGTAAAAGCAGCACACCTGCCACCAGCGCCAGTAGCAGCGGAACACCTCCAAAGATGCTCGAGAACAGTGAATGAACAAATGCCGGAATCACACCAAAAATAGTTTGGAAAGAGGTCACGAGACCCGAGCCCCACATGTTAAAAAAAATTGAGCCAGGCCGGTCGTGGACGAGGCATTGATAATACTTTGGATCAAAGAGCCGAAATGCAGGGGGAGGTCAGTATTCAGAGGCGCCTGTTCCTCAGTGCGCGTAGTAGCAACGTGAAGGACAAATATTTCACGAGAGGAAGTCAAAGGCACCTCTTTGTAGGACAATGGCGCTCTATTCTGCTCAACTTGTTGGACTCTGCTTTCAAGGTTGGAATCGAAGGCCAGATGGAAACATCCCGCCGCCCATGCGGGGGTGGAAAAAGAACAGTATAGCAGCAGACAACTTCATGCGAGACAGTTATGTACGGGATTACCACTCACATCCCGCAGCAAACTTCATTAATCATAATTGAATGAATACCGTTTGCAAGCGCAGTGAAAGAAGGTGTAATCACAGGCACTGGGATACCTCGTAGGACGCACGCCAAAATCGGGGCTTGTACATTGCATGCGCCGTGTACTTGCATGTGCCTATTGTCTCATGTAGGAATCCTAGAAGTGAGAGTGCTAGAGCTAATATCTATAACGGCTTAGGCCTTCTCCATGTTTGCTTGGTCAATAGCTCTCAGTCTGGAAGCCGCCTCACTGTGCGACAACTTGCAGACCTCGTTGTAAATAGCATACGCGCACCTTTTGGTTCTGCCACCCACGGGACCATTCACAACATCATTCCATTCGGTGTGCACATTGATGGAGTGGGTGGACTTCCTGATCCTGTAGATGTGCTCTGTGTCAGCTGGTGGACAGAGTGGGATGTGTGTCCCATCAATGCAGCCAATATAATGGTGGTAGAAATTCCTGAAGGAACGGGACAGGCAACTCTGGGATACACCACCCACCGCAGCTGTCACCACCTGAGAAATGCCGGATGCCAGCAGATGTGGGCTGCAGAGCACCTGCACATGTGGGGGTATGGCGTGCGCCCTTCTTATTGGCTGGTCCAGGAGTGGGTGCGGGTCCCTGATTGAGTCCATGATGGTTTCGGGGTGTAGCCTGTACCTCTCATGTATCTCTGCATCAGTCAGCTGGAATAGTGTGATGCGCTGTCTGTGGATGCGTTCCTTCCGTCGCCAAACCCTCAGTCCTGCTGCCTGTAGACGTAGGCGCCTTGCAATGACGTACATAGCTGCCAGGGTGTCCACGCTGTTGCATTTTGGGATTGCTTAGCTGCACTGTTGTTGGTTACCACCTGCTTTCAATCCGTGTTAATTACCGACTCTTATTTACCGATTTTCTTGGATTTCTTAATTACCGAGTGCTCCTACATGTCATTTTAATTTTTAACCACTTCATATTTACCACTTCATATTTACCGATTCGTTAATTATGTATTCGGTAACTATGAATCGGTATTTACCGCCTCATATCTACCGAACAGTGGTTTTTGGACTCCTACATCTCACTTGTCTGAATGCCGGTCGGTAACGGCATATTTACCGAATTTCGGCCGTTACCGACCGGTATTTCGCTACCTACATGAGGCCCTAAAAGAGCTCTACAAAAGTGTGAAAGAACTCTGCAAGCCAACCAGTGTGTCCCAAACAATGATTCCCTCAATAGATAACTGCAAGATAATCAGTGATTTCTTCATCAACAACATTTCAAAAATGTACTCCTATTACAAAAAACCAATCATCCACCGATGAACTGGATCGGGACACCATGGCCTACCACCCCAAAGCACATGCTCACCTAAACGACCTTACTTCCTTCTCAGAGGAACAGGTAGCAAAAGCCATGATTGAGGTCAAGTCAGGATCCCCACTCGACCCATGCCCTCACTTTAAGTTTTCTTGGCTTACAACAGTCTTAAGTCCATATGTTACTCAAATATTTTACAAGTCCCTGGAATCAGCCGTCTTCCCGGACATCTGGAAGAAAACCATTGTTTTTATTTTGCTAAGAAAAGCTGGTATGGAGGTCCACAATCCCGCAAACTACCGACTAATCTACCAACTCCCTTATCTGCCCAAGGTCTTGGAGAGATTGGTCAACAAGCAACTGGTTAATATCCTAGAAGCCAATGAGCTCCTGGACCCATTTCAGTCTGGCTTCAGACTCTCAAATAGCACAGAAGCCACGCTGTAAGAAAGTGGCTCTGTATATACTGCACCAAAGTAAGGTTCAGTGTGCACAGAGTCCACAGTCCCCAGAGGTTTGGCAGAGGCTAAAGTTAGAAATAACCTTACTCTCTAAAGTGGTAGCTTGGTCGAGCAGTAAGGCAGTATCAGAGGACAGTGTAAAGCATTTGTTGTACACACTCGGGTGCCAATTACGATCCGGTAAAAAAATTCCCCGTGCGACCCGTATCCGGTCTTTTTACCGTACGAATCGTACAAGTGCCGTACGAACTGGCAATCACGATTCGCATGGTAAAAAGTCCATACGAACCGCATCGGGAATGATTTCCCACACGTCCTCGGGTCGGAAAATGTGTCCGACACGTCCTCGGATGATGTACCGTACAAATGTGAAAGGTGAAGTCCGAGCGAGGAATCACTATCCATCCCGTGCGTCCGATGTTACAACCGTATGGAAAAAACACCGTCCGCACCGAACTCCCATAGCAACCATGGAGACATGTGCCCGCATACGCGCCCAACACTCCCCCACGCCCCCGTACATCCGAGACGTACCCCCCGTGTATGTACACCCCCACCCGTGTATGTACACCCCTGTACGTCCGAGTCGTACCCCAACCCCTGGACGTGTCGTACCACCGTCTATGTACACCCCAGTACGATCGAGTCCTACCCCCACCCCTGTACGTGTCCGACCCCCATGTATGTACACCCCAGTATGTTTGAGTCGTACCCCCACCCCTGTACGTGTCGTACCACCGTCAATGTACACCCCAGTACGTTGGAGTCGTACCCCCACCCCTGTACGTGTCGTACCACCGTCAATGTACACCCCAGTACGTTCCAGTCGCACCCCCACCCCTGTACGTGTCGTACCACCGTCAATGTACACCCCAGTACGTTCGAGTCGTACCCCCACCCCTGTACGTGTCGTACCACCGTCAATGTACACCCCAGTACGTTCGAGTCGTACCCCCACCCCTGTACGTGTCGTACCACCGTCTATGTACACCCCAGTATGTTCGAGTCGTACCCCCACCCCTGTACGTGTCGTACCACCGTCTATGTACACCCCAGTATGTTCGAGTCGTACCCCCACCCCTGTATGTGTCATACCACCATCAATGTACACCCAGTACGTTCCAGTCGCACCCCCACCCCTGTACGTGTCGTACCACCGTCAATGTACACCCCAGTACGTTCCAGTCGTACCCCCACCCCTGTACGTGTCGTACCACCGTCAATGTACACCCCAGTACGTTCCAGTCGCACCCCCACCCCTGTACGTGTCGTACCACCGTCAATGTACACCCCAGTACGTTCGAGTCGTACCCCCACCCCTGTACGTGTCGTACCACCATCAATGTACACCCCAGTACGTTCGAGTCGTACCCCCACCCCTGTACGTGTCGTACCACCGTCTATGTACACCCCAGTACGTTCCAGTCCTACCCCCACCCCTGTACGTGTCGTACCACCGTCAATGTACACTCCAGTACGTTCCAGTCGCACCCCCAACACAACCTCCTAAGTACGGAGCGCACCCCAGGCCTCAACATCACAACCGCATGTACGAGTCGTACCAAGCCACACACAAGGACAGCACCGTACAACCAAATGGCCCATGTACACACCGTACACACGCTCAAAACGAACGTACACAACCAGGACAAAACAAAACAACATAAGAATACACTATTCGAATGGCACAAAGCCACTAAACATGGCCAACCAACACTAAAAAAACACATTCACTGACCTGCAACTGCCAAAAACAAACAGAGGCCCAAAACACCACCACTCCTTATAACACACCCACCCAAACTTCAAACACAGCCACACCCACCCATGGAGCAATAAAAAGGGCCCACACACACAAACCATGAGCCTTTGCAACAGACTCACTGCTGCCAGACACCACAGAACCATACTACAAGCTTCACCACACCTTACACTTGCACACCTTCACACAACCACCTTCACAAACACCCCCTCATCACATTCACACACACACCTGCACAACCACACCCACACACCCACAACCATCCACACACACACCCCACCATCCACACCCACACCCCTCACCATGCCCACTAACAAGAATCCAAAGTTCAGTAACCGAGAGTTGGAGGTCCTTGTTGATGAAATCCTCAGAGTCCAGCCACAGCTCTTTGGAACATTGGTCAGACAGACCAGCATGGCAGCAAAAACAGCCATGTGGCAGACCATCGTCGATGCTGTGAATGCTGTTGCGGACACCAGAAGGACCAGGCAGGAATGCCAAGCCAGGTGGTACGATCTGCGGAGGAGGGTCCGAGCCAAGATGCTGGAGGAACACAACCAGGCCAACGCCACTGGAGGAGGGCCCTCCCGCAGACCCGTACACTACCAGCCCTGGGAGGAGAGGGTGATGGCCATACAGCCGGTGGAGGCAGTCGAAGGATTAGGAGGACTCCGAGACCCGGGTGAGTACACGAACAATGCACCTCACATGGGGGGGACCTCATCCACAACCAAAATCACTAACAGGCACGCAACCACCCCAACCTATCGCATGACTCAACCACACTCCATGAACACGCACATGCCACTGCCGCCACCATGCCCCATGCACCCAGCTGGACAATGTCAAGTCACAGGCCACAGAAGACACCAACACATGACACGGTAACCCGGATGGCGGGAGGTTGGGCCCCAAAAATCACATAGTGCAACTCAGAAGCAGACAACAATGCCCTCTGCCCATATGGCCCAGGTCACAGCCAGACAAACAGTGTGTCCCCACACAGGAAAAACTCGCCAGCAAATGGCGGACGCCTTGCATCAACACATGGGGGTGAAGGCACTGTTTTGCACATGACAGCAGCTAATGAACAGCCAACACTGTGAAAGAGTGGCAGCACACACAACCACAGCAGCAGCGCACACACAGACACTACACCCAATGGGTGCCTGGAGATCAGAAACAAACTCACATCAACAAGCCAAGGGCCATTCAAAGGACTGGAAAAAGTGTGTGTCTAGGAAGCTGGGCTGAGGTGACAGAGGGTGACACACAGAGGGAGGGAGAGGGGGACAGAGAGGGAGGGAGAGGGGGACAGAGAGGGAGGGAGACACAGGGACACGGACAGAGGGAGGAGGCTGACACACGGAGGGAGGGAGAGGGGGACAGAGAGGGAGGGAGACACAGGAAGACGGACAGAGGTAGGAGGCTGACACACAGAGGGAGGGAGAGGGGGACAGAGAGGGAGGGAGAGGGGGACAGAGAGGGAGGGAGACACAGGGACACGGACAGAGGGAGGAGGCTGACACACGGAGGGAGGGAGAGGGGGACAGAGAGGGAGGGAGACACAGGGACACGGACAGAGGGAGGAGGCTGACACACAGAGGGAGGGAGAGGGGGACAGAGAGGGAGGGAGAGGGGGACAGAGAGGGAGAGAGAGGGGGACAGAGAGGGAGGGAGACACAGGGACACGGACAGAGGGAGGATGCTGACACACATAGGGAGGGAGAGGGGGACAGAGAGGGAGGGAGACACAGGAGAGCAAATCAGCCGTGTGGTGTGTGGGAATGTCTGCTCGTCAGCAGGTAGACTGCGTGCATGTAGCCAAGGGTGGCCAGTGCCAGAACCCCCCCTCTTCACCATGGCAAAACACAGGGCCATGTCACAACCTGTTCACGAGCACAACGACAGCTACCTGCATTATATAAGTGTGTGGATCCACTCCATGTGCACATGTACAGTGCTACACGGAAGGCGCCAATGCATGGCTCGCCACACCTGCCCACTCCACTGCTGACTGCAGTCACACTTGACGCAGCAAATAAGACTGTGCCACACATAGTTAAAGGGGCCAAAGTGGTGCCCAAGGGACACACCCATGCACAAGTGCACTGTGAGTGGAATGCAAGACAGATCCTAATTCCAAGAGGAAAAGTGCCAACTTTGAAACTGATGAAACATGGATGTTGCATGGACCAAAATTAACATTGTCTCTCTCACACACAGGTCAACGTCGTGGTTCACCCCCCAACACTGGGGGGGAAGACTCACAGGACCCGGATCTGCGGGAGCCCGATCCCACCGGCAGCGACGACTCTCACCACTCTGTGGACGACCCCGACCGACCTGGCCCCTCTGGTGTCCAACCACCTGCAGCACCTGCGTCAGGTACAACTGTGCCAACCACCACCCCCACTCCTGCCACATCCCAGGAGACACCCAGGATCCCTGCCCCACCACCACAATGCAGCCAGGCTGGCCAGGAGGGACACGGTGTCCCGGGCACCCAGGAGGAGGCAGGCGACAACGCCAATGCCACCCCTCAGGGGACCCGGAGACCCGATGTACCCACAAGGGCAGGCCAGGTGCAAGTGGGCAGGGGTGGTGGGAGTGGAGGACGGCGGAGGCGCGAGCCTGACCAGTTGGCTGGGGAACCGGTATTTGCCCATGTCCGTAACATCATGGACACATACCGGCAGGACACCACGGGCATGGCCCAGGTTGTGTCCACCCTCAATGAGATCAAGGGGACCCTCGATGAGATAAAGACCCAGCAGGCCCAGCAACATGCGGAGCAACATGCCTGTCTACTGCAACACCAACGGAGGATGGAGGACAGACAGGCTGAGCAAGTGACGGTGTTCCAGGGGATTCACGATACACTCCGTCGGATGGCCGACAACATGGGCAACCCTCCCTGTGCCAGACGGCGTAGAACATCACCACCCACAGGGAGGGATCAGGAGGAGGAGGAGGAGGAGACATCCGACGGAGCATCCCAAACATCGTCACGGCCTGCTGCTGAGGGTCCCCGCAGGAGGCCGGGTCGTCCACGGAAAGGACCGTGAGGGTCGGCGCTACATCACCATCTCCCAGGACACCTGGCCTGGCACCTGGCCCACTGGAGCAACAGCATCACAGCATCAAGAGACATTCTCTGCCACATGGCCCTGCTGGTCACTGTCTGACCAATGTTGACAAAGACTGTGGCATGGACTATGAGGATTTCCAATGGCAAGGACACCAACTCCCCTACTGAACTTTGGATTCCAAACTCCCGGAAAGCCCCTCACTTTATCCCCCCTCCCCCCCCCCCAAAAATAAAAAATCACACCATGAAGAGAAGATGCCTGCTGGTTGCATTATTACCTTACATGTGTGTTGTAAAGTCTAAACATGCCTGAGTTCTCTTTTGACTTCAACCATCCACACCCTGGGGCCTGAGTCTGGCACAGGACACACAGGTCACAGTGTATTAGGCAAGACAGACATGGAGCACCATACACACCCGTGATGGGCCCAACCAGCTGAGGGGGTGGCCGCACAACCGTGCTGACAGACACATTGAGTACAGCAACAGTCATGCGCAGAGGTCAGGGATCATGTGGAGTGTCCTGGGGGGCACCCAGGTATGTGTAGACAGGTGGCAGAACCATGTCCTGCAAGCCTGAGTCCGGTGGATGCAGAGAATAGGGGCCTGGCCAACGTTGGATGCATGGGGATGGCACATGTCACAATACCCACACAGTCATGGACATCATGCCCAATACACAGTCTCAGCCCACACACACAGCTTGCATCTTGCTACTCGACACATCGACACATAGCCACTATCCGGGAAAACCATGCCAGACATGCTGGATGCACCGTGGCAACACACCAGCATTGACTGAGAAGAGGCACCTTGGAGGCATAGGGACACCTTTATTAGTCATGTTTTCGGGATTGCAGAGGCAACTTGAAGTACACATGAACATATCTTGTGGAGTAACATGTGGGTCCAACACTGGCACCCCCCTTCTGCAGCACAAATGCGTGTTAGCCATGGAACTGGCACACAATTGTCGGCTAACAGCTAAACACCCACAGCTGCTCACGGAGAGACTGCCATACACCATTGATCCGCTGATGTGGAAGTCCCACACCATGTCAAGCCAATGCTAACCGTATGTGTCTGAGGGCAGTGTCACACACATTGATGCCATCATGACAATCCACTATCCCATCACTGATGACTGTCAACCAGTCAGACCATCTATTCAGGTGTACACAGCTGCATGTCGTGTCCCATGGTGATGCTACATGGCTGCAGAGGAACCAAACATCGACAGGGGCAGTGTGCATACATCGTGAACAACTGCCACACCCAATACACCCCTGATGCATCCCATACCCTATGGAGACTTCCAAACGTGTCCGTGCCTGTAACGCTGAGTCAGCCCACGATGACGTGTCCATGCGGAATAGCAGTGCCACAACAATGCAACCAGCAGACGGCATGCGCAAGTACCTGGGGAAGAGAGACACACAAGAAGTCAGCCACAAAAAGCACAGCCACTTGCATGTGCATTTACTCGACACATGTATGGATGACAACATGCTAGGTCACAATTATGACTGGGGAAATACAACCATCACTGCCACCATCACTCCAGTGACACACCCACACACACCTCTGACTCACGTGCCATACATGCAGGTGGAGACACACATCACAACACATGCCACACGGGGACCAATGCGTGCACACTCAGACACTGGTACTCACCACTAAGCAAAGAAGTCGCGTATGAGCCGAGTCCGGATGTCCTCTTGCGGCTCCACATCCTCCACATCACTAGCCCCATTGCCAAGCCCTTCGTCCTCCACGGGTGGATGGTCCTCGTCATGTTGATCCAGGATGAGTGGCACAGCTTTCTCAACTGCCATGTTGTGCAGCATGCAGCAGACCATGAAGATTTTGCAGACCTTCGCAGGGGCATATGGGAGCGCGCCGCCGGTCTTGTGGAGGCACCGAAATCGGCTCTTCAGCAGGCCAAACGTCCTCTCTATCACTCGCCTTGTCCGGCCATGGGCGGTGTTGTAGCGGAGCTGGGCCGGCGTGATGGGGTTGCGGAGAGGTGTGAGCAGCCATGGCATGTTGCGATAGCCAGCGTCCCCTACATGGGAAGCACATGGACATCGTTAGAAGTGGTGAAGCGGTCGTGCTGGTAGGCTATGCAAAATACAGGACAGACAGACTGTACCCACCAACAACACATGCTCTTTCGTTGCGCAGCTGCATCATCATTTCAGGCATCCTGCTACGCCTCATGATGTAGGCATCGTGTGCTGATCCTGGAAAACGAGCACAGACATGTGAAATCACCATGTTGGACTGGCACACCACAAGGGCATTGATGGAGTGGTAGTGCTTCCGATTGCGGTACGCTACCTCCCGTGCGTGTGGTGGTACCAAAGCTACATGTGTCCCATCTATGGACCCAATGACATGGGGCATCCCTCCCAGGGCATAGAATCCACGCTTGACCGCAGTCAACTGTTCAGGGGTTGGGAACTTGATGAAGTCATCCAGGTGAATCAACATGGCCTCTAAGAAATCATGCAGCACACGGCAGAACATGCTCTGGGACATGCCACCAACATGAGCTATGGTATATTGAAAGGTACCCGTGGCAAGAAAATGTAGGGCAGCCATTACCTTCAGCTGGGGTGTCAGTGCCGTAGGATACCTGTGCTGCGGTTGCAGGTGTGGTGCCAGTCTCGCCGTCAACTCCAGAATCAACGGTTGGGGGAAGCGGTAGCACCGGATACTGTCATTCTCCCGCATGGCAGCCAAGTCCGGAATTGGTCGGGCAAGAGGCGGCGCTCTGCAGTAATTTGGAAGTGACAAGGAAGAGTGAGTGCACTACGACAACAATTCATATGTTCTGAGCACATGTTAATCTGTCAATACACATATGCTACATAGGGAGTCAGGTATGTGCTACATGCCCTGGACACGTATGGCTGCCAGGTGACACTCCTACCAAGACCCAGCTACACAAGAAGATTGAGAACCTCCCCATGCCATGCCATGGGAATAGCTGTGTCCCAGTGCAAGTGAACAGCCAGACGCAAGACAGGAGTGACATACGCCCACACATCAGCAGAAGTAGGATGCCGATTGCAGAGACTGGTAGCGGAACACTAGAGCCACAGGTCACATGACATTACACTAGGACAGCCCACACACCTTGCCATGAAGGTGCACATTCATGACTCACCACACATTCATTGTGAGGATGCAGACATGTCCTTGTCACGCTACTCCGTGTCCCATGCATACATGTGCACCTCACATCCGATACCACATGTGGCATGGTGTGCGGAACAGTGTGCAATGTCAATCTACACACAGACACATGTTGGTTGCTGCAACAGCTGCAGCTTTTGAGGGTGCTCAAACATCAACCTGATGGGAAGCCCCCACACATACATGACATAGTCACATTGTGCACCGTGGGTAGTGACAAGTCAGGTGTGGTAACCCCTGTACCGGGCATCAGGGGACACTTCCGTGTGTTGGTGTCCGTGCCATGCCAGTGACGCTCACCCCAAGTGTGCAGTACGACATGCACACATGTCAAAGGAGTCAAGGGCATGCCTGGCACACATTGCACCGTCACACAGTACATCTGTACACATCTCATCATACATCTGGTGCCTTCTCGACTCAGGAGTAATGTTCCACATCATAGCCTGTCACACCTGTGCCCCACACATGTAGTAATGCACAGACGATGCCTTGATGTCCATTCATGGACAAGTATGTCCATCCATGGACAAGTATGTCCGCCCTATTCCTACCTGTGTGCCGCCTGTCACCACTGTGATGTGTGAAAACCGCCGTACTGCTGCTAAGAGGGCCTGTGTACGTTCCCATATCACTATGGGAGTGCTGCCGTATGTGTACCCATCGTGATGGCGAGCGTACAGGCATGTGTACGGCCCGTAGCACTACGAGTATGCATACGCAACAACACCCATAGTGGTAGGGCCGTACGCACGCCTGTACGCTCCCTATCACTATGGGTGTCCTCGCGTATGCGTACTCGTAGTGGTACGGGCCGTACACACGCCTGTACGCTCCCTATCACTATGGGTGTCCTCGCGTATGCGTACTCGTAGTGGTACGGGCCGTACACATGCCTGTACGCTCCCTATCACTATGGGTGTCCTCGCGTATGCGTACTCGTAGTGGTACGGGCCGTACACACGCCTGTACGCTCCCTATCACTATGGGTGTCCTCGCGTATGCGTACTCGTAGTGGTACGGGCCGTACACACGCCTGTACGCTCACTATCACTACGTGTACGCATACGCGAGGACACCCATAGTGATAGGGAGCGTACAGGCGTGTGTACGGCCCGTACCACTACGAGTACGCATACGCGAGGACACCCATAGTGATAGGGAGCGTACAGGCGTGTGTACGGCCCGTACCACTACGAGTACGCATACGCGAGGACACCCATAGTGATAGGGAGCGTACAGGCGTGTGTACGGCCCGTACCACTACGAGTACGCATACGCGAGGACACCCATAGTGATAGGGAGCGTACAGGCGTGTGTACGGCCCGTACCACTACGAGTACGCATACGCGAGGACACCCATAGTGATAGGGAGCTTACAGGCGTGTGTACGGCCCGTACCACTACGAGTACGCATATGCGAGGACACCCATAGTGATAGTGAACGTAGGCACGCGTGTACGGGCCGTTGCAATGCATTTGGGGTGCCCTAGGGCCCCGGAACGCACCGTACCTGTGTGTGAAGCTCCAAATTACATAGGGGACACATGAGGGACAAGTATTAAGGCCTACATGCATGCTGGTTGTCATGGAGACCAAGTTCAAATTTTGAATTTGTTCTGGAAGGTGCACAGCAGAAGTCAGTTGGAATTAATCTACTTTGTTGCAATGTGTTTGTGGGGCTGACATCATGCAGGAGAATAAAACCGATAGAGAACCCACAGACTGCTAGGTTTGAAGGGATTGGAGGAAACATAGGATGCAAATGTGAGTGACCAATCACTCTGTACTCCTGTGCATGAGATGGGCCAGCAAGGCAGATATAAGGCAGCCAGGTCCCATGAGGGAGCACTTGCCTGCACATCTCTGTATTCCACGACCCAGCTGCTGCTACTGATTCCCTGGAACCATGTCAAGGGCTGTGGAGAGGTCACAGCCATTCACCCTGGAGGAGAACATGGCTTTGGTGGAAGTGATCCTCCCACGGTACCCCATGCTGTATGGGCGACCAGGTTATCAGGTGAGTGCAGTGTCCACTGCCACAGACTGTGTCCCTTTTTTGTGACTGTGACTTCTGCCATTGTGTCCAGGTGTGACACACATGCTATGTACTGTAGGGGGGGGGGTACCAGGGGGGGAAATGCCTGATGTCTCCCAGCAGTGCCCTGAGACAGGAGGGGTGGGTGCAGAGTCCTCCCAGCAGTGCCCTGAGACAGGAGGGGTGGGTGCAGAGTCCTCCCAGCAGTGCCCTGAGACAGGAGGGGTGGGGGCCTATCACTCCCAGCAGTGCCCTGAGACAGGAGGGGTGGGTGCCTATCACTCCCAGCAGTGCCCTGAGACAGGAGGGGTGGGTGCAGAGTCCTTCCAGCAGTGCCCTGAGACAGGAGGGGTGGGGGCCTATCACTCCCAGCAGTGCCCTGAGACAGGAGGGGTGGGTGCAGAGTCCTCCCAGCAGTGCCCTGAGACAGGAGGGGTGGGTGCCTATCACTCCCAGCAGTGCCCTGAGACAGGAGGGGTGGGTGCAGAGTCCTCCCAGCAGTGCCCTGAGACAGGAGGGGTGGGTGCAGAGTCCTCCCAGAAGTGCCCTGAGACAGGAGGGGTGGGTGCCTCTCACTCCCAGCAGTGCCCTGAGACAGGAGGGGTGGGTGCCTATCACTCCCAGCAGTGCCCTGAGACAGGAGGGGTGGGTGCAGAGTCCTCCCAGCAGTGCCCTGAGACAGGAGGGGTGGGGGCCTATCACTCCCAGCAGTGTCCTGAGACAGGAGGGGTGGGTGCCTATCACTCCCAGCAGTGCCCTGAGACAGGAGGGGTGGGTGCGCAGTCCTCCCAGCAGTGCCCTGAGACAGGAGGGGTGGGGGCCTATCACTCCCAGCAGTGCCCTGAGACAGGAGGGGTGGGTGCAGAGTCCTCCCAGCAGTGCCCTGAGACAGGAGGGGTGGGTGTGATGCACAGTGTGAGCCTGGCTCATTGATTGTGTAGTTGCCCTCATTCCACCTGTGTCCTTTCAATGGCACATACTGCTTTTGGCCTTCCCCCACAGGATCATGTCCCTATGACAAAGTTGCAATGCGTTGGATGCACACTATGCCTTGTTGTAAACAGCAAATGTGTTCTAATCTGTGTCCCTGTGACATGTGCAAGGTGTATTGATGTAGTGTCACTTGTTCATCCTCACAGGTAGACGCCTCTGCCAAGGAGCAGATATGGCTGGACGCCGTCAGCTCCGTGAGGAGTGCGGATGGTCGGAGGCGGCACCTGTCCCAGGTGAGGAAACGCTGGCAGGATATCCGGTGCTGGACGCGGAGGATCGCACGGGTCCTGCTGGGGGACTCACCTGAGAGCCACAAGAACCGCGGGCGCCGCCGTCTCTCCTACATCCAGAAACGTGTGCTGGCGGTGGTCTTTCCTGACTTGGACAGGCGTCTACAGGACATGCAGCAGCCGGAAGGGGGTAGGTACATGTGTGTGTTTGTTGTGTTTCACCAGCATTTGTAAGTGCACTGTTCCATGGATACACTTCCAGGGTTTATGGTGCTGTGCAGATCCTGTTCCCCACAGTATTGCAGTGCTCTCCTGCCTCCCTTCCCCTCCTTGCAATGTGTTCCCTGGTCTGTGTGTAGTCACTCCATCACAAGGTTATGTAGCCTGACACCTTCTCCAAGTGTACAATGCCTGCAGCATCATGTGTGGGGGTGGTGTGTAACAGGTTTTGTGACCTTGCCTGTGCCCTGTCCAGTTCTGGACTTGTGGGTTCCATGTCAGTTGGCACTAATGCTGAGTCCAGACATGGGAGTTAATCTCTCGAGTGCCAGGCCTTCCAGCAGGCATGTCCCATGTGGTGGCCTGTGACATGATGTGCATGAGTGTGCGTTAGGCATAGTGCAGGGATGTTAGCGTGTATTGCAGTCATTCCCATTCAGGAGCATGGAGTTGTGTGGCCACTACTGTCCCCAGGGGCATCTTTTCCTAGGTATCATGTGTGTAATCCGAGAATGTCGACAATCTCTGTGTCTACAGCATAGGTTGTGCTCTGTGCCATTGTCCCCTGGCACCGTGTTTCTTGACTTGAGATGTATTACAAGTGGCCACTGTCCAGCCTGACCTGATTTTCAAAGTACATACTCACGGTGGCCATTGCCTGTGTGTCTTGTTGCAATCATCTGATGATGCCCATTTGTACATGATTATTTGGACAGGCGCACCTTGGGTATTTGGTGTGCAATCTTGAATTGTTGCATCCCATGTGTATTTCACCCAGACTAAGAGATGTAAGTGCTTCCTGTGTCTCCACAGATTTGTCTCATGTAGGGGGTGGGTGGGGCGGCCATGGCCTACATGTCAAGACCTGTCATCTCCTTGCTCGGACTGGCCAGTGTGTGATGTTTGTCTGGACATACACTCAAGGTGCAGCGTGCCAGTCAGGGTGGGCATGTTCTCAGTATTTCCTATGCTGCATGTGCCTCTAGTTCCTGGATTTGGCCCCTGCTCATCCCAATTTCCTGCCACGCTGTGTGGTGCAGATGCAGTGCTCTATTATCCCCAGGGCCTTGCTCCTCAGTCAGAATACCATGTCATCTCATTTGCTATTGTGTCATGCTCTCCATAGTTTTTCCATGGCATGGTGGGTCACACAACTGTGTCTTGCAGGGCCTACGTATGTACCTTGTTTTGTAGTTGTAACTCATCCTTTGTTTCAGGCTATGCACTGTAACCTACGTAGATTTGACTCATGTGACATATGTATACAGGTGTATGATTAATTTCCGTCTCTTCACCCTGCCCACAGCATCGTCGGGGGACACGGAGGGAGACATGGACACAGACGGCGCGGAGGGACCGAGCACCAGTGCCAGCGGTGACATCAGGGCTGGCACTTCGAGTGGGACTGAGGCGGAGGAGAGTGAACCCGGGGACCTGTCGACTGGCACAACAGAGTATGAAGCTGACGGGTCCGAGGATGATCTCTCCGAGTGGGCGGTGGCTGCACCACCATCTGACAGCAGCCCTACATCTGGCACCGCCCCCTCCATTGGCATCAGCCGCCTCCCACGTGCTCGTGTCCCTTCCCAACGTGCCCGGTCATCACATGTCTCCTTCCTGCCAGGCACCGCACCCCCTGCCCCTGTCTCCACTGCTGCCGCCAATGCTGAGTCTGTGGACATCCAGCGGCAGTTGCAGATTGGTCAGACTGCGATCCTTAATGTCCTCCATGGCCACAGCCAGGTCCTCAACAACATGGAGGCATACTTGGAGGGCATTCATTCATCGCAGGCTGACCAACGCAACTTGCTGAGGTCCATAGACTCCACACTGACTGCAGCAGTGGGTCTCCTGCAGCGCTACGTCCCACCCCCTACCCCTGCTCCTTCCACAATTCCCACTCCCATGCCTGTCCCACATACACCCAGACGTAAGCATGCACCCACCACAAAAGACACAGGCACCACACCAGCAGGGAAGGTCCGCCGCACACCTCCTGACACGCACACACAGTGTGCAGTAGGCACACCCACTGGGTCGGGAGGCAAACGTGTGACACGCAGCCAGAGTGGGAGTCCGCATTCCACCCAATCCACTCCCTCCAAATCCCCTCCCCTCAGCTCTCCTGGCCACATCTCCCCCAAAGACTCCTTCATGGCCGCTCTGTCCCTGAGCCCCACAGTGACACCACCCCGCAAGCGGTCAAGGAGGTCCCCGGTCAGGGTGCTTGAGTCCCCCCCCTGTCCACACCCTCCCCCAGTGGCGCTGCGACCCATCCCTCTGACCCCCCCCCCTCCTTGGGGCCTGTGGTTCCTTCGGGTGCAGGGGAGTCCCTGGAGGACCTTGCTAAGGTGTGCAGCGAGATCCTGGCCTCCGCCTTTGGCCCTGCCCCACCCCCTGTGGTGGAGTCCTCCATCCCTGCACCCACGACGCCTACCCTTCACCCTCCTGTCCCTGCGGTGCCTGTTTCTTCCCCCCCACATGATGCCCTCACCCCTGTGGAAGACAACGGATTGTAACTGTGCAGGCAAGCTAGGGGACACGCATCCCACTGTGTCCCCCATCCAGCTGAGACTCCTGGACTGCCCTATGGCCTTTGTTAATATTGGACTTACGTCATACTAGTTTTTTGCTCATGCTGAATAAAGCTATTTATTTTTTGCCCTTGGAACACTCCTGCATTGCTGGCATTGCTGTTGGTGGGGCTGCTACATGGTTGTGGGTGTTGGTCATGTGTTGGGTGTGTGGGAAATGTAGTAGTGTGCTGCTCATAGGGGGGACCCTGGGATCTGTGTGCCATCACACGGTGTTAGCTACCTTTCTCCATTCATGTAAGCAGTTGCTGCATGTTGCAATTGTCCCAAGGTGTATTCCTTCCTCTGTGTACCCTGACTTCTTCCCTGCAGGGTGTCCCCTGACTTTAGCACAGAGCTGTGTGTCCATTAGCTGGGTGTGTGACGTAGTCCTTCACCTTTGCACATGCATGCTGAGCGATGTCTCCACCTGCATCATTCGTGGCATCCTTGGTAGTCATTGTACTTGTGTATGTGGCCTATTGACATGACTTCATGTGTACATGTTTTCTTTTCTGCGCTATGCATGCGTATACTCCCAGCCTCGCACACATGTGGTACATGTACTGCAGGGTCTTTGTGCACCTGACTGACATTTGTGGGCATGGTATCTGTGACTACTCCACCCTTTGCGTTCCATGGGCACTGCTGGGAGTGATGGGCACCCACCCCTCCTGTCTCTGGGCACTGCTGGGAGGACTCTGCACACACCCCTCCTGCCTCTGGGCACTGCTGGGAGGACTCTGCACACACCCCTCCTGTCTCTGGGCACTGCTGGGAGGACTCTGCACACACCACTCTTGTGACTGGGCACTGCTGGGAGGACTCTGCACCCACCCCTCCTGTGTCTGGGCACTGCTGGGAGTGATAGGCCCCCACCCCTCCTGTCTCTGGGCACTGCTGGGAGTGTTAGGCACCCACCCCTCCTGTCTCTGGGCACTGCTGGGAGGACTCTGCACACACCCCTCCTGCCTCTGGGCACTGCTGGGAGGACTCTGCACACACCCCTCCTGCCTCTGGGCACTGCTGGGAGGACTCTGCACACACCCCTCCTGTCTCTGGGCACTGCTGGGAGTGTTAGGCACCCACCCCTCCTGTCTCTGGGCACTGCTGGGAGGACTCTGCACACACCCCTCCTGCCTCTGGGCACTGCTGGGAGGACTCTGCACACACCCCTCCTGTCTCTGGGCACTGCTGGGAGGACTCTGCACACACCACTCTTGTGACTGGGCACTGCTGGGAGGACTCTGCACCCACCCCTCCTGCCTCTGGGCACTGCTGGGAGGACTCTGCACACACCACTCTTGTGACTGGGCACTGCTGGGAGGACTCTGCACCCACCCCTCCTGTGTCTGGGCACTGCTGGGAGTGATAGGCCCCCACCCCTCCTGTCTCTGGGCACTGCTGGGAGTGTTAGGCACCCACCCCTCCTGTCTCTGGGCACTGCTGGGAGTGTTAGGCACCCACCCCTCCTGTCTCTGGGCACTGCTGGGAGGACTCTGCACACACCCCTCCTGCCTCTGGGCACTGCTGGGAGGACTCTGCACACACCCCTCCTGCCTCTGGGCACTGCTGGGAGGACTCTGCACACACCCCTCCCTGGGAGGACTCTGCACACACCCCTCCTGTCTCTGGGCACTGCTGGGAGTGTTAGGCACCCACCCCTCCTGTCTCTGGGCACTGCTGGGAGTGTTAGGCACCCACCCCTCCTGTCTCTGGGCACTGCTGGGAGGACTCTGCACACACCCCTCCTGCCTCTGGGCACTGCTGGGAGGACTCTGCACACACCCCTCCTGCCTCTGGGCACTGCTGGGAGGACTCTGCACACACCCCTCCTGTCTCTGGGCACTGCTGGGAGGACTCTGCACACACCACTCTTGTGACTGGGCACTGCTGGGAGGACTCTGCACCCACCCCTCCTGTGTCTGGGCACTGCTGGGAGTGATAGGCCCCCAACCCTCCTGTCTCTGGGCACTGCTGGGAGTGATAGGCCCCCACCCCTCCTGTCTCTGGGCACTGCTGGGAGTGATAGGCACCCACCCCTCCTGTGTCTGGACTCTGCACACACCCCTCCTATTTCACAATATGTACGCTCATGGCATACACGGATGTGGGTACGCTCCATGCATTCGAGGTGGGGGTACGTGTCGTACTTACACTGTTGGGGTGGGGGTACGCTCCATGCATTCGAGGTGGGGGTACATGTCGTACTTACACTGTTGGGGTGGGGGTACGCTCCATGCATTCGAGGTGAGGGTACATGTCGAACTTACACTGTTGGGGTGGGGGTACGCTCCATGCATTCGAGGTGGGGGTACGGGTCGTACTTACACTGTTGGGGTGGGGGTACGCTCCATGCATTCGAGGTGAGGGTACGGTCGTACTTACACTGTTGGGGTGGGGGTACGCTCCATACGTACGCGGGTGGGGGTACGGGTCGTACTTACACTGTTGGGGTGGGGGTACGCTCCATACATACGCGGGTGGGGGTACGGGTCGTACTTACACTGTTGGGGTGGGGGTACGCTCCATGCATACGGGGTGGGGGTAGGGTCCGTACATATCCGTCCCCACGCTATGTGATGCTTGTGCGGCCCGTACCCAGGCCTTTGCCACGTGGGTACGAGCCGTCCCGCCATTGTTGGGGTGACGTGGGTGTGGGCGTGGTACGACTCGTACCCACGCTCTTCAGGCGTGGGTACGGGACGTACCTGTCTGGTTGTGTTGCCGGTTCGCGTCGTGACGGACTTCCGTTGTGGCGGTCGCTGGCTTAGCTGGACACGCCCCCACCCCCTCGTAGTGACCAGGGCATGGGAGTCAGGTATGTCCAGGGCATGTGTGTTGTGTGACTTTGGTGGGGGGTTTGTGGCCTGCCCTGGTCCTGCCACCCCCACCCCACCCCACTTTCCCCCCTCCCTTAGTTGTTCTGACCTTCTGCGGCGTCTGCGTCCGAACCTGTAGAGGAGGTCGACTGCTATGAGGGCCGGGATGACACGTAGGTTCGGGTCCATGTCTGTCCGTCGCGTACGGGTCCTCCTTGTTCGCGTCGTCCTGTCTGTCCGTCGCGTACTGGTCCTCCTTGTTCGCGTCGTCCTGTCTGTCCGTCGCGTACTGGTACTCCTTGCTCGCGTCGTCCTGTCTGTCCGTCGCGTACTGGTCCTCCTTGTTTGCGTCGTCCTGTCTGTCCGTCGCGTACTGGTAGTCCTTGTTCGCGTCGTCCTGATTTCCCGGCAGTTTTTGGCAGCCGGAAAATATTCACCGTGCGGGATGACGTCGGTGCGAATCGTAATTCCTGGTTCGTGAATGGCAGGCTGCGAGCGTCCCGACGTCAGGTCGGCGCTTTCCCGGATCGCATTTGTAGGTTTATTTTGTTCGGTCGGGGTTTTTTACGATTCGTACGGAAATGGTGTTCCCGTGCGAATCGTAATTCCATGTTTGTAAATTTTGAAGACCGGGTACGCGTCCCGACGGTTCGTACCCGGTTTTTACAGGATCGTGATCGGCGCCTCAGTCAGCAAATGGTCTCACACACACTCAAGAACTGAACTCTAGGCCAATGGTTTGTATATAAAAATATATAGTTGTTTTATTTTAGAACCACAAGTAGGTATCAAAATATACTTTCTCAGAATGAGATGCTTTAATTAAATACTTTCAATAGGCAATAGACTCTTGAATGCAATAGTTACAGTTGTTGCAATAGGCAACACAATTCAAACACAATTATAACATTGAGCTCAATGGGACTTTTTAAGTAAATGCAAATTCAGGTACTTTGCGTCTGATTTTCTTACTCAGGGTTGGATCCTGGATTCAACCCTGGTGCATTTCCTGTAAACAGTTGAAAGAAATCGTTTTTGTTACCCAGGCGATTTTTAAGGAATATTTGTAAGTTTCAAAAATCTGGCAAAAAACAGGCAATGTTATCCTATGGAGGAAAATCAAGTTATCGGTAAGTATGGTTGTAATTACTTTTTAGGGCCAGTGCTGGGCACCAAGATCCAGCACTGGGAACTCTCCTAATAACAGGTGAGTAATTTCGTTTTTGTTGATCGGCTGATTTTTAGTGAATATTTTAAAGTTTAAAACTCCACACTTAAAAGAATTTCCAAGTGAAACCAGTCAATGTTACCCTACGGAGGAAAAGTGAGTTATCGGCTTTTGGGTAAGTGCTCGACTGGCAGAGTTAAGGTTCTGGGCATAGACTCAGGGGTCTCCCAGGGTCAGGTAGGTACAGTTGTTACACCCTCAGCGGCACAGGGGCAGCCGGTGCAGATCGAATTAGGCCCAATGTTAGCCTATGGCAGGCAGGGGGCCTTTGGTTGGTGGCTGCTAGCAGGCAGGCCATGCGGCTGTGGGAGCTGGGCTCCTGGTCACTTACTCAGGGCAAGTGGGGAAGTAGATTAGGATAGATGTTGCACTCCCAGGGGCACTCGGGCGGCTGGGTGCAGGGTGCTTTTGAGCCATCGGCCGCTCAATGGATTTCAATGGAGAAGCTACTAGGCGAACAAAGACTGCAAGCTCGGGGACGAAGATTCTTCAGGTGCGACCACCACTTCGAGAGGTAAGTTGGGAAGCTGTAGGTTAGGTAGACACCCAGGAGCTGGGCACAGGGGGCCGCAGGGCGCCGGGGTGTCTTTTCGCGTCTGTAAATCTTACCCTCTGCTGGTCTCGGATGGAGGGGTCCCTGGTTCTGAGGCTGCAGGCGTTGTCAGGAACGTCGAGGTGGGTCCTTCGGTGCTGGATTCTTGGTCACAGTCACAGGGGGGACATCCTCGGGGTCTTTGTCCACTCAGGCACAGGCCGGGATTGGCGGGTGCAGAGTGTGCAGGAGTCACGGTTCCTGGTTGGCACCAGGGGTTTGTTACTTGCTTTGAGCAGAACCACTGCATGTGGGAGTCCCAGTCTTTTAGAGTCACAAGGCAGTCAGGTCCTCTGAGGTCTTTGAGGTTGCTGACCACTGGAGACGCTGGGTTTAAGCAGGAGCAGGTTCGAGGGTCGACAGGCCTGTAGGGCTGGGGCCAAGTCAGTTGGTATCATCCTCTTGTTAGCAGCTGCAAGGCAGGTCTTCTTTCTTCTTGTTCTTCTTTCTTGTTTCGGATTCGGGATCTGAGGAAGGAAGGTTCAGGGTGCCCTTAAATACTAAGGTTAGGGGCGTTATAGGTAGGTAAAGGGCAGGGACTAATGGGTCCCTTCCCTGTGGTGGGTACACCCCCTATCCTGCCACTCTCCAGTGGGAGGGGGGCAGGAGCCTAGTCCTGATTGGGTAGGGCTCCCCATCCTCAAGATGGCGAGAGCCCGGAGTTGTGCTTCACCTCGCCTCCCCCACCTGAGGGTTGGGGTTGGCAGAGGTTGGCACTCCCCCTTTTCTCACTTGGGTTTTCCCGCCGATCTTCCCGCCACAGTGGCGGTCAGAACCAGTGAGGGCCGGTTGCTGAGTACAACAAGTGGCCTGGAGAAGCTCACAAAGGCGGCATGCCTTTGAAGCTTCCCCTGCCCATCCTGGGGGAGGAGACCTAGCACCTCGCTCAGGATGTGCATTGTTGCAGACCCACGAGAGCGGATGGCTCTCTACCCAGGGGTCCAGCAACATGTCTACTGGGTGGCAGCCTCTCAGTCAGGACACTGGGAGTTGGCTAGGTTCTGGAGGCATCTCTAAGATGCCCTCTGTCATGCATTTTACATTAAATCCCACACTGCCATCAGTGTGGGTTTAATGTGCTGAGAAGTTTGGATACCAAACCCCTCAGTCTTCAGTGCAGCCATCATGGTGCTGTGGAGTTCGGGATGATGACCTCCCAGCACCATATACTCTTGATGGCAGCACTGCACTTACAGTGTCCAGGAATGGACCTGGGTACTGTAGGGGTACAGGGCTCATGCACCTGTACCCACACCACTGACATAGGGCACCCAGCTAGAGGGGTGACTGAGGTATGCCAGGGCAGTGTGTTTGTGGTCATGGCACACAGGGATGTGTGCCATGTCGACTCTCTGTTTTGTTCTGCACCAAGACACTCAGCCTGCAAAGGCAGTGTGTGTGTGTCAGGGTACAGGGCCTCTAAGGGTGGCACAATAAGTGCTGCAGCCCTTAGGGGCCTTCTCTGGTCACAGGGCCCTGGGTACCTAGGGTACCATTTACCAGGGGCTGACATGTGGTGAGAGATGCCAATTGGGTTTAGGCTTCAATACAGTTTTTAGGGAAGGAACACAGGCCCCGGGGTCCTGATTGGCAGGGCCCCAGAGCACATGAAGTCAAAGAGCATCAGTAGTCTGGCAACAAAAAAAATGAAGGGGGGGGGGTTACTGCAACAGAAACCCACTTTCTCACACACACTTATCGCGGTATTGGACAACATTAGATCCTTGGTGGACCAAGGCAAGGCTGCCGCCCTGATCCTTTTGGACTTGTCGGCAGCGTTCTCTACTTTATCCCATGACCTCCTACTGAACATCCTACATGAAAAGGCCTTCACTCAAAAGCTCTCCAATGGTTCAGCTCCTTCCTACGCAATAGAACATAGAGAGTCCAAATGGGACCAATATCCTCTAGCTCAAAAAATATTAACTATGGTGTCCCCCAAGGTGCCTCTTTGAGCCCCACCCTTTTAATGCCTACGTCTCCTCTCTGGCTGGAAATGGGGCTTCAACATCCGCTGCTATGCTAATGACACTCAGCTTTTAATCACCTTCGAAGGAAGGCACGAAGACACCAGGAACAATCTAACTAATTGTCTGTCAGAAACAGCAACTAGGATGACACAACACCATCTGAAACAGAATGCTGAGAAATCTGAGATCCTGCTCTTTGGAGGAGGTCACCTAATCTGGGACGATACCTGGTGGCCGCAGACACCAGGAAATGCCCTGGAACCGAACAGGTTGTAAAAAACCTGGGCATCCTTAAAGACAACAGACTTACTATGCAAGACCAAATCAGATCATTGTGCGGAAAAAGCTTTGACATGTTAAAGCTCTTGAGAAGACTTTTCTCATGGATCCCTTTGAATTGTCGAAAGACCATCACTCAGGCACTAGTCTCCAGTAGTTTGGATTACGGGAATGTGCTCTATGTGGGCATGTCAGACTACCTCTTCTCCCGACTACAGGTGATTCAGAATGCCACTGCTAAGCTTTTTTGCAATAAAAGCAAGTATAGCTCGGCATCAGAGTGCGTGAATGAACTCCACTGGCTGCCGGTGCGCCAGAGAGCCAAACTCAAACTCATGTGCTATGCACATAGAGCACTACAAGACAAAATTAATTTCTACACTCCCACACGACAACTGAGGTCTTGCAACCTTCCTCTGGCCAAAACTAAACTTATCAATAAAACCAGTGTAGGCGGTCGATCCATCTCTAATCTGGCGGCCGTTCACTGGAACAAATTCCCCCTAGACCTTGGACGCATGGCTGATTATTTGGTATTCAGAAAGAAACTAAAAACAACACTGTTCCCTAGGTGGTAAACAACGATTTTCATAGCTTGCACCTTGGTTCCCTACTCCCAGTTTGCCCAGTCATCGATCACTATCATACCAAGACAACGCTTTCCAGTGCCCTGATATCCCCCGGGTTGATTGACGCACTTAACAAATACAAAATACAAACACAAATGCTACACATGATATATGTATAATGGTAGTGAAAATGCCCATTGGGACAAACTCCTAACAGTTTACAATCATATCAAGCGCTGAAACCTAAGACCATGGTACTCTTTAAACAAACTGGACACAAAAGTGGCGTATCTATCCAAAGGCAGGCCTAATGGCTTTATCAGGTGTCACCACATTAACAAAAGCAGAAATATGTCATAATAAATCAATGCAACACCCTTAAAATCACTGAGGACGGGTCACTCTTTAAATGACATCCATTAATGCCCCATTAAATCCTATCGACTGACACGGCCACGTGTAACATTTTAATGCTTTTAAACTCTGGAATATTGTAGCACTTTTAATGCTGAATGCTTCTAACTTGTCCTGCATTTTTAAAATAGCACTGTTCTTAATACTGTTTGAAATTGAATGCTTTTATTACCCATCCTGATTTTAAAAGCACTGTCCTGAATACTGTCTGAAATTTAATTTGCACATTTCCCGGGGCAGAATCCCTTAAACTGACTCTCCTTGGTCTTAAAAGGCTCGGGAGGGGGAAGCCATTTCCTAATTTAGTTGGTTCCTGAATGCCAGGCAATCACCACGAGGCACCGGAAGCAGCGCAAAGTTGAGCAGCGCTCTAGCTTCTCGCATATGGGTGTTCATATAAACGGGGCCGCTGCGCGGCCGTACTGCCGGCACACCAAAGGTGTGCCAAAGGCAAGCCCGTCTGTGCCCATCCGCGCCCAGATTGCGGCCAGCGCCAGTCACGCTGCCCTTTGCCCGTCAGGTGACCGCATTGTATGGTCCAAAGAGCAGCTATTAACCGCTTCGATGCGGCGCACATTCCCCCGCTATGCGGGTGAATTCCACGCGTGCGCAAATTGGACGGTCCCCGGCCATCCGACGCACACACCCACCGTGACGTCGGCGCATGGAAGAGGTCAAGTTTGAACAATAAGGACTGTGAGCTCACAATGGAGCTAGACCGTTTGAAGGCTAACCAGCTTACGACCTGCGTCTCCTGCCCTTTCTCTTTAGGGGCAGGTTCCGGGATATACAAGGATGATTCCTCTCCCAACTCTCCCCCTGCTATTACTGCTCTGGGAGAAATTAGCCCTATCAAGGCCTGCCTGATTAACTGCAGATCCCTCCACAAACATGCAGATGACATCTGGCTCTCCTTGGAGGCTAACGCATGGTATTTAATGTTTCTCACCGAAACTTGGAACTCCCCAAACTGTGAAATGCCATGCCACTCCCGCTCCGCCTGAATGAACCAGAACCTGCTTTCAGGCGAGCTTTAAATACCTGGCTCTTCAACCTCATTAAGCTTGTGTGTGTTCTGTGTTATTCGACTGCCTTCGCGCCAGGACACCTCAGTTGGAGGTAGCTGCGCGCTTTACAAGTTTCAAAATAAACAATGCCTGTAATGAATTACTGCATGGGGAAAGTCAAATGCGGTGCTGGCCAAGTCATAATGCTTTTTTTTGTTATGGCAGGCGAAGGTGGGGGTATGGGCAATACGAACCACTGATGCTTTCCCCAAGCAATAAAACGGACAGCCTGAGAAGGCAAGCACCATGATGGACAGCTGGAGGAGGGCAGGAGGGCTCAAGCAACAAAACGAACAGAGGTAGGGCAAGCCACAACACAGAGGGGACAAGCAGCAGCATGGAGGGGGCAGGGGAGGGTGAAGCAACAACATGGACAGCGAGTGGAGGCAAGCAACAACAATTTGGGGGCAAGCAACAACATGAAGCTTAAGGGGGCAAGCAACAACACGAACACCGAGAGGGGGCAACCAACAACACAGAGGGTGACAAAAGTACATGGGTAAGAGAGAGCGATATGGGGGAGGGGAAGAAAAGCACACGAGGGAGAAGGCCTGCAAACACATGCACTCTTATGGAATTCTTCAACAAAGATTTAAAAAAGTATCTCCAAAAGCGCAAGCAGAGGAAGGATGCAAGTAATTGGGCCATGCTCTAGGGGCGGGAGAAATACATGGTAAGCAATGAGCGGCAGTTCCTTGGCCTTTAGTAGCTCTCAATGAATTTTACTGATGAGAAGTAGCTCTCACTACAGAAGAGGTTGGAGACCCCTGAACTAGGTAATCCAAAAAGCAAAATATTCAGGGGGATAAAATAAATGGGTGGAACACATTGTCAAGTGCTTATCACCAAAAAGTGTAAGGAATGCAAAGCCCAACATTTTATGAATGGTGGAAAGAGCTTAATGAATCTGATGAAATGAAATGGCAGGTTGCATTTAGTAGAGGCTGCCTGCTTTATTTCAACCGTAGATGGAGGCTATCTGCTTCTTTTTTAGAAAGCTGAACTATGTTATATTTTTGTCTGTTCTTTTTTCCTTCTTTTTAGGAGCGTAAACTAAATGTCATTCTGTTGCCAAGAACAATAAAATAAAAAAGAGTGATTGCACAAAGCCTGTGTACCTTGTTCAGACTCGCCTAAAATTCAATGTGTGCGTTGTTTATTTTTTTGTACTAACTTTAAACTCCGGCTATTTATTGTACCTGGACTCTTTTTTTAATTGTATGCAATAATGTATTTAAGTGACATTGTAACATTGTAGATGTGTGCATCCTGAGTGCTTGTTTATTCCTGTCTTCCTCACAAACAATGATAACAAAAAAAGTGGTGCAAGTGAAAGGACTTGATGTTTCAAAAACATCAGCTATAAAACAACACTACCTGAAGAAAATGAAAATCCCTAGGCGGAAAAACATTTTACCATGGCAAGAAGAGGTATTCTCCATCTGATGCCTCTGTTCTCGAAAATGGATCTTGTGAGTTCCAATTGATTTACCTGTGAGCAAAGTCCTCTCCCACTTTCTCTCTAACTTGCAGCAATCAGAGAGAATCAATTTAAGATTTAAGAATCTTACACCCAAGGATCAGATGCAAACGGAGGATGAGATGCTATTCTACCTCCACGGTGACCTATCTGTGACAACAACGAAACTTATGAGTCAGTTTCAGAAAGGAACTAAAAGTAGATCTCCTATATTTCTATGTATTCTTCCTTTAAAAAATAATTCTGAAAGAAACTATTAGATTAATATTTTTACATTTTCGCGTTACTTTTATTTTTTACACCTTTCTTTCTTCTTTGTTGATTCGTTCCCCCTCTTTTCTACATTTCCACAGATTTCTTGTTTTTATTAATGTATTGAAAATGTAATCTTGTGCGAAGGCGAGTCTGCTAAAAGCATGTAAAATCAAACCAACTCAGCAGAAAACAGCTTCATCGGTGTTTTTTTTACATTAAAATTTATTATTGTAAGTATAAAGCAGCCACATTTAGGGGTCAGCATATTTTCTTTTTTCCCTTTTTATCTATCTGGTACACGCTTGCTATAAAAAAAATACAACTAAATAACGACCGCACCAGCTTGCCCAGGGCACATATTTTTGCTTTGCCTATGCTTTTCTTCTGAATAAATTAAATCATTTTTTGGGGGAGATGGTCGAGGAAGCTTGTTTTCATTCATTTTCCTCTCGGGACCAGCAAAAGATGTGGATGTCCTTATAGCACAACAGTGAGGTGCCCTGTCATAACCATGCAGGGTTCATAAAGAGACACATAACTAACTCCCTTGTTAAGCAGTTCAAGCCACATAGAAGACTACCTGCTTGTCAGAGATACATTTCAATTTTCTCTATATCATTTTTAGATGAATGCAGATGTTTGGACCTCTGAATTCTGGAAATCAGATCATTTATTTTAGTTTCAATTGATCTGTGAAGATAAATTAGCAACGTTCTTTTTAACATCAAAGCAATGCATTAACTATCCTTTATCAGTAAGTAGAAGGAGAGGAATAGAAAGTAGGAGAAATGATTTCCTGAGAAGAATGAAAGCAAGAGTTAAACTTGGAAAATGGGAAGAAACGGGACTCAAAATAACTCCATCTTGTATGAATCTGAACAATGGAGGCCGAAATAAGAGAGCCGAAAGTTACCCCACTCTATGGGCGTAGGTAGTAGCTACCAGAAAAGTCACCCCGTAGGAAAGAAATTTCAAGTCAGCTGAAATCAGTAGTTCAAAAGAATGGAACAAGAATTGAACATTGTGAGAGGCTTCTAACAAACTGTAAAGCAATAACTCAAGCTCCTGAAAATATTTATCAGACTCACTGAATGCCCTAATTGCAAACCATTGGATCTTCAAGGTTGAGAAAAATGAATTGAAGAATGGATGGTGATGACGCGACACCATGGTCACCAATGAGAGCAAGGAAGACAGGCGAGATCCTTGTCATGCTGCGACTACCTCTCCATATGGTGAGCATGTTACTTTTATGTCATTTATGTTGTAGGGATGAGGCAAAAAAATTAGGTCATCCTTGTGTGAGCTTTTTAACCTTATAAGTACACTAACCTGAGGTTTTTGTATGTTCCGCTTCTTCCTGAACAGGAGCTCCATGGTGCGGCTTGCCAGTGGAGCCATGAAGAGTATCTTTAAAGTCCCTCAGAGTCTTCACTCTTATTATTGCCAAATGATCCATCACCATGAGATGGAAGGTCTCTTCACCTCCATATCGGATGCCTGGGCCCAGTCCCTAATAAAATGGGCGAAGGCTGAGGTCACAGCCTTGCACCAGGAGGAGGCCAGAAGTCTATGATGCCTCCCTATAGTTCATGTTTGGGAAAGGCTACTATCCTGCTTGACTGACTCACTGGACCATACTGAGACCTCATCCAAAGTGACTAGTTCCACTTCACCCTCCTCTTCCAACACCAGAATTCTGCTCCATTATTGAGGGAGAAGGGACAAGGTTGATCTAATTTGGGCCCTCAATCCTAGACAGCTCACTCACACTCCCCTATCCCCCTTCGGCAACCAACGTTTCTTAACAAGCTGGGGATATTGAAGCATCAGTAAACCCAGCCAGCCTATTCCTACCCCTCAGCCACCCTCCCCGTTCCCTGCTCAACTGCTTGATCCATACTTCAACCCTGTTTGATGTTTGAGTCCTTAAAGGCCCCCACAATTTCAACCTGGTCCATCCACCTTTCTTTATCGATGTTTCAGTAGTACCAGTTTTACCAGTTCCCCACATTTACCTACACTGGCCTCTTCTGGGTAGAATACAACCCCTAAACCTCACCCGGCTATTTGGCATGCCATTACCTACAAAGGCCACAATTAATTTACAGCTTGGGGGAACCTATGGTCTATTACTGATATTGTGATTGTCCTGTACCGATTTCATCATATTTGTGCTTTGAAAACTCAATAAAACCCTTTTTTTTTACAGTCCTTCAGAGTCTGACATAGTGCTTCAGAAATAGGAGACTTTGTCAGATTAGCAATCTATATGATCTTTTTAGTGTAGTCATTAAATGTTCAACCATACCATTTGCTTGGGGCCACAATTGCTATATTTTGCAACAACAGATCCCCATGCATTCTCCAAACTCCATGAAGTTCTTGCCTTGGAGTAGAAGATATTGTCTGACTTAACAACTTGTTGTATACCATACATCAAAAAGACTCCCTTCATTGTACGAGTAACCACATCAGCAGTTGTGCTGGCACTGCTTCAGGAAATCTGGAATACTTTTCCTTCACAACCAAGAGATGTTGACCCTGAAGTCAATGGCCTCATAGAAGTCAATGGCCAAGTTTTCCTAGATCTTATCAGGTAAGGGTGACATTTAAAGAGGTCACAGAGAACTGTCCTGAATAAACCTCTGACACAGGACAATAATCAACCATTTGATTCAGATTCTAGCATAATATCTTTTTTTTTGTGGCTGCTGCACCTCAATGACCGTATGGGGCTCAATTCCTTTGTGCTTCTCACATTGTTGTCAGGGACAGATACTCTAGTAAGTTTCATCAATTGCCTGTGATTCAGTGACAGGCATGCTTTCTCTCTAGTGCCATTAAATTACAAAGTAGCACGAGTGTGGCAAACACATACACATAATATTGGGGCTAAATTCTCTTGCGCTTCTCACATTGTTTGGCACCGACAGGCACGCCAATACATTTCATCAATTTCCTTTCATTCAGCAACAGGCACATTTTTACCCGGTTTGTTTTCAGGTGTACCTTTATTGGAGTTCTTTGTCATGCAAAACACAAACATTCCTGTGCCATTTATGGCTGAGCCTGGGGTGCAAAAATATAAATGGATTCAGTGGTTCAAAAACTTTGATAGTTATTTGATAGCCATTGATGGTGATAAGTTTAACGCTAGAAGGAAGTTAGCATTCCTGTACAACTGTTTGGGTGCGGAAGGGCAACGCATCTCTGATCATTTTCCTATGGCGGTTCCACCTGCTGAAATGGAATAAGATGCTTACACAGAAGCTATCAACCGACTTAGGGCCCATTTCAAGGATGACACTAGTATGATTGTTGAGAGGCACAGTTTTTTTTACCAGGAAGCTATCGCAATTTTAGTCTATTGACATCTTCCTTGCTGAATTAAGAGTATTGGCTTCAATTTACAAGTTCAATGGCAATCTACATAATTATTTTAGGGACTAAGTTGTGGTAAATTGCTACGACAAACTCATTCAGGAGAAATTGTTATGCTGTCGTAACCCCAACATACTTGAAACCTTGGAAATAGCCAGGGGAATTGAAAGATCGGTACAGGGAGCCAAAGAACTGAATAAAGGCAAGGAGCACGTGGTTCATGAACATGTTAATGTGGTTGATGCTAAACCCAGGTCAAACAGTTTCCATCCAAAGACAACAAGAAAAGTGGGAAGACTTTCAAATATTTGCTTCGGGTGTGGTAGTTATTCGCAAATGACCAATGCCAAAGGTTGATCTGCACTTGGTAAAACTTGTGCAAAGTGCAAAAAAGTGGGACATTTTGCCAGGGTGCACAGAAATGTCCAGAAGATAGTATTTGTCAAGGATGGAGAACACATTGGAAGTCATAATGAATCAGCGGAGGAAGAAGTGGATAGTAGAGTTGTGTTATCCATTAAAATTATAGAAACAAGTCTGGTATTGCCCAAGGGCGGTGACCCTATTTGTGACATTGGCAAAGTCATAGTAGGCGTTACGGTGGACTCTGGATCACTTATCACCATCATTACTGATGACCTATATTGGTGAAAGTGGTGGTCAGTCCAGTTGCTGCCTCCGGAAATATGCACTGTAGCATTTGATGGCCACAGTATTTACTTTGATGAGTTATTTTACATATAAACTATTGTTTCAAGATAGGGTCATCAATACAAAGGTTTACATTGCAAAAAAAGGTTACAACATTTTGGGGCGGAAGGATCAAGGAGTGTTTGGCATGGTGCTGCGACCAGGCACCAACTGTCCTATTTCTTTAGTCAATCCAGTCATGCCTCTTTTACCCATTTCCAGCTTATTAGAGAAGCACAAAGGACTGTTTGAGGATCAGTTAGGTTTGTTAAAGGGGTTTAAGCATGAAATGCATAAGGACAAAGCAGTACAGGTGGTGCAGAAGGTCAGGAGTACTCCCTTAAGCGTGACTAGTCAGTTGAAGACTCACTTAGCTAACCTGTGTTCTGAGAATGTCATTGAGCCTATTGACTCCTCACAGTGGATTTCCCCTATTGTCATAGCTAAGTAAAAGAATGGAGACATGAGGCTCTGTATCGACCTCAGACCCCTGAACAAAAACATCCTGGTAGATTGTTTCCCTTTACTGAAGATTCAGGAGATGTTAGCCCAAGTATGTAGCACCAGGTTCTTTTCCACCATAGACCTCAGGGCAGCTTATCATCAAGTAGAATTGAGCAGTGGTTCCAGGTCTCTCACAACATTCAATATGCCTTTTGGAGCATTTAGATTTTTGCGTTTACCTTTATGGTAGGCTTCAGCTGCCTCAGTTTTTCAAAAACTGATGTTTCGGCTTTTTGGGGACTGCAAGCAAGTGTTGGACTATCAGGACGACATTTTGGTGTTTACTAAAACTGAAGAGGAACATTTGCAGGTGTTGGATGAAGTTTTGGGTATGTTAAGAGACCAAGAGTTTACAGTTAAGGAAAACAAGTGCAGTTTCATGGTACCTGAGGTTGAGTACTTGGGGCATGTTCTCTCTGGCACAGGTATCAAACCTAAGGCTAATCTAGTGGATGCAATTAAATTCAGTCCAGGGCCTGAAGATAAAGATCAATTGAGGTCCTTCCTGGGCCTTTCTGAGTAATACTCCAGATTCATTGATAGTTTTGCTCTTCAAACTGAACCTCTCAGGAAGCTTTTATGCAAGGGTGAAGCATTTATGTGGGGAGCGGAAGAGCAAGAAGCTTTTGTGGCTTTAAAGAAACTTATTGTGGAGACTCCTGCTCTTTTCCCATTCAGAGATGATGTAAGGTCCATTGTTACGGTAGACACCAGTGGTGTGGGTCTGGGGGCAGTAATTTCCCAGAGGGTGAATGG
This sequence comes from Triturus cristatus, assembly GCF_964204655.1. Lineage (NCBI taxonomy): Eukaryota > Metazoa > Chordata > Amphibia > Caudata > Salamandridae > Triturus > Triturus cristatus. Next base: position 875,330,801 of record NC_140580.1, on the reverse strand, counting down.
AAAGGAAAATATGGTCTATTTTGCCTCCAGATGTTTGTCCCAAGCAGAGCGCAACTACAGCACTATAGAAAGGGAAGCATTAACATGTGTCTGGGCTACCAGGCATTTTGTGACATATTTGTGGGGTTGGACATTTTTGTTGGTCACGGATCACAAAGCTGTAGTGTTTCTGTTGTCTGAGAAGAACCTTAATAAGGCTAGTCCCAGATTAGTGAGGCTTCTTGCTTGTATGTATGAATTCAATTTTGACCCCAGACACATCCCTGGAGCTAAAAATTCTAGAGGAGATTTTCTTTCTAGATGTCCTGTCAGTGATGGCGTTAGCAATTCAGAGGATCAGGAGGTCGAATGTGTGGTAGGAATGGTGGACGGAATTGTGGCTGCTGAAGGTGCGGTATCTTTGCATGAATGGACAAGTGCCAACTCATGGTAAAATAATTTATTGTGAGGGGTTGGCTGAATGAAAGGAATGTGAGCAATGATTTTAAACCTTACTTTAAAGTCAAGGATGCCATGCTCCCATTTGGTGAATTTACATCATCGTGGCCATGTGGGCATGACGGGTACAAAGAAAAGGGTACGTAGTTTTTACTGGTGGCTTGGTATGGACAGCAAAGTTGACTTGATCGTTGGCAAGTGCAGTGGTTGCAGTCAGGTGGATAAATCCTTGTGCCTGCACAAAACTCCTTTGTGTACGGTTGATTTTCCAGGTGGTTGATGAGAAAAGATGGGTATGGATTTTGTGGGGCCCATGTACGATCTGCTGTGTGACATAAGATATGCTTTGGTGGTTGTCGATTACTTCTCTAAGTGGGTAGAATGCAAGTTCATGAGCAAACCCAACACCATGGCTGTCATCGAATTGCTCTCTTCATTTTTCAGAAGAGAAGGCTTTCCTCAAGCCCTGGTTACTGACGACAGAGTACAGCTTAAATCATCTGTCATGCAGTCGTTTGTTAGCACTCATGGTATCAAACAAACTTCAGTGGCCCTTTACAGTCAGCAAGGGATGGAATGGTGGAGAGGGTCAATAGAACGTTGAAAGAATATATCCAAGTAGCTTTGGCAACTGGTGAGACAGTGTTGAAATTTGTTCAGGGCAGATTATGTAGGTATTTGAACATGCCTCATTCCTCCACGAGTATCTCCCCATTTGCTTTGTTAAGAGGGAGGCATTGATCATGTGATTTGTCTCCAGTATGGGTGTAATTCAAAACCGGTGCATGTAAGAAGTTACCTGACATAAAGGAGGTGTGTAAAAGGGTGCAAAATGGTCAATGAAAGATCAAGGAGAGATACAATACTTTAGACAAAGTTAAAGACATACATTTTTGGGTGGGGGATGTGGTGGGAATCAAGAGGCCACATGGCCAAAAGAAGACGGGGTTCTAAATTCTTCCCTGCCACACGCGTGGTGGAAGTGTCCATCATGCAATTTTAGTTGAGAAGGGAAGATGGTGGAGCAAGAGGAGCGCTGAGTTGGTCATGAGGTGTGACAAGGAAGCTGATAATGATCTTAATGAAATTAATTCTGCTGAGTGTACAGAAAGGAGGAATGGATGGTGGTTTGTTGATGGGGTTGAAAGAGCTAATGAGTCCAAGTTTGACATCAGGTGTGGTGGGGACTCTATTGTCGCCTCTGGTTGTGTGCCTCAGAGGGTAAGTGTTTCTAATGGGTGTGATGGCCCTTCGGGAGATACCTCAAGAGTCAACCAGGACAATCAGACTTCCATGCCTGTCATAATGAGGGTTGGTAGGAAAGTTGTCAATCCACCCAGGCATTTACAAGATTACGTCTTGAATTAGAGTTTCATTTTATTGCATTGCATGTATTTTATTGTATTTTATTGTTCTTCCACTTATTGTATTGTATGCATGTTATGGCAATGATTGACAATGTCCTTGAAGTTTTATGCATTGCATGTATTTTTATTGTTCTTCCACTCATTGGTTATATACATTTTATGGTTCTTACTGACTTTTTTTCCTGTTTCCCTCCCCTCTTTATGTTTCTTTTTGTTGATTTTTATTTTTAGAGTTTACTTTCCTTTATCTTGTTTGTATTCCCTTTGGTTTTAAGGGGGAGGATGTTGTTATATCCTTTCCCTTTAACCAGGGTTCCCGTATGGAATCCAGCTTGTGGAATGTGGTCTCGGTGAATAGGCTTTCAGGGACAGTTGAGAGGAAGGAGTGGCCATGTGCTGTCCGTTTCCTCAATAAAGACAGTAACTCAATTTCAGCACTGAGTCATGCTTACAACAGCTCTCTGTACCAGAATTGACGTGATTGTACATCTTCAAACCCATGTGCATGGAGAAGGTGGCAATGTATCCCCACTCAGTTTCAAAGATTAGTTAGTTATAGTTACAATTCAGATCAGCCTTGAAAGACTAGTGAGAGCCACTCACTTTAGACACAGGTCATCCACAGACAAAGTGATGTGGCCTTCTTGGCACTTTGCTGTGTTCAGTAGATGCATTTTCTTGCATACACCGCACATCTTCAGGCTGCTCCAGTTTGCGAACAATAACTTTCAGAGAGACCCATGGTATGAGCCCTTCAACTCTTGCAGTTGTGTTCCCTTCTCCATAGTTTGACAATTTTGTTTCCATGTTTTTGCTACATATTAAACACACCCTCCTGTAATGCAAGGCAACTGGGCAGAGAGTGTGTGTCCATGAAGTTGGGTGATTTTCTCTTTAGGCAGTCTATCCCACAGAAAAGTCCACTAATCCCGTGCAACATGTAACCCAGCCTTTATGTGTAAATTCTCTGGGTGAACCGAATGAGGGGGCATTGTTCTGCTGTGCAGCAACAGATCAGGGTCTCCGAAAATGATTCGACAACAAAGACTTTGGATCTGATTGAATTTTCATCATGAGAGATGTCAGCAATGAAGACGCCACAGATTTGAAGAGGAAAGAAATTGTCATATGCAAGAAAGCAGACAGTGGTGGGATTAAGAATTGTTGGTGTGGAGAAGAGTAGGAGGTAAGAGTTGGGTATTCTTTGATGAAGGATCCATTATCTATATGTTCCATGACATGCTGACTTACGGATCACGACATGGTCATGTAGGTTGAGTGCAGCTGAGGGAGTCAGACAAACTAACTGCATCAAGAGCATGTCCTCTCACCTCTCCATAAACATGCCTTCATCCATGCTCCTAGAATACAGGGTTGAGGGTGCTGATGTCACAGAGCTCACCTCCTGCTTAGGAGTGGTGGTTGGGCACGGCGAGCAGGAGGCAATGGTGTGGCACACTTTTGCAAAATGATCTACTTTTCAGCATGCTTTCTGTGTCACCACAATGACAACACATGAAACGTTAGTTGGAGCAGGCTACATGGGTTTCACTGTCACTTTTGCATCTTGATTAACCTTGATGGTAGTTTGAGTGCATTAATACACAATCCCCATGCATTAGATAGTTCAAGGGAAGCCCCTCACATGAGCATGTTGTGCAGGGTCCATCCAGTCTCCATCCAGTCTCCCTCAAGATCTTCGAAAGTTCACACTTTACTCACCCAAAGTACTACCCATGCCCCAAGTCGCTCCCATATCAGTTACCCTTCATTGACACCTTGACATTCACCGTCAACAAAAACAGTTCATTCTTTTATCTGCACACCCATACATCCTCTCTACCCAATCATCTGTCACATCCATTCAGCTTTCTGTATCCATCAATGGTTAAGCTCCCTGGACCTTCAGCATCCATTCATTATCCATTATCCATTCTGCCATTCATCATCCATCCGTTATCTGTCATTCATTCATTTACAGTCCAATATTCACCCCAATTCACCAAGCACCATCAGTGGACCATTCATCTGCCACCCCATTCATCAGTCATCCACCTGCCAGCTACCATCCACCAATTTACAAACCATCAGTCATTTAATTTACCCACCCATACACATCCTCTCCACCAATCATATGTCAAACCCATTAATTAACCAGTCAGCAACTGTCATGGATTAAGCTCCCTATCCATTTGACATCCATCCACTAATCATTTAACTTTCATCATCCATTCACCATTCCTACACTTTCCAGTCACCACTCACTAATTATTCAACATCCATTCACCATTCCTTCACTTTCCAGTCACCCTACACTTTCCAGTCACCGCTCATTAGCTATTCACCATCCATTCACCATTCCTTCAATTTTCACTCAGCACTCACTAACTATTCACCATCAATTCACTATTCTAAACTTTCTAATCACCACTCATTAACTGTTCACCATCCATTCACCATGCCTACACTTCCCAGTCACCACTCACTAACTATTCATGATCCATTCACCATTCCTACACTTTCCAGTCACCACTCACTAACTATTCAAAATCCATTCACCATTCCTACACTTTCCAATCATCACTCACTAACCGTTCACCATCCATTCACCATGCCTAGACTTTCAAGTCATCACTCACTAACTATTCGCCATACCTGCACTTTCCTCCATTCACCAGTCACTAACTATTCACCATCCATTCACAATTCCTTCACTTTCCAGTCACCACTCACTAACTATTCACCATCCATTCACCATGCCTACACATTCCAGTGACCACTCACTAACTATTCACCATCCATTCACCATTCATACACTTTCCAGTCACTAGTAACTAACTAGTCACCATCCTTTCACCATTCCTACACTTTCCAGCCACTAACCATATGTCACACCCATTCAGCACCCCTCATGGATTAAGCTACCTATCCATTTGACATTCATCAATCAATTGTTTAACTTTCATCATCCATTCACCATACCTACACTTTCCAGTCACCACTCACTGATTATTCACTATTCATTCACCATTCCTTACTTTCCAGTCACTACACACTAACTATTCACCACCCATTCACCATTTGTACACTTTCCAGTCACCACTAACTATTCACCAACCATTCATTATTCCTACACTTTCAGTCACCCCTCACTAACTATTCACTATATATTCACCATTCCTTCACTTTCCAGTCACCACTCACTAACTATTCACCATCCATTCATCATTCCTACACTTTCCAGTCCTACTCAGTAACTATTCACCATCCATTCACCATGCCTTCACTTTCCACTCACCACTCATAAACTATTCATCATCCACTCACCATTCCTACACTTTCCAATCATCACTCCTCCAGGCACAATTCCTATTCTTTTCAGTCTCCACTCAATAACTATTCACCACCTATTCGCCATTCGTACACTTTCCAGTCATCACTAACCATTCACCATCCACTCACCATTAATACACTTTCCAGTCACCAGTCACTAATTATTCACCATCCATTCACCATTCATACACTTTCCAGTCACCAGTCACTAATTATTCACCATCCATTCACAATTCCTTCACTTTCCAGTCACCACTCACTATTATTCACCACCCATTCACCATTCATACACATTCCAGAGACCACTCACTAACTATTCACCATCCATTCACCATTCCTACACTTTCAGCCACCACTCACTAACTATTCACTATCTATTCACCATTCCTTCACTTTCCAGTCACCTCTCACTAACTATTCACCATCCACCCATTCATCCTTCCTACACTTTCCAGTCACCACTTGCTAACTATTCACTATCCATTCACCATTCCTTCACTTTCCACTCACCACTCATTAACTATTCACCATCCATTCACCATTCCTACATTTTCCAATCATCGCACCTCCAGTCATAATTCCTACTCTTTTCAATCTCCACTCAATAACTATTCACCACCCATTCACCATTTGTACACTTTCCAGTCACCACTAACCATTCACCATCCACTCACCATTAATACACTTTCCAGTCACCAGTCACTAATTATTCACCATCCATTCACCATTCATACACTTTCCAGTCACCAGTCACTAACTATTCACCATTCATTCACAATTCCTTCACTTTCCAGTCACCACTCACTAACTATTTACTATCTATTCACCATTCCTTCACTTTCCAGTCACCTCTCACAATTCCTATTCTTTTCAGTCTCCACTCAATAACTATTCACCACCCATTCGCCATTCGTACACTTTCCAGTCACCACTAACCATTCACCATCCACTCACCATTAATACACTTTCCAGTCACCAGTCACTAATTATTCACCATTCATACACTTTCCAGTCACCAGTCACTAACTATTCACCATCCATTCACAATTCCTTCACTTTCCAGTCACCACTCACTATTATTCAGCACCCATTCACCATTCATACACATTCCAGAGACCACTCACTAACTATTCACCATCCATTCACCATTCCTACACTTTCAGCCACCACTCACTAACTATTCACTATCTATTCACCATTCCTTCACTTTCCAGTCACCTCTCACTAACTATTCACCATCCATCCATTCATCCTTCCTACACTTTCCAGTCACCACTCGCTAACTATTCACTATCCATTCACCATTCCTTCACTTTCCAGTCACCACTCACTAACTATTCACCATCCATTCATCATTCCTACACTTTCCAGTCCTACTCAGTAACTATTCACCATCCATTCACCATGCCTTCACCTTCCACTCACCACTCATAAACTATTCATCATCCACTCACCATTCCTACACTTTCCAATCATCACTCCTCCAGGCACAATTCCTATTCTTTTCAGTCTCCACTCAATAACTATTCACCACCTATTCGCCATTCGTACACTTTCCAGTCATCACTAACCATTCACCATCCACTCACCATTAATACACTTTCCAGTCACCAGTCACTAATTATTCACCATCCATTCACCATTCATACACTTTCCAGTCACCAGTCACTAACTATTCACCATCCATTCACAATTCCTTCACTTTCCAGTCACCACTCACTATTATTCACCACCCATTCACCATTCATACACATTCCAGAGACCACTCACTAACTATTCACCATCCATTCACCATTCCTACACTTTCAGCCACCACTCACTAACTATTCACTATCTATTCACCATTCCTTCACTTTCCAGTCACCTCTCACTAACTATTCACCATCCATCCATTCATCCTTCCTACACTTTCCAGTCACCACTCGCTAACTATTCACTATCCATTCACCATTCCTTCACTTTCCACTCACCACTCATTAACTATTCACCATCCATTCACCATTCCTACATTTTCCAATCATCACACCTCCAGTCATAATTCCTACTCTTTTCAATCTCCACTCAATAACTATTCACCACCCATTCACCATTTGTACACTTTCCAGTCACCACTAACCATTCACCATCCACTCACCATTAATACACTTTCCAGTCACCAGTCACTAATTATTCACCATCCATTCACCATTCATACACTTTCCAGTCACCAGTCACTAACTATTCACCATCCATTCACAATTCCTAAACTTTCCAGTCACCACTCACTAACTATTTACTATCTATTCACCATTCCTTCACTTTCCAGTCACCTCTCACAATTCCTATTCTTTTCAGTCTCCACCCAATAACTATTCACCATCCATTCACAATTCCTTCACTTTCCAGTCACCACTCACTATTATTCACCACCCATTCACCATTCATACACATTCCAGAGACCACTCACTAACTATTCACCATCCATTCACCATTCCTACACTTTCAGCCACCACTCACTAACTATTCACTATCTATTCACCATTCCTTCACTTTCCAGTCACCTCTCACTAACTATTCACCATCCATCCATTCACCATTCCTTCACTTTCCACTCACCACTCATTAACTATTCACCATCCATTCACCATTCCTACACTTTCCAATCATCGCACCTCCAGTCATAATTCCTACTCTTTTCAATCCCAACTCAATAACTATTCACCACCCATTCACCATTTGTACACTTTCCAGTCACCACTAACTATTCACCATCCATTCACCATTCATACACTTTCCAGTCACCAGTCACTAACTATTCACCATCCATTCACCATTCCTTCACTTTCCAGTCACCACTCACTATTATTCACCATCCATTCACCATTCCTACATATTCCAGTGACCACTCATTAACTATTCACCATCCATTCACCATTCCTACACTTTCAGTCACCACTCACTAACTATTCACTATCTATTCACTATTCCTTCACTTTCCAGTCACCACTCACTAACTATTCACCATCCATTCACCATTCCTTCACTTTCCAGTCACCACTCACTATTATTCACCATCCATTCACCATTCCTACATATTCCAGTGACCACTCATTAACTATTCACCATCCATTCACCATTCCTACACTTTCAGTCACCACTCACTAACTATTCACTATCTATTCACTATTCCTTCACTTTCCAGTCACCACTCACTAACTATTCACCATCCATTCATCATTCCTACACTTTTTAGTCACCACTCACTAACTATTCACCACCCATTCACCATTCCTTCACTTTCCAATCATCACTCCTCCATCACAATTCCTACTCTTTTCAGTCTCCACTCAATAACTATTTACCACCCATTCACCATCCGCACACTTTCCAGTCACGTGTCACTAACTATTCATCAACCATTCACTATTCCTACACTTTCCAGTCACCACTCACTAACTATTCACAATCCATTCATCATTTCTACATTTTCCAATCACTACTCCCTAACTATTCACCATCCATTCACCATTCGTACACTTTCCAGTCACCACTAACTATTCACCATCCATTCACCATTCATACACTTTCCAGTCACCAGTCACTGACTCTTCACCAACCATTCACTATTCTTACACTTTCCAGTCACCACTCGACATAATTTTCCAATCCCTCACCGCTTAGTATCCATTTACCATTCACCATCCATCCATCATCTAGCAATTATTCATTCACCGTCCAACATTTACTGCAATCTACCACGCACTATCGATTGACCATTCACCTGTCGCACTCGGTTTATCGTCCATCCACCTGCAAGCTACTATCCACCCATTCACAACCCATCAGATTATTCGGAATCCTTCCAACATTCACCTTTTGCTCGTTTCTAATTAGTTCACCATCGCCGATACATTCATCATTCCACTCAGCACCTATTTAGCTCCCTAGTTATAATTCATCATTAATTCATTCAATCCTCCACAAATGACTGGCGCGACTGAAGCTGTTCCAGACGGCCCTTCAAATGCCTTCTCCAGAACACACTAGTGGTGGTTCCCAGGACTAAACACCGAACTTCAGATTAAACCGCCAGGAACCAGGCACACTAAGCCAGTCAGAGGCGCAACTAGAGACACATTTCGGAGGGGGCTACTATAAATTTCGGGGGTGGGGGTCTAATTCTTCCAGCAATAGGCAGAGTGGAGATGAAGGGGTGATAAAACAGCAAAGCCTCACAACAAAGTCTCATTAACACGTAAATCGTCTTTTAAAGACCTGTGAAGTACTCGGGTGCGGCTGCAATAAGACGGTCGCCAGCCCGGGAAGCTGTCTCAGCCCGGGTTGACACACACGGGGGTCTGAAGCACTCTGAGCCCAATGTGCGTTGCGCTCATGCCAGGGGTGGCCTTCTGCACTGAAGCACCAATCCAGAGGAGGCCTCAGCACCGGAACCGAAAAGAAAGTGGGCTCAGATGGGGACACAGTCTGACGACAGAAGTCCTTTACAGAACCCATTGAGAACAAGACACGGGTCTCCAGACTAGTCTTTAAGGGGCATATTATCAAGCCAGGCGATAAAATTATCGCCGCTTTGGGCTAATGGGCTTGATAATATGCTCTATGGAATTCCAATTGAAGCCCATGTTAGATGTGAAGGACATCTAACATGGGCTTTAATTGGAATTCCTCAAAGAGAATATTATCAAGCCCATTAGCCCAAAGCGGCGATAATTTTATCGCCTGGCTTGATAATATGACTTAAACTACATAAAACAAGCCTGGCAGAAGAGGGCAGAGCGCTCCAGATGTGGTTGTATATTGGGGCACAGCACGCTAGAGGTGGTCTCCAGTTATTCTAGTATTAATCGAGGTGAGGCGTTGAGATCTGGACCCAGTATTCTAGATAAGCACTTCAGAACAGATGAGGCATTACTTGTAACATAACCTTCCTTTTCGCAAGGATGCTAAAATTCCCCCTTTAAGCGCATATTCCCTTTCCTATCCCACGGTCTACCCGCTGGGAAGTCATCCAGCACAGGACAAAGATGCCTGCCGCCAAGCGAACATGGATTTACCTGTTCCCATGATAATGTACCATAGGAGGGAGTGTTTATTATTAACAGTGGTGCAACAGTGCCACCTAGTGGGTACATGACTTACAAGTTCCCCAACAACAAATTCACAGGAATCAGGATACTGGAATGAAAAGAACTTCTGTTCTTTACATTGCATCAATACCCGTAAAAGGCAAATTAAATCATACAATAACGGTTGCCAACTACACATTGTAAGCCCAGGTTTTCTTATTAGTTATCCCCCCCCCCTCCCGCTCCCCCCGAAACGATTTTGGATGTTAAAAAATAGAAAGACAAACCAGTCTTTTCTATTAGAACAAATATTCCGATTGACCTTTGAAATGTTGACGTACACACCCATCAATACAAGAAAGAATAAGGATAGCACTAGAATAGGAAGGTTCTGTCATTTCTTCTTTCTTACTGTGTTAAATATTTAAGTTTCCAATTTCTATATAACGTTTCATTCTGACAGACTTATTTATGTATTATTTATTTATTATTATTATTTATTTATTTTAACAACTTGTAAAGGGCACAAATACCCGTAGGTGTCTCAGCGCTGATATATATACTTGTTATCAGTTTCGATGAATGGATGGATGGCAGATGTGCGGAGGAATGGATAGAGAGGTGGAAAGTAAATACTAACTACATAGATTTGGTGTATGCCCATGAAAGCTCTGAAACTGCGCCAGGTGTGAGGATGCAATTCACAGTGACCTCCGCTGCAACAAAAGGCCGGTCTAAAGATGTGGCTGGGCCACTCGAGCTAAGATCCATATGTTAAAGCTTATGCGAAGTACAGGATTTCGCGTAAGAACGTTTCACAAACTATAAATGGAGGGAAAAAAACGCACACCTTGCTGAAAAGTATGCCCTTTCACACAACACTAGCTTTGAGAATATAACAAACGTCAGGGCCGGACTGGGAACCAAAACCGGCCCTGGCAAAGTGCTCGGTCACATTGTGATAGATAAAATAAAATAAAACAGAGACCCATAAGCATATAATTAAATAACATATGTAAACTATGCCGTGACCTATATACACGTTAAGAATACAATTATAAATATCTATATTAACCATAAGTAATATATACATTTGTTAAACAGACCTATAAGAATATCGCTATATTTTTTAAACCATAAGTAGTATATATTTTTGTACAGAGTGATGCACACATCTAAATACATACATACAATCAAATTATACATGTTTACATGCAGAGGCATATGCTGTACATTTGTGCCTTCAGTATGGTGGCCATGTTGGAAAAAGCCAACCCTAGAGTAGCCTTCTGAAGATAAGATGGTTATCCGTGTATCTTATGTTTGGGGGTAGTGAATTCCATAGTTTAGCTGCTTGAACAGAGAAAGATGTATCACCCATGGTTCTTTTTCTAATATACTGTGGTTTTGAGGCGAGATGCTGATTTGGAGCAGAGGTTCCTTTGTTGTATGTATTTGGTGATTTTATTCCTGATGAAAAGTGGTCCTGTTCCATGTATTGATTTTTGGGTGATAAAACGCAGCTTGAAGGTGGCAACTGGTAACCAATGTAGGACCCTCAAGGCAGGGGAGATGTGGGCTTGTGGGTTTACATATAGGAGTAGTCTGGCAGCAGAGTTCAGAATTCTTTGTAGTCCTTTCATACTTGATAAATATAATCTGTGATAGAGGCTATTGGTGTAATCGATTTTAAACAGTGCAAGATAGATAGTAGTTTGGACCTTATATGGAAATCGTAGGTGGGGGAAATGCTTTGCAGAGTTTTCACAGCAATGAAGCTTGATCTCGCTAGCTTATCCACTTGGGCATTCATTGATAGTTTGGAGTCCATGGAAATTCCAAGGTTTATTACTTCCTTGCATACTTCAGGAGGTGGTCCCAAAACATCAGCCAGGTCCAAAGTGGGTCATAATTTTTCCTATTGCCACATGTGGGTATTTCAGTCTTGGGCACATTTAATTTGAGATCGCTCCATGTCATGGACTGATCAATGGCTTGGGGGCAACTGAAGATTTTAAGTTTCCAATGATGTCTTTTGGGCTTTCCAGTTTAGGGAGTATTTGTGTGTCCTCTGCGTAGTTAAAACATGTGAGCTGAAATTAATTGATCATTGCCAGTAATGACTTCAGGTAGATGCTGAAACACATGGGTGAGATTATAGAACCTTGAGAGACCCCTGTTTTGTGAAGTACAGTTTGGATGAGAAAGGGGGAGTATGATGACATTTATTCTGTTTTGAAGGTAGTATGTGATCCAGTTAAGAGCAGTCCCCTCTATGCTGGCTTCATGGAGTTTTTTGGATTAGAGTGTCATGATGAACTGTGTCGAAGGAGCTGAAATGTCCAAGAGATGTAGGGCAGCAACCTGGTTCTGGCCTACTGTTTTCTTAAGCTCATCCTAGATGACAATGAGGGCAGATTCAGTGCTTTTTTCTAGACAGAATTGTGTTTGGAAGTTGGAAAGTATTGAGTTATCTTCAATGAATTGTGACATCTGGGTGAATGCTGCTCTTTCTATCAGTTTGCCTAGGAAAGGTCCATTTGTAATCAGTATGTAGTTGTTTGGGTCATATGGGTCCAGGATTGTTTTCCTTGATACTGGGCGTATGTATGCTTTTTTAATGTGTTCTGAAAAGACTCATGTAGTTAAATAATTATTAATGATTGTTCTGACGGATTGTAGTGAGGACTGCTATTTATATACGTACAATGCTAAGTTAGCACAACCGCGTTAGATGTTCGAAAGCCATCTTGCCACTTTTGCTGCTTTTGCACACGACACTGTAGTTACATGTTATCAATTGAGAAATGCTTGCTTGCCTCTGCTTCACATGAGAACTGTCTGTTGTTCACATCCCTAACAGTGATCTGCGACCTTGGTGTGATCATTGTGTAAAGAAACAGTCTGGGTCGCTAGACGGTGCATGTTGTTGGGTTCAGGTTGATCGGCCCACTATTTAGCCATAACACGCACGCAGCTGCAAATACCTGAAAGTCGAGTGCTTTTAATATTGCAGGCTGCATGCTTTATACACATTCGGAAGAAGAGCTTTCCCAGGAGCAGAGTATACCTGATCCTGTGATGTGATTCCACTAAGCTGATCTTTACGGTATGGGGTTCCCCATTCAAGCCTAGAGACCTTCTATTAGTCTAATAATAATATTATTAGTTTACTAGCAAAAGGAAGGTGGCTGTAATCCACTGTCATTTTATTATGATTTCTCCTTTCATTTTCTATGGTATTGTAACTATGCTAATGGTTTTGATCTTAATCATTTGTCTGCTTATGTTAGCCAAAGTACTGCATCTTAAGACACGAGGTTTATAAAATAAAGTCTTTAAACTTTACCGTGTCTCTGTGTAATCTTGTTGTGGACTGATATGAGAATAATTACGAACAGGTATTTCTGATTCCCACCATTCCTGAGAATACACTAAGTCGCTTTTTCTGGGTTGTCTATACATTGGGACCGCCGAGATAAAACTCAGATAACGAGGTGAGTTTTTCGTACACCACAATTCACTGAGGTCCTGGTTTCCTGTGCATAGTTCTGTGCATAAGCAGAATCCCTGCAACATGGCGCACCCAACTTTTGGTCGATTGGTTTGAAACGCCTTAGTAGTGCTTATATTAGTCCACGACTCCCTCACTCTTGTTTCCGGATAACGGGAGTGACGGGTTTAACCTACCTGTTTCTCGACTAATAGGTTCTTTCAAGCTTGATCATTAAAAAGGTTTCTTCTGAACCCTAGTGCTACTGTTAAAATTGTTGTTACTCTTTTGTGTGTCCTTATGGCGGTTGACATTGCTGCACATAGCCGTGCACCTCTGCGCCGTCATTTGACGACGTATGGGGTGCCGGATGATGGGATGGCTGTTATATTTGTGGTGAGCGCTGATGCGTCCTACCCTTATGAGTTGTTTTACTCTTGGGTGACTTTTCCGGCGGTGAATGCAGACGATGATACGTTTCATTCCTTTACTCCCACGCAGCTACCTGCAGTCTATACGCCATATAGGACACAAGAAATTCATATTTCTGCCTGGCAGCATACCATTTGGTTTAATGGCGCCCTTCCCCATGCGGTTGCACCGGCTAGAATGGGCCCGTTGTCGATTGCAGGCGCCACATGGCCGGTGCTGGCCGGATTTACGCCTCATCCCCGCTATCTCACGGTGGCGGTGGCTGAGTTGCGGGTACTACACACAGCCCTGATTACAGTGCATAGGGCTTTAGTGCAGTACGTGTCACGCAATGTGCAGGTGGGGGCACCTGCTGTTGCGGGACAACCAACGGACCACCACGCTGTGATATTAGTCCTGTTATGGTTAATTCGGTGATGGGCAAGCGCCCCCAAAATAAGGATGATTTACCTTATTGGCTTGCTGAGAAATTTGACCAACTGGAGGCGGTTTTTCCGCATACCACTCCTGTGGAGAAACACAGGATTCTCACCATTAGTTTGCTGAAAGACTTAGTTCCAGATATGGCCGATTGTGACAACTGGGGCAAGGTCTTTGCCGCGACCTACTCGAAGTGCTTCGGCACTCCGTCTATGTCTGTACTTCTCTCCGTCATTAAACGTGTTCAAGAAAATCACGGTGCGGAGGCTGCTGTTGAATTAGGAATGCGGCTTGTCGGGGTGTTCGATGTGGTTGCTTCCATGGTAATGGGCAACCTCAAAGGCGATGCCATGCAGTTGCAAGTGGCTAATAAGCTGGACAGCGTGGACGAACTCGACAGGCCTAAGGAGTTCTCTAAAATAATTGCGGAAGCCTATAGGACCATAGGCCGCAGTGCCTTAGGTGTTAAACCAACTGTAATAATTCCTGATATAGTACAGCAAACTAAGGTGAGCTCGTCTGGTAAAGACGAACGCCCACATTTTCCTAAGCAAAATTGGTGGGCAAAGAAACAGGGGAAGCAGCAACAGAAACAGGGGTCTCGTCTTGCCTCACCCGTACAGTCGTCTAGTGAACGCACATATGATCTGCGCGATCGATCTAGTATTAAGTCACCTGATAGATTTCAGGTTTCTGAACAACGTTCTCCTCGTTCTTCACAGGAAACATCGGCTTCACAGTCCGGTGGCGGAGACCGTGGGAAAGGACGGGGTGCCCAAGGTCGTGAGCAACCCTGTCAGACTGACAGCAAAGGCAAGCAGGACGAGTCTGCACGTCAACGACCCCCGTTTCAGAAGAAGAAAGTTGCTGCGCTAACAGCGAGGTATGCCACAGATAGTGCGGACGCAGTTTCAGAACCTGACATGGGCACTAACGCTGCTCGACAGCGAGGCGGAAGTTACAGTAGTGCGACAAGCACTGCGTCCATATCTGGTGGCGACAGCAACTGATACATTCATTACTGTAGAAACTGCTGACACTAGAGTGGCTCCCCCTGACAGACTGTATAATATAGTCCTTTTAATTGAAGGTGACATACGACGCACGATTCAAGGGATTTTTGTGATAATCTGACCTCTTCGTACGATATTTTATTGGCGGAGGCAGACTGACACCCGGCTTTCATTTTAGATGCTCCTAGAGGGGAGGAAGTGATCCTCCCATCCTTTGCGCACACAGTGCTGAAGGACCAAGCTAAGAAGTTCACCGAAGAGTGGGCTCTGGTGCTTGCACCTGCTTTGAATCGTAATCAGGTAGGCTGGGATAAATTGTCCCCCAGCCAAGAGATTCCGTTGCGGTCCACGCCCCAGCCACAACCCCAATATCCCATGCGTCGGGAAGCAAGACCTCACGTCGCAGCTATCCTTGACCAATTGGAATATCAAGGTGTTATTGAAACATGTGTGTCACCGATGAATAACCCTTTATTCACTGTTAAGAAGCCTGATGGGTCGTACCGCCTGGTTTTGGATTACCGGCATTTAAACTCCCATTGCCGGACATGCGCAGTACAGAATACCCACAGTTCGGCTCTCATCGATAGTCTCGTGAGAAAACGGTTTAAAACCACACTTGACATTTCCAATGGCTTTTACAGCCATAACCTGTCCTCTCTTAGTAGTCAATGGACAGCATTTACCTTGGGCGGCAAACAAAAACATTTCAAAAGATTACCGATGGGCTATAAAAACAGCCCTGGGGTCTTTGCCGCTCGTGTGGTCTCTCTGTTAGAGAGCATTGACCCTGATGCGTACTCGTATGTGGATGATATTTATCTCACAGATGACGAGTTATGGCCGCATCTGAGTCGCGTTGATCGCATTATTGTATTGTTTGCAGACTTCGGTTACAAATTCAACTTTGCGAAGTCTCACATTGCAGAATATACAGTTTTGTTTTTGGGATACGAACTCAACAATGAAGGTCGAGGGTTGGCTCCGCACTTCCTAGAGAAATGCGCGCGCCTATGTGCTCCTACGACACTGAAGAAATTACAATCTTTACTGGGCTTTCTGAATTTCGGTCGCACGTACATTCCTGATTATGCCCAGCGTATCAAGCCGCTTTATGCCTTGGTACAACCTACTTTTTCCAAATCATGCTGGCTGCCGGAGCATTCAGCTATGTTGCAATCTTTGCAAGCTGACCTTCTTGCTTCAAAATACTTACTGACACGTGATAACCACACTAACCTGGTCGTTAGAATTGTGCCAGGCGCAGTGGGTTTCACGTACTTAACGTTCAATAAGGGCGACACCGTCCCCATTGCCTACAAATCGCACCTGTACACTTCGGCTGAACTGCGATTTTCCGCTGTTGAGAAAGTTTTGACGGCAGTGCAGATGGCGATTCTTAAAGAACGAGCGCTATCGCAAGGGAAACGCATGTTGGTGGTCACACCATATCCTGCCCTTGAGGCAGTGACCAAAGCGAGTGTACCAAATTCTAAAGCTTTGCATCCACGGTGGATACAATGGGCCACTTCCTTGATGTCGCCCGACGTCACATATATCTTTGATGCAGCACTACAGACTCAGGAGTTCTTACAGTATGAATTCGTTCCTCCAGCTCCTCTGTCCTTGCGCCCGCTCGAGGATTACCATTGTGTCATTTACACTGACGGTTCTGCGCAACCGGCGACTGGATCGAAGTATGCCTATTCAGCGGCCTGTGCAATTGTGGTCGGTACTTTGGTGAATGGTGAATTCCAATCTGATGTCGTGCATACGCAGTCATTGGGTGATTGTACCTCACAGTTGGCGGAGCTTCGTGCTCTGGTGCTTGCACTGGAGTTTGCTGATTCCCGGGTCACCACTCTTATAGTGAGTGACTCGTTCTATTGTGTTCAATCTTACAACGACAATCTACATTTTTGGTCTCAAAATGACTACCGTGATTCCAAAGGTAGCACAATTAAGCATACAATGCTTTGGGTTCGAGTGGCAGAACTTAAAGAACATCTGCCTCTCTTGAATGTTATTCACACTCTTGGTCACCAACGAGTTGGTGTACATGCTGTCGGCAACAGCCTAGCTGACGAGGCAGCAAAAACAGCAGTGGCGACATACTTAGTAGCAGCAGTTACAAGATCGATGATGACATCGTGGCAGCTATTGCTGCTACAGAGAAGGGAACAAATTACCCAAGAGGTTTCCCTTCTCGTTACCATTATCGCTTAAGTCCTGATAACGTCCCGTTAGTGAGGATTAACGACGTTGGTGACAGATTGATTCCCAACGCGGACTGCAGACCATCTTTGATATTAGCGGCTCACGAGGGCATGGCGTCTGCCCATGCCGGCATTGCAGCTACTATATCTCTGTTACAACAATGTTACTGATGGTGCGGTTTATATAAACAAGCTCGAGCTTATGTTCTTAATTATGACATTTGCCAGCAGATAAAACCTTCAACTGCGGCGCGCCCATCACAGACTCAGTTGTACATATCTAATAAACCACTAGTGTGTGTTTATTTAGATCATTGCGGTCCATTCACCTCTGATACTGCGTATAAGTACATCTTGGTTGCAGTGGATTCGTGCACACGTTTTCTGTGGGTATGGCCTCAAAGGAGTGCTGATGCCCGTACTGTCATCAGGGATTTGCGTGTCTTTGTTGGAAGTTTTGCATGTGGTACCTTTCATTCTGATCAGGGCCCTGCGTTCGCCTCTAAGGCGTACAAAGAAGCCATGAGAAATTTGGGGGTCCAAGTCAAATTTTCATCTCCCTACCGACCTGAGGGTAATAGTGTGGTGGAGCGAATGAACCGTGACTTAAAGCAATCTTTGACAGCTAGGGTTTTAGGTACTGGCCGGAACTGGCTAGCCCACTTGTATAACGTACAACGTGCACTAATAATCTCCCTAGAAGGTCTCTGGGCGGGCGGACCCCATACATGATGCTCTTTGGCATACGAATGTTTGTCCCGGACCTTGATGGTCTAGACATGGCGGCGTCAGCCGCACCCTTTGACGTAGATGATCACTGTGCTGTATTGCAGAATCTACAAGAAGCCAGAGACAGTCTAGCGAAGGAACACGTGCCCTCCACAGCTGATGCTGCGCTTCAGATTCCGGTAGTCGGCTGGCTACCTCGAGTTGGTGACCTGGTCTGTGAGAAGGTGGAGACCAAGAAGGAGTTTGGCCCCTCTTATCGTGCACCAGTTCCGGTGCTTGGAGTACAGGGTACACGTACAGTCATTTTACCTCCACTTCCTGGTCGCAAGGATAACAGGTACATCTCTATTGACAATGTCAAGCTACAGCGAGTGGCCGATTCTTCTTAGTATGACTCCAGCGGTTTCTTGCCCTGCGATGCTGAGAAATTCTGTCTTGGCCCCAGCTTCTACCACATTGCCTGATGTTGCCATCGAGATGCATAAGGTTACTGGTCCTTTGTTGCCACCGACAGCTGGTGGTCTACCTGAAGATATTGAGTATGCTTATCCTGCGGATGTCCCATTGCCTGTTTTACAATCCACCACAGTTAACTAGTCGCGCTACTCCTTTGACACTAATTCAATGACTTCCATTGCCCCATCAAAAGTTTCAATTTTTGCTGTCTGGTTTAAAAGACATTTTTTAAGTTCCCCTTGGACTTACATTTGGCTGGTGCTCATATGTATTTTTCTGTTTATGTCCATTGGATTTGTGGTACTGTTTTTTAGACTTATAAATGGACACTACCTGAAAGAAAGATCTACAATTAGACTAATTGATGGAACTTTGGCCCCCCCACTCCTCATCACATATCATGAAAAGGGACCAGACTTTTGTGAACATTACTGCCTGGCCTGTACTGGATGGGATCGCGTGGGATGCTGTTAAATTTCAAATTCATGGTCCCACTGAAGTAATCAATGTGCCAAATGTATTTTGTGTTTCTATGGGTGATGTAGTTAAGGAAAGCATCCGCTCGGATGATTGGGATGTTCAAGCCATAGAAGCACTGTTTTCTGATTTGAAATATTATGCTGCGTTTGATGCTGAGGATTTGTATTTAGATACTGCTAATTATGATGAGCAGTTTTGCTATCAACATTATGGCAATCATTTCCTTCACAAAGCTAATACGTTTAGAAATGTTGTAAATTATACGCAATGGGAACACTGTCCAGCGCCTAGGCTGGGCAGCTCCACCACGTTAGTGGACAAATTCACATATTTTTCTGATTTCAGTGTGTCGAATCCGGCCTCCTTTTATTTTAAAGTGGCGGCTGAGTCTGCCTCGAAAGTTAGACTGACACACACTAAATTGTTGTATTCCAAGTCCTTTATGGACGAGTTGGCAACCGGAGGTTATGATCTGTGGAAAGCTACTATCGATCTTAAATCGGTTTGGGGTTCTAAACCGTGGCAGGTACAGGGAACAGAAGCTTTACATCGTGCCTGCCTCATCCCGAACCACATGTTATTTTTGAATTCGTCAATTTTTCAGACCACCTGTTTTGGATTGGCTACTTCTAAAAAATTTAATTCTCCCTCTACTCCGGATCTGGGTGCTTATCCTAATTGGGATAATCATACGGATCTGTCCCTTGCTACGTTGCAGTCATACATTTCTAACACATCCTTCAATATTTCCAAATTAGATCCGAAAGGATGGTTAATATGGCAAACGAGCTCAGATTCCTGTCAACATCGGTTTCTGGATTTGAATCCGGGGTATACGAAAGTTTTGAATCCTCTCACACTGTAACTACCTACTCAGAAGGGAAGTTATGCCAATCTTGGCTTCAACATTCCACCTTAGCATCTGTTAAACTTCATTTATCACAATTGAACGACAAAATAGATTTGAATGATTTTGTTAAGGGTCCTGCGGTTGGCAGGTCCAAAAGATGGGTATATGCTGTTTACAACGAAGTTTGGAACCTATCACAGATTGAAGCTCCATCCAGATTACGAGCTATTGATCAAGCCAATATGGAGAAAGTATTGGCTGTTATAGATAATAGCATTAACACCCTGTCTTCCAGAATTTATACGTTAGATAATATTGTTTCATCTGTTGTTGATATTGTGCAGGATGATTTGTCTGTTTTGTATCATGGTCAAAATCAATTGCGTTCTATTATGCAGTTTGCATGGACATTGCAAACGTTAAAGGCTGGGAAAGTCCCTTGGGATTACATGAATACTTCATCTTTGTTCCTTCCTTTCAATTTAACTGCAAAACAACAGTTTATGTCCATGAAAGATGCAACATACTCATTGCTGCACATTGAGAAGTTAGAACCATTACCTTTTTCTGTTGCCGAATTAAACTCCGCTGTGTGGCTTATCCACGGGTTAATCACATTACCGTTCCCCCTGTTTAAGTTCAGTTCGTGCATGAAACATTATGCCCTAGGCAGATATGAAAAACTAGGTACTGCCTTCCTGCACGAAGTTTGGTCACTCCCATTCACGTACAGATGTGTGAGGGACGGAAAAGAGGTTTACTTAAAAGGAGAAGAGTGCACTTCCACTCCGGATCACTCCGTGGTGTGTCGGCACATTCAATTGCATGGTGCATGTAATGTGCACGCTCCTAATTTAGCTTGCGTCCTGAAGGGGATCCCGGTGCCAGTTATAACACCGTCTTTTACGCTGCTGGCTAACGGTAGTTATTTGCTATTAAATAATGAAGCTTGCTGTGGGATGTTAGTGGGAATTCCCTACATAGTGACTGTATCACAGAGAGTAGTCTTCTGTAATAACGTCCTTTTCCCACCCCTGCATGGACGGCTCGATGTATCCATCTGGCCTTCCATTTCAACCTTGAAAGCAGAGTTCAACAAGATGAGCAGAATAAGGGCTCTATTGTCTCAAAAAGAAGTCGCGTTGACTTCATCCCGGGAAACATTTCTCCTTCACGTAGCAAACACGCGCACAGAGGTGCAAGCACTTTTGAATACTGATCTCCCACTTCATTTTGGGGCCCTGATTCAGACTATCTTTAATGCCTCGTCAACAAGTGGCCTGGCACATTTTTAAAAAATTGTGGGCTCCGGCCTCGTGACCTCCTTTCAAACTATTTTTGGTGTGATCCCAGCATTTTTTCATTCTATTTTTTCCAGCGTCTTCGAAGGTCTCCCTTTGATTCTCGCCCTCGTAGTTGGGGTACTTTTGTTGATCTGCGTACTATGCTATGGATGCACAACTTGCGTCACACGACAGCATATCCCGGCTGCTCCATCTTCGTAACCGGATGCTTGAATACTATGAAACATTACCACTGGCAACCTTGAGCAGAGCCTATGGGTTGACCTTCCGGTTTCCCTACTTTACTTGCGTACAGCCTGTCTTTCATTGCCTAGAGTGTCCGTTCGCATGGGCTCTGGATTTGTGCCTGTTGAACTCGGTGTCTCCCGCCCCGGATTATGATCGGCTAATGAGCCCCTTAGTGGCTCATGAGTTGGACTGTTCTGGTGTCAGGATTATGGCCTGTGGAGCAGCACATGGAGACCTAGGGAATTGGGACATCGGAACGGCTGCAGCTGAATTCTTGGCGAGAAGTTATCTTGAAGAACACGCCAGTTGTCCTCTGATGGTACTAGAGGCTCCGGTTGTCGAGGAACATGTGTGTTCATTCCCTTTGCTGAATTGGATGGCAGATAATTTTGCGGAACGTTCCAAGGATTTCCTCTTGGAAGCCGTTGCAACTTATTGTGCTTATACCTTGATGGATTAGTTTGGATATCATCCAAAATTCCTGTGGAATGCTTTTGTTTTTTTTTCTCGTTGAAATTCCATTGATGATATTTTTTCCAGTTTAAATGTTTTTTTTTTTCTCTTTTTTTCTTCGAACTTTTCACTTACCTTATATGGATTCACAATTTGTGCCCTTAGTTCCATTCTACCGAACTTGAACTCTGCGTTCTTGAAATTGTGCCCCTACTGGTCAGTGGTCCGATCAAGGGGGGGTGTAGTGAGGACTGCTATTTATATACGTACAATGCTAAGTTAACACAACCGCGTTAGATGTTCGAAAGCCATCTTGCCACTTTTGCTGCTTTTGCACACGACACTGTAGTTACATGTTATTAATTGAGAAATGCTTGCTCGCCTCTGCTTCACATAAGAACTGTCTGTTGTTCACATCCCTAACAGTGAGCAGCGACCTTGGTCTGAACATTGTGTAAAGAAACAGTCTGGGTCGCTAGACGGTGCATGTTGTTGGGTTCAGGTTGATCGGCCCACTATTTAGCCATAACACGCACGCAGCTGCAAATACCTGAAAGTCGAGTGCTTTTAATATTGCAGGCTGCATGCTTTATACACATTCGGAAGAAGAGCTTTCCCAGGAGCAGAGTATATCTGATCCTGTGATGTGATTCCACTAAGCTGATCTTTACGGTATGGGGTTCCCCATTCAAGCCTAGAGATCTTCTATTAGTCTAATAATAATATTATTAGTTTACTAGCGAAAGGAAGGTTGCTGTAATCCACTGTCATTTTATTATGATTTCTCCTTTCATTTTCTATGGTATTGTAACTATGCTAATGATTTTGATCTTAATCATTTGTCTGCTTATGTTAGCCAAAGTACTGCATCTTAGGACACGAAGTTTATAAAATAAACTCTTTAAACTTTACCGTGTCTCGGTGTACTCTTGTTGTGGACTGATATGAGAATAATTACGAACAGGTATTTCTGATTCCCACCATTCCTGAGAATACACTAAGTCGCTTGTTCTGGGTTGTCTATACATTGGGACAGCCGAGATAAAACTCGGATAACGAATGGGACACTGATGCTGGTTGGATAAGGGGTTCTGGCTTCTGAGGTGAGTTTTTGGTACACCACAATTCACTGAGGTCCTGGTTTCCTGTGCATAGTTCTGTGCATAAGCAGAATCCCTGCAACAGGATGTGGCAGCAGAGGTAGTTAAAAGAATGTTCTTGAAGGTTTGTGGTGGACAAGGGGTAGACGGGCAGCCGGCAGGCCTGCATGCTTTGACAAGATCCATAAATTCACTTTGAGATAATTGTTTGAAGGAATGTAGAGGCTGGGTTAGAATACTCTTGGAGGGGGGTTTCAGAAATGGGTTGGTGCTGGTGGTTTTCCTTTGATTTAAACAAGAGTCCAACATGTCTGCTTTGGTTGTGTAATGAGTTGCCAGCTTGCAGTAAAATCTTGAGAAATGGTTTTAGTTCCTTCTGCGCATTTAGGTTTATCAAATTCAGTGGGAATTTTTTTAGTATTCTGTATTGGCACATTTAGAATTCTGTTGAAATAGTACAATTTTTTGAGCTTTTTTGATTATTGGGTTGTATATTCTATTAAGTTTGTGTAGTTGAATTTTGTATTGATAGTTATTTGTTTTGAGTAGGCCTGGGTGGAGTATGTATAGTCGGTAGATATTTACCTATTATACATACTGTGAGGAAATGCCTCTTTTTGCATGATCACCCCAAAATTTTGGACTGATGTTGCTGTATTTGTTCGACTCTGAGAGTTCACTGAAGCCTACTAACCAGACCTCAGTGCCAGAGCTCTAACCCTTAAAAATGTATGCTTGATTGGCTATGACTTAACCTATTCCTCATGGTTGTAGCATATGTTTTGCCACCTTGAGTGTGACAAACTAAACATGTCTCTTAGCCTGCCACTGCGGACTGCTAGAGCAGTTTTAAACTTCTAACTCAACTTTGCCATCTAAACTACTGACAAAGTCCAGACCACCCTTTTCAATATATTTAAGACACCCCTACAGCAGGCCTATCGAATCCAAAGGCAGGATGCTATATATTATAAAGTAGGACATATATTTTTATATATTCCACAAGGAAATGCCTCTTTTGTATGGTCAACCCCATGTTTGTGGACAGATGCTGCTTGTTTTTCGACTCTGGGAGTGCATTGAGGCCATATAACCAAACCTCATTTCCAGTGCCCTGACCCTAAAAAATGTTTGTTGGGTTGACTTATACCCAACTGGCATAAGCTAATTTACCTATAAGTCCCTAGAATATGGTACCAAGGGTACCCAGGGCGTTTCAGTTAGAAGGTCACGCCAGGGACTGCAGCATCGATTGTTCCACCCTGGGTGTGACACAGGTAAAACAAGTCTCTCAGTTTGCCATGGAAGACTGGAAGCTATTATAAACAAGCATTGGCATAGCCAATAGGTCTCGCCTTTGGGACCTTATAAGTGTTTAGTTATGCAGCACAATATCCTTGGTGCATCAACATCAACTGTTGCATGGCTAAACACTTATAAGTTCCCAAAGGCGAGACCTATTGGCTATGCCAATGCTTGTTCTACTAGTGCGTGATTTACTTAACATAATCAAATTGGCACAGCTTTAGAGACAGTGCCTCATTTACGCAGCTGTTGCACAATATAGAAGAAAAATAAGCGCCTCACTAACAGACATGTTCCAGTCAGAAAGGCTTTAGAGACGAGTACCTCATTTAAATAAACATGTTCAAATCGGCGAGATTTTAGAGAAGAGTGCGGTTCTTTGTAAATATTACTGGGAACAATTAAACTGCATTTCCTGGGATGTTAACGCTACCTTCAGCAAGGCAAAAAGAGCCTTTCAAACATGCAAGCATGAAAGGGAAGGATATGCAGAGTGCCGGGCAGTTTGTTACAGTAAGGGGTCACATTGGGGGAAAGACTGTAACTACTGTGATAATACCAAGCCAAGTCACCCGTGACGCTGGGCCATGAAGAGCCGAAAAACCCCACCGCTTTATTACAAGCGTGCTGAGCTACAAATTTGAGCCGCCATGCTTTATCTTCCCAATGATCTTTACTTTTCAGTTCAGTGACTTTCCTCACCCAAAAGTGCGTGGTGCAAGCTTTCGGCCAGAGTTTCACATGAATAGAGAAGTTTAAAAGCTGCGACGAGGCAACACAACAGCGCCAACACGGTCACGTAGGGACAGCAGCAAAAATGTTAGAAACTGCCGAAATGAACAGCGCCAACACGGTCACGTAGGGACAGCAGCAAAAATGTTAGAAACTGCCGAAATGAACAGCGCCAACACGGTCACGTAGGGACAGCAGCAAAAATGTTAGAAACTGCCGAAATGCTGACAAAAGCGCACAGGCACCATTGTAAACGTAAAAGCGCTGCATTTTTCCACTTATGGAAAAAGAACAAGCAGGAAGTGGGATAAGAGAGGGGGTGGCAAATGGTGAGCACTTTCGCGGCCGCTTTGATGTTCTCAGTGGCCGCGCGGCTCACTGAGAACATCAAAGCGGCCGCGAAAGTGATCAGGCAGGCTGACAAATGGTGCGTGCGCCCGGCGCACATGCACTGTATTTGGAGGCCTGAAAAGCACTAGTCTGCAAATCCCCGCTTACTAAAGCTCTCGCCAGAGCAGCGCTAAAGCGCTGGCTCAGGCGAGACCTAAAAATGGGGTAACCCAATAATCATCACCGGACCTGGGTACAATGTAGGAATATAAAGGATGGTCCGTGTCTATCTTCAACTTGAACTCAATTCAATTATACTGAATATGTGTTGTGTCAAAACTACAACACTGGTATTCAATCCAAAATAGAAACCACTATGACACTGTGATATGTCATGAATACATATACCATAATTACAAAGAACACAGTATACAAAAGCGCCAAAGAAACAATTATCATTTATAATGCATTTATTTTGTCAAAACATAATTTTATGCATGTGATACGTTGCATAGGAGAAAAGAAAGGGGATTTAGAACGTGCATGTGTGGGGTGGTGAAGGAGAGAATCATAGATTCAGAAATAAGTAGTTCAAAATATTTATAACCATTAACTGGTAAAGAAGACCAGTGTCAAAAGACCTGTCCGTAATACAAACATATGTTTTCAGAAAACATTTATAATTTAGTCATGCAAACATGCATATTCATGAAAGGGTCAGCGGGGTAACTGGTACAGGTCTAAGGTGGAGGGCGTCGACGTTTCGACTCAACTTAAGGCAAGGAGGGCAAGTGGGGTCCTCAGCTGCGAGTCTTCATCAGGACGGGGTAATGCAACCTAATCCTGGTGCCAGTCTGGCATCACAGGTCAATCAAGGAAACTCGGGAACCGCAGATCGCAGTCAATGAAGAAAAGCGGGAGGACGGCCAAAATCACCAGTCACCTAGGAGCCAGAGCTGGGCTTCCTCACCCAATGGACGTCTACAGTCACATCCATGGAAGGTCCTTGGGTGAATTAATCACAATTCCTTAGTGCTCTGCCTGTTGTTGGAGCAGGACACACATCCCAAGTGCCCGGACTGTTTCAAACTAAGGAATTGAGAAGAGAGCTGCTCCATTTCCTAGATAGGCAGGGTGGCACTAGGGACAGGCAAGGGAAAACCAGTTGCCAAACTGTATTTTCAGTGGCGATTAGCCCCCTTTGTAGCCACACCTCTTGGTTGAGCCAAAGAGCCCTGGACGCTGAAAGAGAGGTTCTGCCATGCTGAAAGTGGTCAGAGGGGTGCATCTTGGGACATGTCCTATGTGGTCATAAGGAGGCAGGGAAACTGGTAGCCCATTGGCTACCAACCGCATTCTACCCTGAGGGCATTTTCGGGACATAATAGGGCACCCCTGGCACCCTGAACTCAGATCTCAACAGGACTGGAAGAAAAACTGATTGCTTTACCATGGAGCCAGCAAAGAGAGGCTGCACCTGCGTGGACTGCACCTGTTGAACTCCAAGGGTTAGTTGGATGACCTCCTGTTCACAGCACAGGGCCACAACAGCTGAACAAGTTTGGTGGGGCAGATTGGTAGCCCAGAACTTCAGTACTCCACCAACCACAGCAGCAGAGACATGGACTCTACACTCAAAGTTACACTAAGTCCATTGAACCCGGGAGAGTCGTCGGAGTGCAGCTTGGTAGCCCAGAAGATGAGTTATCGCCCAGGGAAGGATTTCGCAGTGACCATCATACTGGGCGACTAGCAGTCCAGTGGTAACTGGACTTCTGCCAGGACTGAGAGGACTTCAAGGGACATTGACCACATAGGCAGGACTGCCTAATTACCCCATCGGTGGACCGAGGAGTAGATACAAGACGACTCTCGTTCACCACATCACGCCCACAGCATTCTTGAGCATCTTGAGCATCCTGCATATTTTGCACTGGGACCACTTCCATTAGAACCTATAGCAAAGGATAAAAGTGCCTGGAACTGACTTTAGACTGCTTAAATCTTGTGAGGTGACCGTTTCTTTGCTAGAAACGTTTCTAGATGTTAAATTTGTTGAATTTGCCAATGCTTGTTTACAGCAAAGTAAAAAGTGCACATTTACTATACCTTATAAAATCTATATCTCCGGACCCCTCGGATGGATCTTTTTCATGGTGGTGTCTAAAAATATATAAAAATACAATCTGTTTTTGTAAACTGATGTCGGATTTCTTTAGTGTGTCAGTTATTTCTTCGTCAACTGTTTTGATGTTGTTTTAATGTTTTTTTCTTGTTCCTTTGTGTAGGCCATTCTGCTCAGTGCCACAACTACACAGGGATGAGCTAGAGAGTTAAATAAATTAAACCTACTAGTCCTAAAGAGGTTGGTAAGTGTATTACACAGTAAAGTCGCACAACCACACAATACAATACACCCCATTGTCTCCTATATCCTAACAGTAAAAAAAACAAAATGTCATTTTTGCTGTGGAAAGGCTAGTAGCCCCATTGGAGAGAACAGGGTTACATGCTTACTACTCACCTGTGCTAACTCCTGAATGAGACTAGTAAAGTCAATACTTTAGAATATCAAAATAATTGTTACATTAAATCTGACTTGATGCCCAAGTTGAATTTAATGTAACGTTTAAGTAAAAGGCAACTTTAGAAAGTTGCCACTCTGTTGTCCAAGTTTTCCAGTGGCCATTGGCAGATGTGGACCACAAGGTAGCCTTCTGCCCCCCTGGGGAGAGGTGTGAACGACTCACAAGAAAGGACACAATAGAGCCCTGCAATTGGAAGAGGTGTTACCTCTCCATGACAGGAAGCCACCCAGATGGTGAGCCCAAAAGGTGCCTTTGAAAGGCAAATGGTGGACACACATTAGAGGGCCTGCTCTTTTGTTGTTGTAGACATGTTAGTCGGGACATAGAGGGTAAAACAGTTGCCAAATCAATTTTCCTGAGGGTGTGTAGCCAAACCACTAGGAAGGACTATCAAGCTCCACACACCAAGAAAGTGGGCCTGGCATCTTGGGAGTGGGCTTAATGTTGCACTCTGAGATAACTAGATGCCACACATAGCATGAAGTCATTATCAGGAGGGAAGGGACCTGGCAGCCCCTTTGCTAGCAATCGCTGTATCCCCTGAGGGCACTTTTTGGGCATGAATTTGGCACCCTTGGCACCTAGACCTGAATCAGGTCAGTACTCAAGAGAGGACCGAAGAAGGACTGCCCTGCTGGTCCCTGAAGCTGGCAAAGAGAGGCTGCACCAAAAAAAGGACTGCAGCTGGTCCTCCTGGGCTAGTAAAGAGCGGATTGTGCCTGTGCTGCCCCGCTTGGGAAAAAGTTGACCCCTGTGCCCCATACTGAAGAGGTGAACTCCCAAGAGTCTGTTGACTGACTTCCTGTTACAGCAACCGGGCCACAATTGCTGAAAAAGCCCGCCTTGGCAATCCAGTAGCCACAGTCGCTTGACCTCTACTGACCCCTGATGTTCAGCCTGGGGGACCGAGGCCCAATGCTCAAAAACTGCACCCAAGTCTGCTGGATACAGGGGAGTCATCAGAGTGCAGTTTGGTAGCCCAAGAAGGACACTAGCCTTCACCAAGTGGAGCTGCGGGTTTTGTTGTGTTCGGAAACCAGTGATTAATTAGCAATTGGACTTTTGCTGGACACACCAGGCCTTCGAGGGACACCGACCCCTGTTGCCAAAGTCGCCCCACCCAGACCGTGGACAGAGGAGCAGCCCCAGGAGACTCCCTGTCAAATGGCACAGCATCTTCAGCATCTTGCAGCAGCTTTGCATCAGGACCACTCCATTGAGGTCTATGGCGGTTCATCTATTGAGCGTGGAACAGGACTTGAGACTGTTTTGGGGATAAGGTAACTGTTCAACAAATCCTTACTGGATCCCTTGACCTGGCTCCTGCCATAGTTTGTTGCCCAAAGCAGGCTGGAGTACTCAAACACAAATGTATAAAAGTTTAATAAAGTTTCTAAAGTTTCGGCTAACCAGTGTAGTTACCGACACTTGCTACATTTTGAATAAAAAGCTGTGCTTTACATTTTACTTAAAAATCTATATCTCCGAAACGCTCCGGGCAACTTTGTTCATTTTGGTGTCTAAAAATTCAGAAAATGAGATCTATTTTTATAAATTGGTGTCAGATTTATTTCATGTTGTGTAACTTTCTTAATTGGTTGTATTAGCACTTCTACATGCTTTGCATTTGTTCCTTTCTTTAAGTCAACTGCTCGAAGCCACAACTTCTTAGGCCTGAGCTAAGGTTAAGCAAACAAGCCTGACTGGACCCAAGATGATATAGTAAGGGGATTACACAGTGAGGTCACTCAACCACTCCATACAATAAAGCACTTTCCTCACACTTACTGACCAGGAATGTCATATAAGTGCTCCTAATTTTGACAGATAAGGCAATTTATGTGTTTGAAGGTAAATTGTTTTACGAAAAAACGTTCAAAAGTGCAGTTATTAAGCATACTCCCTCTCAGCCATAGGGGTGAGATTTATATAATTTTATAACTATAAAACAGTGACAACTGCTGTAGAAGAGATATTCAGGCTTCACCAGAAGTCTTCCGAAATACTGTTTTACTATGGCCTTCGGACAGTGTCCAGATTCTTATAAGCCCATCACAATGTTTATGTTAGGGGAGAATGACTCCCAAATGAATCCTGCCTCAGTGCAGGATTAAATTCAACAGGCACTGGCAGTTGCCCTTAAACTCCTGCAGATCCAGCTGCCAGCTCTGTCTCAACTTGAGCTTTAATCATTACCATTTGACCAGCATGAGAAAGAGAATGGATTCCCTGACTTTCCCAAATGGAAGGCTCCTCTACACCTAAGTGAAGGGTAAAACAAACAGGGTTCTAGGGAATCCCTTTGGAATGCTCGAGGAAGCCTTACTGAACAAAACCCAAGAAATTTCATAACAAGTGCTTGACCCCTCGTATCATCCTCCTAGGATACTTTCAGAGCCCATTCCTATTGATGGTCAGAGCCAGGACTCTGAGACCTCCCAAGATGATAGGGATGATGTTGGATGATGTTCATTGGGAGGAGCAACATGCTTGGCTTCCCCTTCTAATAACAGGAAACATAGGTCTAGATCTGGATGAGGTTGAAGACTCTTTGTGTGATCACCTATATCCCTGTAAGGACTGGAAGACACATTTTCCCCAGATGAAGTAGTTCATCCTGGACTGGCAAAGTGGTGTCTTTCCAGCAAGGGGGCTGCATATGTAGAAACTATGCTGCACTGTTCACTGGATGAATAGGTTTCTAACAGCCTCAGAGTTGAATGTAGTTGTCCCATGTTGGGGGCAAGGTAACATGTACACATAAAAAACATGATGCCAACATGACTACCTTTCGCTGTTTTTCAGCACAGATCTACGGAGGGTTTAGAGAGATCCTAATAATTATGTCAGGACAAACTTTTGAACATGACAGACAGTTGGCAAAAATCATAGATCTAGCCTTGGTATCCAATGAAAACATTATCTTGGTTTATCCTCATATTTTGATAGGTTGGGCCCAACAAGCTATTTGCTTTCAACATGCATAATTCTTTGCTAGTATAGTCCTGCCATAGAATGTAAAATTTCCTAGCTTTGTGACTAAAGTTTCGATTTAATAATTGTAATTGCATTTATATAGCGCTTACCAACCCTGACAAGGCATCGAAGGGCTTTTTCAGCAAGTAGCATGCTACTCTGGAACCCAAGAAGGATTAGTGGTGAATTAGTATAGTGAAATATAAAATTAATTTGAGTGGTAGACATGTTAGTCTGTTATTTGGATTGAAAAGTATAGTGGAGGGATAGAAGAGGGAAGGGTTTGTATTTATATAGCGCTTGATACCCCTGATGAGGTGTTGAAGTGCTTTTCGGTGAGTAGCACGCTTCTGCAGAAGCCCAAAAGGATTAGTGGTGAATTAGTATAGGGAAATATAAAATTAATTTAAGCGGTCAACATGTTAGTCTGTTATTTGGACTGAAAGGGATAGTGGAGGGATGGACGAGAGAAGTGTCTAGAAATGTTTTTGGGGAGTTCATAGCAGTAGGAGGACGTTTGGGCTGAGTAAAAGGGAGGTGGAAGGAGAAGGGAAGGGTTTAGAAAGGCTTGTTTGGGAGCTCTGAATAGTTAAAGAGGTATGAGATGATGCAAGGAGTGGTAGAGGAGAGAAGAGTCTAGAAAGGGTTATTTTGGTGATGATAGTAGTGGAATGGGTTTGGCTTGAGTGAGAGAGTGGAGGTAGAGGATATATTGAGAGAGGTAGAGGGTGAGAAATAGGGTAGTGCATTGGAGAGAGTAGTAGAATGAGGTTTGAGATGAGTCAGAGTGGAGGCAGAGGATATACTGCGAGAGGTATGGGTGAGATATAGGGTAGTGCATTGGAGATACTAAATTAGAAGCAAAGTAATAAGTATAAAGATACATAAGATGGCAATAAGACCACTAACACATAATAGGACCCAGCATAGGTCTTGGAAAATTATTCCTATGCTCAACCCTTGGTAGCGTGGCTGCGAGCAGACAGGCTAAACTTCAAAGACAGGTATGTAAAGCATTTAAAAACACCATTTCAGTAAATAATTAAGACACAACACATAATAAAAATCCAACACCAATTTATAAACATAGGAAATATTTTTATTTTTAAAATGACACCAAAACGACAAAAATCCAATGTAGGGAACCGGAGATATGAATTTTCAAAGATTTAATAAAATATAGCACTTAGAAGATTATAGCACCATATTGTGCTACCTGCTCGCGATAGACCGGGCCAAAGTCAAAGTTTCAGGCTGGGGGCGATGGAGCCCTGAGTGGCTACAGCTTCCGGCAGGTCCCGGTCTCAGTTTCTATCTTCACACTTAGAAACTTTTCTGGAGCTTTTCTTCCCGAGGGTCCTCAAAGCTCCTAGCCAGTCCGGATCCAGTAAGGGTTCGCCAGCTTGACTTGTGACAAGATCCCGGTCAACTTCCCTGGAGCGAACTTAGAACATTTCTCAAGATCGCTTCAGCGGGGCAACCCAGGAATCCAGGCCGGCACGCGATGGAAGGCAGACGGCTTGGCTCTCGCGATTGCTCCCGGTCACCTTTTCTACAAGCGGACTTAGAAACTTTTCTGGAGCTTTTTCTCGCGGGGTCTCTTGATGCTCCTCATGTAGCCGGATCCAATGAGGGTTCGCTGGCTTCAGTTTTCTTCTAGTCCCGGTCAATCTCTGGAAGTTGGAGCAATGGAGCTTTTAGCGGGACGAACCTGGTTGGCTTGGCCGGCTCGCGGTTGAAGGCAGGCAGCCTAGCTGGCCAGGTTGAGTTGGTCCCTCTATGGAGCTTTTTCCAAAGTTGCTCCAAAGTTCTCCAAACTTCTTGAACTTCTTCCTGAAGTTCTTCAAGGGGTCCCAAAGTGTCTCAAACTCACTCCAAGGGTCTGGAAGCTCCAAGATGGACCTTGAAAGTTGAGGACGTCAGTTCCCACAATCCACTGGTACAAAACCCTTATAAATCCACTGATGGTTCTCCAAGGTGTAGATTTAGTTGGTGATGTTCCAGATCAGCTCTTTTAACCTGTAGCTTTCAGGGAGTCCACTCTTTAGTTCTTTTCCAGCAGGATAATACACAGGGCTGTAGTTTCTGATGGTGCAGTCTTCAGAGGTCAGGCCTTAGAAATCTTTGCACAGCAAAACTTCTCAACAGGGTACTTCTTGCTTCAGTAAGTTTCAAGCAGCAGATATGGAGGGCTCTGCCCCTCTCAGATACTTATTCCTAGTTCTCTGGGTCAAGCAGGAGGTCACTTCTGACCAATGGGAGCAGGGTAACTCCTCTAATATATGATCACATCCTGTAGTGTGTGGCATTATTTTGTCCCAGAGTGCATCAAATCTTCCAAATCCATAATGGCAAGGAGGTAAGAGCTGGCTAAACACACCCCTAGGATGGCTAATTTACTTAGACTCTCCCCCCTGTATCTGCTCATACCTACCTTAATCCTACCATCTGCCTAAGGTGGGAAGTTCAGAGCTGTAAATGACACTGGTCTCTACTCTCCTCTTTGAAGAACATAGTTTACGACTCCTCCCCTGGGCCTGGCATTCCTATGGAACAGCACGCTGCCCTGCCAACAGAGCTGGTTAATCCCAGGGGCTCTTTATCACCTCTTCAAGGCAGCTTGGCTAATCCACTTAACTCTGACCAATCAGGGCAGACAACTGGAAGGTTGAATTTGGACTTACAAATAAGAAAGTCTTATATCTTCTTGTATGTACAATTTAGGAGAAATTCAACAATATGATATTGTTGGATTTATGAATACCATTCTGGGAAGTCTTTGAACGGCATTTCTAGCCCTCTCCTATCAAGAGTTATTAATCAATAACTTCCTACCATGTTAACCAATTTAACAGGGGATCTGCAATGGGAAAAATGACTTGGGCCATTTTTCCAGCACCAGGACTTACAAAAACATATTTTATAAGTACTTGTTTGATAACTACAGGAACCCCACCCCATGTGCAACTAGGGGAGACTTTAGGGGTTCTGAGTCTGTAGTAATATTGCAGATTCTCACTTCACAGTGCTCCTAGCATCAAAGTCGAATTTGAGCAGAACTTTACCACAATGTGGGGAGTGAAATGTGAAATTTCACTTTACCCAGGCACATAAAAACTCATTTTATAAGGGTGTACCTTATAAATACCTGACCCCCCACTCCTGGGATACCTCGGGGAGACCCTGGGGGTCCCTAATATGCCAAACCATCTTAGGTAATCCATTTTGAGGTGCCCCAAACACCAAAGTCGAGTGTGGGCACAATGTATCCTTTAAAAGCATTACTGGCACCCAGGGCTGTTTTTAAACTGACCTCAGGCTTCAGCAGTGCACACATGCAAGTGCAGAAAAGGGCTGCTGGCCTCTAAACTGCCATGCCCCAGGGTACTGGGGACTTCTAGGTAGTTTCAATCCCCCTGCCCTATTATATACTAGGGGCCTATAGGGGAGGTCATGCCAATCACAGGGGTACCCCACCATACCATTGTGTACCTTAGTGCATGTAGGTGTTTTAACTGTATTCTAATGTGTCTCTTTCAGCATAACACTGGCCCTGGGCCTGGTTAGGCAGAGCCCAGGGTCAGTCAGAGTCAGTCAGAGTCAGTTACCACCAGTATCAGCCAGCACAACGTTGGGGGGTGCCCAGGGCACAGGATGACTTCGCAACAATAAGTACAAGGAAGGTAATATATGTAGATTTACATTGTATGTAATAAACCCAGACTTTCAAGGGTTGCAAGTTAATGTATTTGTTTTTATTATTTTTTTGTAATTCAATAGTGAAGCAATCGTAGATAGTTATGATAAAGGATTTACTTAGTTATGCAGTCACCTATATACATGTTAAACATAGAATAATATAACTATAAATAATATATACATTTGTTCAGCAGAACTAACCAATATATATATATTTAAAAACATATTTCTTTATTTTTACATGTTTATACAAAGCAATACACATATGTAGGTATAAATCTATAGTCCAAATAAATGCTTATATACCGAGGGATATGCTGTATGTTTATGTTTGTGAATGGTGGTTATGTGGGCAACTCTTGAGTAGTCTTCTGAAGATAAGGTAGTTATCCATGGATCTTATGTTCGGGGGTAGAGTTCCATAGTTTGGCTGCTTGAACAGAGATGGATGTGTCACAAATGTTTTTTTTGTATGGTGGGATTTTGAGGCGAGGTGCCAATCTAGAGCGGAGGTTCCTTTGTTGAATGGATTTTGTCATTTTTTTACCAATGAAGAGGGGTGCTGTTGCATGTATTGCTTTGTGGGTGATACAAAGCAGCTTGAATGTCGATCTTCTGGAAACCAGTCACCAATGCAGGGCTTTCAAGGCAGGGGAGATGTGGGCTTGCGGCTTTACATGTAAGAGCAGTCTGGCAGCAGAATTATGAATTCATTGTAGTCTTTTCATAGTTGTTAAAGGTGATCTGTGGTAGAGGATATTGGCG
The DNA here is from genome assembly GCF_964204655.1 of Triturus cristatus. Classification (NCBI taxonomy): domain Eukaryota; kingdom Metazoa; phylum Chordata; class Amphibia; order Caudata; family Salamandridae; genus Triturus; species Triturus cristatus. The sequence goes on along the minus strand of NC_140580.1, from coordinate 875,295,028 downwards.
TAGTCGAGTTTAGACAGAACAAGAGCGATAGTAGCCGGGACCTTGTGTGGAAATCCCAGGTGGTGGTAGATGCGTTGCAGAGTTTTTATAGTAACAAAGCATGATCTTGCTAGTTTGTCCACTTGGGCCTTCATTGATAGCTAGGAGTCCATGGTAATCCTGAGGTTTCTTACTGCCTTTCATACTTTAGGTGGTGTTCCCAAATCATCAGGTTAGGCGGCGAGTGTGTCATAATTTTTCCAGTTACCAAACCTGAGTATTTCCTTTTTGGAAGCATTACATTTCAGGTGGCTCTATGTCATCCATTGTTCCATGGCTCTGAGACAACTGAAAATTTGTACATTTCAAATGTCTTTGGGGCTTTCCAGTTTAACGAGTATTTGTGTGTCATCTGCATAGTTATAGCATGTGAGGTGAAATTGATTGATCATTGCTTGTAATGACTTCACGTAAATGTTGAATAGCATGGGGAGGATGATAGAGCCTAGAGGGACCACTCCTTCTGTGAAGTACAGTTTGGAAGAATAAGGGGGGTTATGGATGACATTAGTTCTGTTGTGAAGGTAGGATGTGATCCAGTCCCCTCTATGCCGGCTTTGTCGAGTCTTTGTATTAAAGTGTCATGGTCAACCATGTCAAATGCAGCTGGGAGGTTCAAGAGAAGTAGTGCAGCAACCCAGTACCGGTCAACTGAGTTCTAAGGGTCATCCCTGATGGCAATAAGGGGAGATTCTATGCTCCTTCCTGGATGGAATCCTGTTTGGAAGTCTGAAAGTATGGAATTATCTTCAATGAATTGTAACTTCTGGGACATAGAGGTGAGGATTATCCCATCTGTTCTAGTCAAGGTTGAGGGGTTATATGCTTGTACTAAATATGACTATTCTTTTCTTGCACAACTCTTAAACACATGATGGTTACATGCTTGTTCCAGGGCATTGAATAATTTTGTTTAATTTTGTAGGAAGTGAAGTAAAGTAGGATCGATTTGATCACATTTTCTGGGCCCACTTGCTTACCATTGGTCCTCCAATGGACATTTTTCTCCAACTGAGAGGTGACTGGAGTTAGCATTAACATCAAATCAATTCAATTAACAGTGCAACCCATTTGACTACACAATGAGGACCAAGAATCAGTAGCTATGGGTAAATAACGTTTATTACAAATTAAAAATCAAGTTAAGTTACTCTTAAAACCATGCTATAGATATACAAAATGGCCAAGCCTGTGGAAGAAATTAAGGTGAACTAATATAAGGCAAACAAGCAATTCAGTCACAGAAAAAAAAAAAGATTAGAAGTATCACTTGATGCTCAGAGAAGAGTCTCAAGTTCTGGTGTCTATGCATGAATGAATCTGGACTACCTAGGACAGAGTTCATGCTAAAGGATGCTTCAAAAATCCCAAGAGTCAGAATAAGGAATTTTCATAAAGGAAATTAAAGCAAAGCAATGAAAAAATATGTAAAGAAGGTGTCAGCATCTCAGAAACTCGGTCAAGAGTCTTTTATGGATCAGAGAATAAGTGTTAGCTGAAGCAACACTTAGGAAAGAATCAAAATAGGAATAGACGTCTAAACCTCTCTTAGTGTTCTCAGCATTCAAGGAAAAGTCTCTGCAGGGATTTCGAAAAGGAACTGCAGAGAGGGGTCTGGAGGGCTCCAAGAGAGAATCTGAATCTCAAACGGGGTGAACACTAAATTATAACACAAAGTACACTCGATAACGCACCCGTTGTACGTATCATCAGGGGTCAAATGTTCTTATCCATTTCTCATGTTGCAGACTGTAATATCAGCAGGTTATCCCACACTGGACATGGGAACAACATCTCCTCACGCACAAGGTAAATCGCAACACTTGCTCAATAGGTCTCTCAGTTATCCCTATGGTTCCCTATGTTCCTTCATCAATGTCTTCTTCTCAGGCTCTTTCTCTATCTCTAATACAGTAATGTGTCTATTCCACAACTAACAATGCATGTGAATATCTACAAGAAATGTCACGTTAGAAGAAAATAGAAAACAACATTTATTTAGCACCGTGAAATACAGGCCTACTTAGGACAAGTTAAAGCATTAACCTCAATGGTGCACATTTAATATGCGTGTGCACTTTTAAACACACATGAAATATAAGTTCTAACACATTAGATTCAAATTACATGTAACATTCAGTAAGTCTTCAAAATAATCATGTGACAGTATGGCTAAAAACTACATTTTAATCAAATATATGAAATATTAATGCACACATTACTTAAATTTTTTAACTTTTCAAGCAAAAATCACATTCTACTTATATGAGGATGATTTCTATCCACTTATCTAAACAGTAAGTGTTGTTTAATGTATTAAGGAACACATTATGAAAGTCAAATTTCATTTTTACAGTGAGTACATTTTCTCCTAAGTAAGCATGGTTTAATTAATCAAGACTACAATGAATGTCACAGTCGGTTATGAAAAAACACATAATATGAGTAAATTCTCTCATCCTACAGTGCTTGCACTCTTTAATAATGATGTCAAGTGCAACACATATTAATTTGTTAAGCCACAGAGGAAACATGTGCTATGTGCACGTTCAGGTGATTTATCTGTTAAGTGTCTGTGACGTATTTGTGATGTATAAAGGGTGGGCAGATTTCTGCAGCACCAGAGTGTAAACTGTCAAGATTTTCTTGCTTCTCCGACGGGAAGCTGTATTATGGACTCAGTTACTGTTCATTGGATGATTCATGTCATGTTTTTAAGTTTATGGTTTTTCATGGAACTTATAGTTTTTCCTTTTAACTTGGTATGAGCTACACAATCCTCGCAGTAGTGAGCCATCAAGTCATTGCATACCTCCAGGCTGATGTCACACACACTTGGAGGCCAACCTTGGCCGAAAGGATAAATAAAGGGGTTTGGGACTGCTCAGGCCCCTACCTACTTTGAGTAACTAATGGTCTGTATCCTGCCTGTCCAGCATGGCGCACTTTTCCCCAAGGCCAAGTGTGAGGCCACTACACTGACGACAATGATCCTAGAAATGGGCACGTGCTAGCAGGATTAGCCGTCTTTTGCCACGACTAATCCTGGAATCCCACTGCCCAGCACTCTGCAGCTACCCATTAGAAACAACGATGCCTCTCCATGCAATCATCCATGTGAGGAGGGTGGGGCCTTGAAGGGGTTAGGGCCTCGTGCAGAGATGTACCTATGAGGCACTTTTGAACCCCACCATGCCCCCAAGCTCCCTCCTCCGAAAACAAAAAAAAACTTGCTGAGGCTGGTGTTGATATCCTGGCCTGTTTTCACACCACTTGTTGGGCGTTGGCAGTTCAAAGCCTAGGAAAACAAGCTGGAAATCAACTATTTACAGTGGTTTTCAGCTCATTTTCCCTGTCACAGGGTGATATTGGCTCCTCACCGGGAGGCCGATAGTGTGTGTCACACGGTGTCACCGTGTGTGTTAGCAGGTATGTGTTGACCCAGCTCACAGTCAATCTGAAGCATAGTGAGCGGAACACATCTAATACTGCAGTGCCACTTGTTACAGAACACGTCACTACAATCCGCTGATTAAAACCTGCAAAATCAGTACTGCAGTGCCACCTGGTGGTGAGCGCCTGTCAGCGGATTCTACCCAACAAGGAAAGTTCACACAGAAAAACACTTTTTTCGTACTGTGGCACGCTATCATCACAGAGACATTGGAGAACAAGCATTTACAGTGCAATGGTCTCGGCATTGTTAAAGTTAGAGCTATTGGCATTGCTCATGACACTCTCAAGTGCGAGACCTATTGCAATTGCACCCACACACACAGAGCCACCCACATACACAGAGCCACTCGGCATCAAACGTAAAATAAGATAAAGCTGGAGACAAGGTTGAGAGCGGACGCACAAGACTCCTGTCCTTGGCTCCTGCGCAGCATCACACTCAGAAACTACAGCATCCATCACAGCCCCGGCTCAAACAAACTGCCAAACACTCCCAATAAAGAGCTCCGAGGAGCACACAGCCCTGGTCAAGGACAGGCCCAGCTAGCAGAGAGGCGAACACGAGCAACGCCTCAAAGACCTAAGCGCTCTCGTGCAAACACAAGCTGCATTAAAATAGCACTGCAGGGCACGGCCCACAGCGCTTCGAAGACCTAACCGCCAACACAAGCTGCATTAAAATAAAACGGCAGGGCATGGCCCACAGCGCCTCGAAGAATGAAGCGCTCTCGCGCAAACACACGCTGCATTGAAATAACACGGCAGGGCACGGCCCACAGCACCTCCAAGAATGAAGCGCTCTCGCGCAAACACACGTTGCATTAAAATAACACGGCAGGGCACGGCCCACAGCGCCTTGAAGAATGAAGCGCTCTTGCGCAAACACACGCTGGATTAAAATAACACGGCAGGGCACGGCCCACAGCGCCTCGAAGAATGAAGCGCTCTCGCGCAAACACACGCTGCATTAAAATAACACGGCAGGGCACGGCCCACAGCGCACACGCTGCTTTCAAATAACACGACAGGGCACGGCCCACAGCGCCTCGAAGAATGAAGCGCTCTCGCGGAAACACACGCTGCATTAAAATAACACAGCAGGGCACAGCCCACAGCGCCTCGAAGAATGAAGCGCTCTCGCGCAAACACACGCTGCATTAAAATAACACGACAGTGTTTGGGTGTGAATAAAATCAATCTGGCCAGTTTGCTACCACTGTTACTTTATTTAATTATTTTTCAGATTTTTAACCTTTTATTCCAGATGCTGCACCTTAGAATTAAAATACGACATTTCAGCAAAAATGATTTTCTTTTTTGGATCCATTTCACAGGGGAGCAAATAAAAGAAAGTAGAGGAAAGAGAGTGAGAACCCCATCTTGAAGTCAAGGTTTTCAGTAAGAGAAGAACTTCTAGACAGAAAGAGAGGGAGGAATGAAAGAGTGGGGGGGGGGCAGCTGAAGCGGCAGAGCAGAAGCGGACACTGTATTTTTCTTGTCGAAGTAAGAAGGAAAAGACAGAGTCCTGTTACTTCTCTGCCGCCCGTGAACCATGTGAAATGCAAGCAGGAACAACATTGTTACCTTAACGCGAAGACAAGAAAACAAAAATAGCGCTTCACTGGCAGGCTCTGTAAAAGTGGCGCTAATGTGTTTGGGTGTTAATTAAAATCAATCTTGGCAGTTTGCTACCACTGTCTTACTTTATTTAGTTATATTTCATATTTTTAACTTTTTATTCCAGATGCTGCACCTTAGAATTAAAATACGACATTTCCAGCAAAAATGATTTTCTTTTTTGGATCCATTTCACAGGGTGCGCAAATAAAAGAAAGTAGAGGAAAGAGAGTGAGAACCCCATCTTGAAGTCAAGGTATTCAGTAAGAGAAGAACTGCTAGACAGAAAGAGAGGGAGGAATGAAAGAGTGGGAGGGGCAGCTGAAGCGGACACTGTATTTTCCTTCTCTAAGTAAGAAGGAAAAGACAGAGTCCTGTTACTTTTCTGCCGCCCGTCCTCGAACGCCATGAAACGCCGAGCTTGAGCGGTGAGGAGGAGGGGAAGGAGTGGGGGGGTCAGCTGAAGCGGCCGAGCAGAAGCGGACACTGTATTTTTCTTCTAGTAAAAAGAAAAAGACAGAGTCCTGTTACTTCTCTGCCGCCCATGAACCATGTGAAATGCAAGCAGGAACAACATTGTTACCTTAACGCTTTTACTCACCGGACTTGAAACGCAGATCCAGCAGCAAGGAAGAGGCGACCCCACATCCCGCTCCGACCGCGCACAAAATGGACGAATCTTCTGACGCTAATAAATTTTAAAAAACACACCCACCACGTGTAAAAGGGGCGGAAAGGGGCGGGGCTTAAAAACGCGAAAGAAGTGAAAAAAACACGCCCCCGAATCGGAAAAAGACGGGGCTTGTTTGGAGAGACAAAGCTCTTCTCCAATGGCTGACCAGCATTTAAGAGGCCAGCCAATGGAGAAGAGGGAAGAAGAGGGGCGGGTTCAAGCCCCACTTCTGAAATCATAAAATCTCGCGAGCAAGACTGCGCAAGCGCAGCCTTCGCTAGCCGAGACCTAAAAAACCAGCAGCAAGGGGAAGAGCATGTGAAGCATCCACCCCAGGACCCAGCTATAAGAACCTAGCCACTAGCAAGGAACATGCCATGTTGCTGACCTCGGCTCACTCACTATAGGGTACCCAGACTACAGCACACAGTCAACACTTCCCTTTGACATGGCAGATGACCAGCTACCAAGGAACTACAGTCCACCCACCCGGAATGCTGGTGCCACAACCAGGCACTGGGAAAATGCTCATGAAGGACCCTCATTAAACATCTGTGATAGGACTAGCCCCTTGTTTAGTGAACTTCTAGACCCAGCCATGGCAGCCCCACGATGAAAGACATGGTAGAGTTGCCTCAACAACTACTTTTGTGCCACAAAATAGACCCACGTAATGATAAAGTGGCCACTGCTGCTCCATTTTGCAGGAGAAGAAATATACAAGCTATTTGAAAATATCACCAATGTTGGGGCCAACAATGACTATGATGCTGTTATTGGTGCACCCAGCACACACTTTGGCCCATAAACTAATTCTGACTATGAGTTTTTTTAACTGCACCAGGCAAAGCAGAAAGAGGGCAAGATAGCAAATGGTGTCTACGTGTGCTTACAGGAAATGGCCAGCAAACACAGTGACGGTGACCCAGCAAAGAGGTGCAGGCCCAATTATCATAAGGATATAAGTTGTCAGCAGTCCTCACACTAATCCGCCACAACCCTGGAATGATACTGGAAGATATGCTTATACTAGCCCTATTGCACATGCAAAGTACAGCAGAACAAATAGTAAATGGACTCCCTAATGTCAGAACCTTACCCTTGCCCAAAATAAAAGAAGACATAATTGATGCCATGCAGGGATTAGGGTTTGCATGAACGACAACCTGCCACTCGGAACCACAAACACCTGCAGTAAATTTGGATTGAAAATACAGCCAGAAGCCTGGGTCACGCTTAAGTCAAAAGGTGCTCTAGTTGTGGTTGAACATACGACTTTGCACGGGTGTGCCTGAGCAGAGGCAGAGAAAAGAGATCCCCAAGGTGAAGAAACTCTACTACGCAACTCCACCACATAACAACCATGCAGTAACATCAGATACAAACACTTTCAGATACCATGCCAGAAAATATCTGTAATGAAGAGGAAGACATGTTTTCTGATCTCCTACGCAGGAAAGAATTCAAGGCAGATGAGACTCCAACCATGTGAGAAGTTGAAGTTGTTAAAGTTTATTCTGGGTGACAAATTACTTGTGTGTGAATTGGTTATTTTAATGATGCACATGGTCATAACTGACAAACTAATGAAGATGCACTTGAAACAATTGTATTAGGTGTATTAGAAGTGTGATTAATAATGCAATATAGTTATGCCACACTTTTGTGATCAACTCCATTTTAATAGAACGGATGAAGTTTCTGATGTTCTGCTCATCTTGCTCCTGCTCGTTTCCCCTCCCAATCAGACACCCGCTGCAAGTCTTCTCTCCTCACAGTTTCTGCGGAGCTTAGGGTGCCAGGACATAAACTGCGTGCATTGTGAATGAAACTTTCCACCAGGTACCTTATGTATCATTTTGAGGGATTTCCGCTGGAACTTCTGTGTCGGTCTGCAGAAGAACATAATTCTATGGGCTTCTGTTTAAGAAATATTTCATATTGTATTGTACATCTTCAGAGTGCAGTTGCAGCAAGCGGAAGAACAACTTTGACCTTAAGAAATGGGTTAGTGTTCAGAGTTTTAATTATTACAAAGCTGCTTTTGATTTGCCAATGCGATCTAACCATGATCATGTCATGCTGAATCGGCACTTTTCCTAATTGTTTATACATAAAATTTGTATAAAACTCCTAGTTTTAAAGGTTTAGGGCTATTTCTTATTTTCCTCCCAAGACTGTGGCTGGTTATTTTGACACTTCTTCCTTTTTCTCCCTTAGTATGCTGTCAGTACTCTATGAATTTGACATTTAGAATCTAGAGAGATTTAACTGCTTAAATAGGTATTTTTGCTATGATTTTATAATTCCAGGTTCTGTATCTGAGCCTTTCTGGCAATCTATGCATTTCTCAGCATCATTTCTATTAACAATTCTGTAATAAAGCTTTAAAACATGTTCTCCATCAGTTACTGTGTGGTCCCAGGTTCTATTTGAATTTTCCTCTGCTACATTAATGGGTTTAATGCTGGGGAGTGTAGTGTCTGTTGCTGCAAGATCAACAAGAACTATGGAGTCAAATTTATTTGGGTGAAAACTGGGGTGCTTAAAAATATTGGGGTTCTGTAAATTATTGGGGATTGGCACCCACAAGGTAATGGGAATGCAAATCATTGGCCTCATACACACTTGCCTCAGTAAATATCATGGACTACAAACAGTTCCAAGCTCTTAGCCTCTGCTCGACAATAAGCCTGACATCAAGCTTAACCCATACGGAGATATATCCTATGGTGGTCAAGCCCCTGGTTGGAACCTTCAGCAGTAGAGTGGAACATGGAGAACAATCATTGGAGGCAAAATTCCACGTAACCACAGAAGAAAGAGGGGCACTACTAACCTGCCAAACAACTGAAGATCTAAGGCTAGCCTTCTTGGCATGCCACATATATGACTGCAAGGTGGAAAGCGTCCTAAAGAAATCTGCACATCTTTTCGCAGGTCTGGTGAGCCTGAAGAACCACACAATAAAACTCACATGACAAGACCATACAGCCTGTCACCCGACTCCAAAAATGAGTACAGTTCTACCTGTGACATCCTTCTGTGTATCCAACATGGTAATCATGTTCAAGTCCAAAAAACCTGGTGCACCTGTGCATCAACATAAGGCTCTCCAATTGGGAGGGGGGGGGGGGGGGGGGGCGTGGCTTGAAAGGCGGATCTGCCGACCACCGACATAATCCTGCATTAAACCTGCTTCCCCTAAGCCATCGGAGTCGCCAAAGCTGTGGCGCCTACCACAAGGAACATGGCGTGTTTCATTGGCGGAGCTCGCTGGGCCAGAAGGAAGGAAAAAGACGGTCGCACTTGTGCCGCACCCGGGGCAAAATGGCGGCCTCATAAATCGCAGCAGAGTGTGCCGGGGCCCGGAGATCGGAACGTGGCTGTGGTGTTCTGCTCCCTCTTGATCGTCGGTCCTGACGGATCGTGCCGGCGCCGTGTGCGACGGCAGCTGCTCACCTGTGTTGGTGGCCACGATGCAGTGTGTTTTGAGGGCCTGTCGGCTGAGAGTCCTGCGGTCACGGAGAACGAGGAGTGGAGAGGCCGGGCCATTATGGCCGCCTGGACCCTGAGAGACCGGCACTGCCTGCGGAGAGATGATCCGAGAGGTCCAGGCGCTGGAAACACTGATTCTACAGTGGTGCGGTAAGAGAGGTTGCGAGAGACGGGGCCCACTGCTTAGACACTATTGTGGAGAACCCAGCACCCTGTTGAAGATAGACGCGGTGAGTACCGCGGCATAATCGTATACTCAGCTACATTGGCGACGCCTGGGCGGAGAAGCTCCTACAGAACTACAGCGCTGTGTGGGGCAGTCAAAGGGCACGAGAGAACATCGCAGCACTGCTGACTAAGGCCTGGTACAACGTGGGGGCCCGCGGTGGTGAGTGCCAGCAAGATTACCGTAATCCCTGCGTAAGCCTTGCTGCACTGATCGGGATTGCCTGTATTGTTGCTGAGGACGTGCGGAGCTGCGTGGAAGAGATAGGGCACAATTGGGCTGCCTGGATGCTGACGGGCGCGGAGTTACTGAGATCGATCGAGGCAGAAGACGCCGTCTGTCGGAATGTGAACGGTGAATTACGGCATGATTCAGGAGGTTGAACTGCCGCACTATGTGAGACCACGCTTCATCGAATTGATCCGGGGGGGGGGGGGGGACTCTGTGTGTTTTAATACACTGCTGAATCTGCCACCGTACCGAGACTGAACCCCGGTTAGATAAGGGGCTGTGTAGTAAATTACTTGTCAGCTATTCTCCACTGTACTGCTCTGTTAGAATGTTGCATGACATCATAGAATGCCTGGGTGCCTCTCTGGGTGAGATTGTCAGTTGGTCTACTCAGGCTGAGATGTAAGGAGCTTGCTCCTGGTGGGGCTATCTTTGTATCATCTATCTTCTCCTACCATCCTGACCACCTAGGCTGGAACCTAGCTACTAATAAAGAAGTAATGTTACATGTACAGATGGACTCTGTATCATCCTTTACAACAGGCTGCTGGTCTAACAGGCTCCCCAGGCTCTCAGGCTAATCGGTCCCTCTGCTGACACTGAAGCCGGCTTTACATGACTTGAGGAGCCCCGGCCTGGATCTGATATCCCACAACTCCTGACAGAACGCATAGCCGGTGGCGCTCACCCAGGCGGGCCTCTGTTTCTACAAACTGTTAGGCGCACGGTGGCCTTGATGAGGAGTCTAACCCACAGAACAACGAGCACGTAGCTCTGCGCGCAAAACTGTGAGTGCTGATCCCTCCTGCCAGCTGCTGCACTGTGGAATGAGGAGAATCTGTGATATTGTAACATCCATCGACGCCCTAACATTAAGGGCCTAGACACGCGGTCCAGGATTCATAGACACCCACCGCCATGGGTAAGCCGGATCGGAATCAACCGCACCTTAATTTTGAACTGCGTAAGTCAGGCAAATCCCAACAAACGGCAGACTCTGACTCGGAACTGGACAATGCCGCTGCGGCTCTGACCCCTGTGGAGAAAACCCTTGCTGCAATCCAAACTAGCCTGCAATCAATATACAACAACATGGAAGCACTCAACTGGCACATGAACAACATATCAGCCAAACTGGATAGGCAGAGGATACGAATCGGCGAAGCGGAGCAACGCATCTTGAAAGCAGAAGATGGTCTGCAGAGGGTTGAGACGAAAGTGTCTGACATGGAAAAGCTTCTTGCGGTTATCCAAGCCAAAAATGAAGATCTCAAAGCGCGCTCACGGCGCGATAATATACGTATTCTATGCCTTCCAGAATCAACAAATGTGGGGCGCTTGGAAACCTATATAGAAGGCCTGCTTTGTGACATGTGTGGAGACGATAACCTCTCTGGTATGTTCATCGTAGACCGGGCCCTTCGTTCCCTGGCTGTGCGTCCGTCACCGGGCGCTCCGCCCCTACTGATCATCGCCCGCCTGCTTAAATATAGAGATAGGGACATGCTGCTCGTATCTCCAGGCAAAAGGGCACTATTAACTATCAGGGAAACACCCTAACCTTGTACCCTGACTTTACGGCAGCAGTACAAGCAGTTAGGAAGGAATTTCAATAGGCAAAAAAGATTCTGATAGCTGAAAACATTCAATACGCCATGCTTTATCAACCGCGTCTCCGAATAGGCACCGAAGACAAAGGTAAGATCTTTTCCAACACCAAGCAGGCCATGGAATTTGCCAAATCTCTCCGTCGCAAAAAGAAGACATCTCCCGAAGCATCGGGCGCCGTGGGCTGAAAATCATAGCCATCACCATGCAGGTTGTTCCTCCCTAACAGCGTTAACAGAGACTTTGGTGTCAGTAGCACTCCGCACGCTCAAGCTTAGAGATCCCGCAACATCAGACTTTCCACTTGCGGCACCAGCCTGTGGATCGGGACTAGGGCAGGCTGTGGCCCTCAAATCCTTTTTGAGTGTTGTTTTTGTTGCTGATGTAAATACTCGTACACACTTTGAGGTGGCATGATGAGCGTATCTTATTATTTCAGACATAAAACTACTGCTTTAGGGAGCACATCCTGCTAAATTGGTGGCCACCTCCCTTGTCCATCGGAGAGCTGAATGTGCTGCGACGTCCCCCCAAATGGGTATACCCCAAATTGCTATAGTTCCGTTTCTTTATCTATTGGAGCACTTTTTGGGTCACGGGTATGGCTTTGGCATTTTGGGGCTGCTAAAGTGAGAGGGGGTGGAGGGTTCATATTATGTTGTTTTGAGATCTGTTTAATGTGGTTGTATCGGTACACGGACAAAGGTCGCATTCCTTATGCAATGTACAGCGACTGTCAGTTGGCCTATTCAATGTTGGTAAAAATATATGCAAGCACTAATGAGTGAGGGTTACAGATGTTTAACGTGGAATGTACGAGGGCTGAACTCCCCCAGGAAAATCCGTCAAGTATTTGCATATCTAGACCGACACGCTATTCAGGTGGCTCTTTTGCAGGAGTCGCATCTGACCAAGGATTCCGAAACCAGAATCACACTCAAGTGGGTGGGATTCAAGCTAGCATCATCATACTCCTCTTACGCCAGGGTGGTTCTTATCTGATTAAAAGGGGCATCCCATTTACACCAATCAAAACCTATATAGATGATGGGGGACGTTGCGCCATGGTTCATGGCAAACTTAGCAATACATTGATTAAGATTATAAATTTGTACGGGCCCATAGCAGATGAACCTGAGGTATTACAGCGAATGTATGGAGTGCTGAGAGACTGGCCGAACACAGCTGTTTTGTGAGGAGGGGATCTCAACACACATCTAGACCCTAATTTAGATAAGTCCAGCCCGCAGGGTGTCCACACCCCAAATGTTGCCCGGAGTGTCAACGATGCACTGATGGAATTTGGGCTGGTCGACATCTGGAGACTTCGCAACTGGGCAGCGAGGGAGGGCACACATGCCACGCCAGCACACAACAGCTGGTCTAGAGTGAAGGGGTAACTGAATGGGTTACTGATATAACCACACTTCGACACACTCTTTCAGACCACAATCCTGTACTACTGGCTTTTAGCATCCCAAACACGTTGCACCGCCTGTTCACATGGCGCTTTCGATCAGAGGCTTTACTTGACCCCAGTTACGCTGACATCATTCGAAAAGCCATAGTACAATACTTTGAGATTAATGCTGGCACAGTCGATAGTGCCGCTACCTTGTGGGAGGCCTTTAAGGTTACAATACGAAGGGTCTGCATCAGTACTACAGCAGGCATATTAACAGATATCAGAGGTCAACTAAGATAGAGACTACACTATCGGCCCTGGAGACTACCTATGCGGTGAAACCAAGCCCAGTAACACTCTCCCGTATTCACAAATTGATTCTTGAATATGACACACTAGCAGAATCTGAGATTCGCAACCTCTCACGTAGACACGTAGCCAGGGCATACAGGGAGGGTGGACGACCAAGTCGAAATCTAGCTGCAAAACTCAAAACTCGCACTGAACACCATCACATAGACAAAATAACTGATCCTCAAGGGGTAGAGCACTATTCACCTCTAGAGCTAGTGGACCAATTCCGAGACTATTACGCCGCGATGTACAAGTCGCCAGTGACCGTGCTGGATTTAGACACAGCAGAGTATCTGACGACCAGTACACCAGACAAGAGCCTTGCCCGTTGCAATAATAAACTGTCTTCCCCCTAACGCCTGTAGAGTGGGAACATATTTGCAATCTTACCAGTAAACTCCCACCCAATGGTAACCTACGCATCATACACTTTAAGTACCTTCATAAGATATATTACACGCCCCTCAAGTTACATAAATCTTAGTAGATGTAAACGCTGTAACCAACTGGATGCGGACTTCTGGCATCTTGCATGGGAGTGTGAGTGGGTGGCCAGATTCTGGGAGCAAGTAGTGCAGCATGTTCGTAAAATGTTCGGGATAGAGTTGCAATATATGCCGTTGATATGCTTACTGTGTTATATTCCGCATGTGAAAGGGACGCTGGGTAAATTTATATGAATTGCACTGCTAGTGGCTAAACGCCAAGTTACTGTAATGTGGGAGGGCGCGCATGCACCGAAGGTTGCACACTGGCTCAAAGACATAGTGTATTGTTAAGAAAAGTTGGAGTTATACGCAGAGGAGTTACCTACACCATCCAGACCCAAGGACATTTGGGAACACATCACACTCGTTATAATAATACTGACCTAAATGGAGGCAATGATTCTCCAAAGGAGACCTTAATGCTGGCTGTCAGAAGTTACTACTGGACCTTGTGAATCGCTGCATTACTACATTCTCAGTACACACGGGGCTCACAAGATATAAGAGGTTGAACTATGGCATACCCTCTGCAGCAGAAAGAAGTCTTTCAAAATGTGGGACGAGAAACCCTGTCAGGACACGAAGGAGTGCTTAATATAAGCAATGGCATGTTATTCTTTTCAGAAATTATAGAAGACCACTACTGACACCTAAGGGTGACCTTACAATGGCATTCCGACCATGGGATTACCCTATTTCGAGAGAAATGCATGTTCTTCAAGGTCCAATTGGAGTTCTTCGGACATGGATTCTCCAAAGTAGGGGGCAAATTGACCCTAAAAAGTTGGAAGATATCAAAATGGACTGTACCAGGGTCTGCAACAGAAATAAGGAGTTTCCTGGGCAGGGTCAATTATTGCAGGTGATGCATTCCGAAGGTGGCAACCCTGACAGGGCAACACTAGTTCTGTAGAACTGAGGACAGTTCTAGCGCAATAACAAGGGTATAATGGATGGGCTCTTGTGGCATTTGCCAGCTGAACCTTAAACATGAAATCATGCTACTCATAGATTGAAAAAGAAGCCCTAGTTAAATCAAATGGGGATGTGGCCAGTATCACTGTTATGTAAAGTGTTGAAATTTAAATGTCATCATGGACCACAGGCCACTAGTCAACTTGCTTCAAGAGACCATGCAACATCCCCCTCCATTGATCTAAAAGTGGGTAATTCAGCTGAAATACTGCTTCTCAACCAGCTACCGCTCTAGCGTTGAAAATCTAGATGACTTCCTGTTGAGGCGCTCCAAAAAAGCCAAAACACTGAAGCCCAGACAAGAGGAAACATTAGAACAAAATGTAAGGCTCATCTTCAAAGCAGCATGCCCAAGAGCCATGGATCCCCAAGACATCGCCAGAGCGACCTCGACAGATTACAGGCTACAAAATGTAAATGAAATGCTGGAGAAGAACACCTGGAAGACATTCCTAATGAGACTCAAGGAACACGAAGCCTGGATCAGCAGTATTCTCATGTAACTCTGGCGGGCACGAAACAGATTACATGTCACATCGGATGGACTTGTTCTGAAAGGCTGTTGATGCATAGAAAGTCCCTTAGCTCAGCGTCACACAGTGGTGATGCTCGCTCATCAAGGTCACCAGGGGGCTGCCAAAACAAAGGCAAGAATACAAGAAAAACTGTGGTTTGCTAGAATGGTGTCACGGTTATCTGCGAGCTCCTCCTCGGGATGGCACTGATGCTAAGTAAGGCCCCCCTCCCATCCGTCCCCAGCCCGGAGTATGTATGAGACACGCGGACTAGGGGGACGGGTGAGCGAGGGAAAACGGGACAGGAACAGCCGGGGCAGAGAGACCTGGAAGAGAAGATGCACAGGGTGAGAGAAGGAACGAGGACCCCCGCACCCTTCCCGATAGCTCTCGGATAGTGTAACGACCCTGGTACCTTCGCGCTGTAGACGGGGGTCACCTCGACCAGAAGAAACAGGAAACGGAGCTGGCGCTACCACTTCCACGCTCGGAAATCCGTGAGCGGAGGAGCGCCAGTCAGGAAGGTTCTCTCCTCCTCACCCTTCACCAGGAGGGAGGAAGTGGAGCGAAAGCTCGGTTTCACCCGTTGGTCAAGCGGGGATAATGGACAGCAAGCAAAGTAAACAAAAGGAGTTGCGGGTGATCCCCGGCAGAGATGTTCGCGCTACTACTCAAATACTCACGGTGCTACCGTGAGTAGAGGAGCGCACTCTGAGGAGTTGGCAAGCCCGGAAATCCGTGGGCGTAGGGGAAGAGCAGGGAGTCCGTCGGGTTGCTGGCCGTTAGGAGAACGGCGGTTGAGGATTCGAGAGAGGGGCGTCTGCAAGGGTTGCTGATAGAACCGGAGACACTCACCTCTCTGCGAAGGCGTCGGTGATGGCGCTCGGGCAAAGAAGGGCAACGGCTGCAGGGGCCGCTGGAAGCTCTGGAACGCTGTAGAGGACGGCGGGCTGGAAACCGCGTAGGCTGGCAGTCGGGGAGCCGATGATGAGTGTAGGAATCATAGGCAACGCCCCCGGGTGGTCTGTGGTCTTTTATAGGCCGAAAGGTGATTACATGATCGGGTAGCCGCGTTGCCTCTGGGACTTGTAGTTCTTCCGGGCGTTTCTGTGGCGGGGTCGGTGCGCTCGGATCGTGACAGCACATCCCCCTTTACCCCGTCACCGCCGCCCCCGGGCCCCCGGGTTTGGCCGGACAGCGACGGTGAAAGGCCGCCACCAGGCGGTCGGCGTGCACCGCGGAGGCGGGCTCCCAAGAGTCTTCTTCAGGACCGTACCCCTTCCAGGACAAGAGGTACCATATCTTCCCCCTCAGCAGTTTGGAGTCCAGCACTCGGCGAACCACGTACTCTCGATCATGATTGATCCACACCGGAGCAGGAGCCCTCCGCGCTGGACAGCGCGAGGGCTTGAGGAGAGAGACGTGGAACACCGGGTGAATGTGCATGTGAGGTGGAAGGCGCAGTTGCACCGCTACGGGGTTTACGTGTTTCACCACCGGGTAGGGTCCTATGTATTTCGGATTGAAGACACTGGGTTTCCGAAATCGGAGGTTCTTAGTGGATAGCCACACTCTGTCCCCCTTGTGGTACACCGGCGGGGGTCTGCGGTGTTTATCCGCCTGCGCTTTGTATCGGGTCTTGGCTAACAGGAGATGCGACCGGGCCTTTTTCAGGGCCGAGCGTATGGAGTGAAGCCGGCTCTGGAGATCAGGAAGGCAGATGTTGTCTCGCGGGAGAAAGAAGGGGACAAAGCGTGGATGGAACCCCGTGGCGAGAAAGAACGGAGACTGCTGGGTGGAGGAGTGTTGTGCGTTGTTGTATGCTACCTCAGCCACCCAAAGTAAGTCCACCCAGGTGTCTGCAGCTTGGTCAGCGTAGCATCGCAAGTACTGCTTGAGCGTCTGATTCAATCTCTCTGTTTGTCCGTCTGTCTGTGGGTGGAAGCTCGTAGAGAGGGAGGAGTGAATACCCAGCGCTTCACACCATACCTTCCAAAACCGTGCAGTAAACTGCGACCCTCTGTCGGAAACAATCCCCGTCGGTAATCCGTGAAGTCTCACCACGTGTTGCAAGAGGAGTTTCGCTAACTCTCCCGCTGTGGGCACCTGTTTGCAGGCTATAAAATGTCCCATCTTCGTCAGATAGTCGACGACTACAATTATGGCTGTGCACCCTTGATCTTTCGGCAGCCCCACCACAAAGTCTATGGATATGCGTTCCCAGGGGTTCAGAGGAGTGGGTAGAGGCATCAGAAGACCTTGGGGCTTTTGGTGGTCGCTCTTCATCTGGGCGCAAACGGCACATTCCTTCACCCACAGCAACACGTCTGGTCGAACGGAGGGCCACCAGAATTGACGCATCACTTTCTCCAGCGTCTTGGTGCCTCCCGTATGACCAGCACACGGCAGGTCGTGACACCAGGAAAAGACGAGTTTGCGGAGTTTGAGCGTAGGGATCAGGATCCGAGATCCGTTCATCGGGAGACCGTGGTGCAATCGCCATTCTCTATGTCCTTTTAACCATGTGGACCATGCACAGGTACGTATCCCTCGCTTCACTCCTTGCAGGAAGGATTCGGTGTGCGTGTTGCCGATGACCTGTTCCGGTGATAGGATGGGCTGATCTGGTGCTGCCGACGGGAGGTGCGAGAGGGTCTGTCTTGAAAGGGCATCGGCTTTCTTGTTTTGCGTCCCTGGTCGGTAGGTGACCACGAAGTGGAATTCCGCAAAAAAGAGCACCCATCGCTTCTGCCTGGGAGAGAGGTGTCGGGCTGACCGCAGGAACTGGAGGTTGCGGTGGTCCGTGAACACCGTTACCTGATGTTGGGCCCCCAGTAGCCAATGGCGCCATTCCAGGAACGCGTCTTTGATGGCAAGCAATTCCTTCTCGGAGACGGTGTAATTACGTTCCGCTGGATTCAATTTCCTGGACATAAAGGCCACTGGGTGTAGTTGGCCCATGTCGGGGTGGCGTTGGGAAAGAATGGCTCCCACTGCTTCATCGGATGCGTCTGCTTCCACTATGAACGGAAGATCTGGTTGCGCGTGGCGCAAGATGGGAGCGGTGGTGAAGGCGTGTTTGAGCTGGTCAAACGCTGTCTGGGCTTCCGGTGACCAGAGGAAGGGGATGCCTTTCCGTGTTAGTTTCGTGAGTGGTGTCACCATTTGTGAGAAGTGGTGTATAAAACGCCGATAAAAGTTTGAAAACCCAAGAAAGCTTTGGACCTCCTTCACGGTTTTCGGCGGGGGCCATCTGGTTACCGCCTGGACCTTGCGGTCAGTCATGACTTGTCCATCGGGGGTAAGCAGGACACCAAGGAACTCCACCGTGGTGACATGGAATTCGCATTTCGTAAGTTTACAAAACAGGTGGTGTTTTTCTAAGGCTTGCAGTACCGATGTTACATGGCCCTCGTGTTCTTCTTCCGAGGATGAAAAGATGAGGATGTCGTCTATGTACACCACTACATAGAGGTCCAGAAAATCCCTCAATACTTCGTTCAAAAAGAACTGGAAGGCGGCTGGGGCGTTGCAGAGCCCGAAGGGCATCACCAGATATTCGAACAGGCCGAATCTTGTTTTGAAAGCCGTCTTCCACTCATCCCCCTCCCGCATTCGCACCAGGTGGTATGCCCCCCTGAGGTCTAGCTTGGTGTATATGTGCGCTCCTCGCACCTGTTCCAACAATACCGGGATCAGCGGTAGCGGGTATTGATTTTTGATGGTCATGGCGTTGAGGGCGCGATAGTCTATGCAGCAGCGTAGTTCCCCATTGGCCTTCGGTATAAAGAAGAGGGGGGATGCTGCGGGCGATCTGGAAGGGCGAATGAACCCCAACCTAAGGTAGGTATCAAGATAGTCCCGGAGATGACGGGTTTCTGGACCCGTGAGAGCGTACACCCTGCTACACGGAACAGCGGCTCCCGGGGTGAGATCGATCCTACAGTCGTATTCGCGATGTGGAGGGAGAACCTCGGCTTTCTGTTTATCGAACACTCCTTTGTAGTGGTGGTAACATAGAGGGAGCTCCACGTCCTTCTCTGCAGCTGTAGCCACGTGGTGTGCCTGTGGTTCGTTAAGATCTGGAACGGCCTCACGGCGTTGACACCGCGTGCGGCAGAAGAGGGAGCAGAAGGTTACAGAGTTGGTAGCCCACTGTATCTGGGGCTCGTGACGACGTAACCAAGGCAATCCAAGGATAAGATGGCATCGGGGCGCTTGGATGATGTTAAACGCGAGTCTCTCGCTATGGTTTTCTCCAATGGACACCTGTAAGGCGGGTGTGGTATACCGTATGGGGCCGGATTCCAGCTCCTTGCCGTCCACGGCGTAGACGAGTTCAGGGGTGTCTTTCGCCACCAGCGGTATCCCCAACCGGTGGGCTTCACGGTCATCCATGAAGCAGCCTGTTGCTCCAGAGTCAATCATGGCCCGTACTTGGTGAGTTTTGGGACCTATAGCGAGGAGCACGGTTAGAAAGAAATGGTCTGGCTCTATGGAGGTGTCTGCTTCCAGGGAAGGGATGTAATGACAGCTCGAAGGGGCCCTTCCTTGCTCCTTCAAGCGTTCAGGTTTCCCACCGGTCCGGTGTTGGTTACGGTGGCTGCTTGTCCCACCTGAGGCCGGCGGTTCTTTGGGCGGACGGGGCATTCCCTCAGGAAATGGCCTTTCTTGCCACAATACAAACAGAGACCCTGTGTGCGCCGGTGGTCTCTTTCGCTGAGGGTCAGGGACGCTCTCACCGCTCCGATGTCCATGGGAACCGGTCTCGGGGAGGCTGGTTCCTGCAAGCGAGGGTGTTCAAAGGACATGGGTGTTTTCTCCTTGCGCTTGTTTTCCCCTTTTCTTTCTCTGAGCCGGTATTCCAATCGAGAGGCCAGTTCGATCATGGCCGAGCATGTGCTGGGCTGGGGGTCTATCTGTGCGATAACGTCCTTCAGGTCCTCGGTGAGTCCTCGATAGAAGATAGCGGCCTGCTTCTGTTCGGGCCAATCCGTTTCCGCCACTAATCGTCGGAAGCTATTGACGTACCCCAGAAAATCCGAACTCTGTTGGCGTAGATCAAGGAGGTCTCGATCCGCAGAGAAGGTATCCGCCCGACGGTCGAAGGTTTTCTCAAACTCCTGACGAAACGTGTCCCAGTCATACAGGAGTGCGTCGTCCCGGCGAACGATGGGGACAGCCCATTGCGCCGCTTCTCCCGTCAAGTAAGAAATCAGAAACGCCACTCTGGCTTGGTTCGTGAGGAACAGTTTGGGCTTGCAGTGGAAGTGCAAGAGCACCTGGGTCATGAAGACTTGGACTTTCTGGATATCTCCCTGGAATCTCTCCGGAGGGGCCAACGGAACGTGTGAAGGCATTTCCACCACTACTTGCGGGGTCGAGGACGGGAGTACAGGCCCAGCGTCAAACAGGTTTCGTTGAAGGCGGTCCAGGCGTGTATGCAAGGCTGTGGTTTCCGCTCGTGACGTTGCTAACTCCTGCTGGACTTGCGCTAAAGCAGCTAACACGTCGTCCAACGAGGCCATTGTAAGTGATCAGTGCTATCAAGAGGAGAGGTAATTTCTTGGGCCTATGATTCTGTCACGGTTATCTGCGAGCTCCTCCTCGGGATGGCACTGATGCTAAGTAAGGCCCCCCTCCCATCCGTCCCCAGCCCGGAGTATGTATGAGACACGCGGACTAGGGGGACGGGTGAGCGAGGGAAAACGGGACAGGAACAGCCGGGGCAGAGAGACCTGGAAGAGAAGATGCACAGGGTGAGAGAAGGAACGAGGACCCCCGCACCCTTCCCGATAGCTCTCGGATAGTGTAACGACCCTGGTACCTTCGCGCTGTAGACGGGGGTCACCTCGACCAGAAGAAACAGGAAACGGAGCTGGCGCTACCACTTCCACGCTCGGAAATCCGTGAGCGGAGGAGCGCCAGTCAGGAAGGTTCTCTCCTCCTCACCCTTCACCAGGAGGGAGGAAGTGGAGCGAAAGCTCGGTTTCACCCGTTGGTCAAGCGGGGATAATGGACAGCAAGCAAAGTAAACAAAAGGAGTTGCGGGTGATCCCCGGCAGAGATGTTCGCGCTACTACTCAAATACTCACGGTGCTACCGTGAGTAGAGGAGCGCACTCTGAGGAGTTGGCAAGCCCGGAAATCCGTGGGCGTAGGGGAAGAGCAGGGAGTCCGTCGGGTTGCTGGCCGTTAGGAGAACGGCGGTTGAGGATTCGAGAGAGGGGCGTCTGCAAGGGTTGCTGATAGAACCGGAGACACTCACCTCTCTGCGAAGGCGTCGGTGATGGCGCTCGGGCAAAGAAGGGCAACGGCTGCAGGGGCCGCTGGAAGCTCTGGAACGCTGTAGAGGACGGCGGGCTGGAAACCGCGTAGGCTGGCAGTCGGGGAGCCGATGATGAGTGTAGGAATCATAGGCAACGCCCCCGGGTGGTCTGTGGTCTTTTATAGGCCGAAAGGTGATTACATGATCGGGTAGCCGCGTTGCCTCTGGGACTTGTAGTTCTTTCGGGCGTTTCTGTGGCGGGGTCGGTGCGCTCGGATCGTGACAAATGGACAAAATGGCAGAAACAACTGTCGGCCACTGCCCTCCATGACAACTCTACAGGGATCTAGCAGTCATCTCCAATCATCACCAAATACCCGTGTACGTCCACATGTGCAAACATCAGCATGGACTTTGGTAGTTTCCCAGATGGGAAGCTGACACTGGTTTCTAGGGATGCATGTACTAAATTCCTGGTGGTCGAGTTTGCAGTGACGCCAGCCTTCGGCCAAGTCAAATCAAAGCTGGCCAAAGTATTTTCCTCATTTGGACAACCTCAAGAAATCTGGCCAAATAATTGACTGCCCTTTTCAGGGTTATGAATTTTAATATTACACGTACCGGCTCAACATCAAGCATTGCAAAATAAGTCCAATATGACCTCATGCCAACGGCATGCTGCGCAATTGTGGCGCAAGCTGAATAACGCTTAGACAGTGGGAGAGGACTTGGAGTGAATGCTGCATAGTTTTATGAGGGCATGTCGGAAAACCCTTCACTATATAACACATTGTACTCAAGCCTTGCTATTGCTTGGTCAACCCCTGAGGTATACCATCCCTGTGGCCTGCATTGGCAGCCCAACAGCCCAGACCCTAAAGGCAGCGATAAATGCTGGCAGGGAAACAATGACAACACCAGTCAGCAACAAAGAGTTACATTAAGAAGTCTGGAAGAAGGTGACCAAGTATTGATCAAGACGGATACACTGGGTGGAGATGTGGCACTCTATAAGAAAGAGGACTGTAGACAACAGGGGCCACCAAAGGAACCATCGTGATCTCTAGAAGGGGCACCGAGCTGGACATTAAAACATATTTTGGTTCAAGTAAGTCCCAACAGAGGCAAGAGGTTACTGAAACAGCCTGACTAGAGCAAGAGAAGAACAAAACCCAGACACTCCTGTCAAGAATGGGATGTGGAAGATTGGGAATGGCATGTCCCTATGGCCACACTGTCCCGATTAACCCAGCAAATGAGCACCGAACGCACTGAGCCTAAAGAACTGAAGGACACCCCATGGGGTTGAAAACACCGACCCCACAGACTGTGGAACAACTGTACCAATGCCAGTGATACCCTCTGTGTCCAAACCCAGTATGCAGACAGAGACTCCGAGACTATACGGGTCACTACGGTTCACCTGCTTACATGCCAACATCTTTAAACGTGGGAAGAGGGAGATTTTGAAAACAAAATCGGGGGAATTGATTTTCTCAACTGACTTACATTAAAGCGGAGGAGATTTCAAGATAGAGACAACTAAAATAAAGCCACTTGGTGCCTAAAAAACTCAGAAGTCAACCGTCTGAATCGCATCTCTTGGTTTGTATGCATCAGATCAATAAAAGCACGGACTGAGAGACTGGGTGAGCTAAAGTCCAAAGCGGGGAGGGATGTGGTGAGTAGTGTAGCCACTGCTATCTCCCACATGACATCACACACACTTGGATGCCGGGCTCGGCTGACGGGGTAAAAAATAACAAGCATTGGCAAAGCCGATAGGCCTTGCCTATGCAAGAGCTATTGGCTTTGCCAATATGTATTTAGGAATGTTGTATATCAGAGTGGCTGCTGTTCAGCATTGTTAAAAGCTAGTAGGGAAAGGAGAGTGGCAGGAAGTGGATTGTCATAAAGTGGAGTACATTGGAGTGTTATGGAGTGGCGTAGAGTGGCATAAAGTTGAGTACAGTAAAGTTGAGTGGCGTGGAGAGGACTGAAGTGGAGTGTCAGGAAGTAGTGTACAGTGTTGTGGAGTGTAATGGAGAGGGTAGAGCTTCATAGAGTGGAAGGGCATAGAGTTGAGTGGCGTACTGCAGAGCACAGTGTCAACACTGAGTAGAGTGTCACAGAGTGGAGTGGCATAGAGTGTTGTGAAGTGGTGTAGAGCAGAGTGGCATAAAGGGTGTTGCGTAGAGTGAAGTAGAGTTTTGTAGAGTAGAGTGGGGTACAGTGGAGTAGATTGTCATAGAGTGGAATGGCATAGAGTGGAGTGTGGTGTCTCATAGAATAAAGTGGAGTAAAGTGGCATGGAGTGGCAAAGGAGGGAGTTGCATACAGATTCATAGAGTGGAGTAGTTTAGGAGAACGGCATAGAGTGGAGTGGAGTGGCATATAGCGGAGGACGGTGTCAGTGGAGGAGAGTTTAATGTAGTAGAGCATCATAGAGTGGAGTGTCGTAGAGTGGCCTAGAGTGAAGTACAGTAGTGCAGAGTAGATTGGCGTAAAGTGCAATGGCGCAGAGTGCATTGGTTTTGAGTAGAGTTGTGTAAAGTGAATTGGCGTAGAATGCAGAGAGGTAGAGTAGCTTAGAGTGCAGTGGCATAGAGTAGAGTGGTGTTGAGTATATTGCAGTGGTGTAGAGTGCAATGGCATAGAGTGGAGTGGCACAGAGTGGAGTAGAGTGGTACAGAGTAGAGTGGAGTGGCATAGAGTGAAGTGGTGCAGGGTAGAGTGCCGTGGCGTAGAGTGCAGTGGTGTAGAGTGCAGTGGCATAGAGTGCAGTAGAGTGGCGTAGACTTCAGTAGTGCAGAGTGAGTGAAGTCATGCAGAGTAGAGTGTCAGAGTGCAGGGTCATAGAGTGGTGCAGAGTAGAGTAATGCAAAGTGGAGTGGGTGCTGACAGCAGTGATGTAGAGTACAGTGGTGCAGAGTAGAACATAGTGGAGTAAACTTTAGTGACGTAGAATGACATAGCATGCAATAGCATAGAGTAGAATGCTGTAGAGTATAATGGTATAAATCGCAGTGGTGCAAAGTAGCTAGCGAAGGTGCAGTGCCGTAAGGTGCATTGGTTTTGAGTAAAGTGGTGTAGGGTGCATTAGTGTAGAGTGCAGTGGTTTAGAGTACAGAGGCATAGCGTAGACTGCAGTGGGCCAGAGTGGAGTAGAGTGGCATAGAGAAGATTGTTTCAGAGTAGAGTGGAGTGGTGCAGGGTAGAGTGCAGTGGCATAGAGTAGATTGGCACAGCATTGATTGCAGTGGAGTAGAGTGGAGTGGCGCAGAGTGGAGTGGTGCAGAGAGGAGTGGTGAAGGGTATTGTGGAGGTATGCAGGGTAGAGAGGAGTGGTATAGAGTAGTGGCATAGAGTGCATTGGTGTAAAATGTAGTGTTGCAGAGTGGTGTAGTGTAGAGTGCAGTGCCATTGAGTGCAGTGGTGCACAGTAAATTAGATTGGAATGGAGTGCATTGGCATAGAGGCGGTAGAGTGGCATAGAGTGGTGCAGAGTATAGTAAAGTGGTGCAGAGTAGAGTGGCGCAGAGTAGAGTGGCATAAAGTTCACTGGAAGAGTGCAGTGCTGCAGAGTAGAGTGTCATAGACTGCAGTGGTGTAGAGTGGCGTAGAGTGCATTGGTGTACACTGCAGTGGCGTAGAGTGGTGTAGAGTAAAGTGACGGGATGCAATGGTGTGGAGTGGCGCAGAGTGCAGTGTCGTAGAGTAGAGTATAGTGGTGTACAATGCAGTGGTGCAGAGTAGATTGGTATAGAGTTCAGTGGCGTAGAGTGTATTGGTTTTGAGTAAAGTGGTGTAGAGAGTAATGGTGTAGAGTGCAGTGGAATAGAGTACAGAGGTATAAAATTGAAGGGCGTAGTGTGAAGTGGGGTAGAGTGGATTGGCGCAGAGTGAAATAGAGTTGCGTAGACTGCAGTGGAATAGAGTAGGATTGTTTCAGAGTAGCGAGAAGTGACAGAGTGCAGTGGTGTAGAGTAGAGTGTCAGAGTGCAGTGGTGAAGAGTAGATTAGAGTGGCTTAAAGTGGATTGGCATAGAGTACAGTGGCGTATAGTGGAGCAATACAGGGTACAGTGGCATAGAGTTCAGTGGCGGAGAAAGCAGTGTTGCAGAGAAGAGTGACATAGAGTGAAGTAGCACAGAGTGGAGTGGTGCAGGGTAGAGTGCAGTGGCATAAGAGTGGAATGATGCATAGTAGAGTGGTGTAGAGTGCATTGGCATAGAGTGGAGTGGTGCAGTGGTATAGAGTTCAGTGGCATAGAGTGGTGTAGAGTGGCGTAGAGTGCAGTGGTGTAGAGTGCAGTGGCATAGACTGGTGCAGAGGGTAGTGACGTAGCATACAGTGGCACAGAGTAGAATAGAGTGCAATGACGTAGAGCACAATGTTGTAGAGTGACATGGTGTACAGTGATGTAGAGTACAGTTGCACAGAGTAGAATGTTGTAAAGTATGTTGGCGTTAAATACAGTGGTGCCAAGTAGTTAGCATAGGTACAGTGGCTTAGGGTGAATTGGTTTTGAGTAAAGTGGTGTAGAGTGAATTGGAGTAATAGAGTGGCGTAGCACAGAGTGCAATGGCGTAGAGTGCCGCAGCTGCGTAGAGTGCAATAGCGTAGAGTGGAGGGACACAGAGTGGCATAGAGTAGATTGTTTCAGAGAACAATAGAGTGGAATGGTGAAGGGTAGAGTATAGTGGTGCATGGTAGAGTGAAGTGGCGTAGAGCACAGTGGCATTGAGTAGAGTGAAGCAGCATTGATTGCAGTGGCATAGAGTGGAATAGTGCAGAGTGGAATTCAGTGGCGCAGAGTGCAGTTTCGTAAAGTAGATTGTTTCAGAGCAGAGTGAAGTGGCGTAGAGTGGAGTGGTGCAGAGTGTGGTGGTATAGAGTAGTGGTGTAGAGTGCAGTGCTGAAGAGTAGAGTGGTGTAGAGTGCAGTGGTGCATAGCAGAGTGGGGTAGAGTGCACTGGCATAAAGTAGAGTGGTACAAAGTAGAGTAGAGTAGAGAGGCATAGAGTAGAGTGGCATAGAGTTCAATGACAGAGAGTGCAGTGCTGCAGAGCAGAGTGTTGTTGTTGAGCTATCATGAGTGCTCTGCCTGAGGCAGCGCTTCTTACCACATTTAAGTGCGCAGACGCGAGCCCCGCCTGCTGTTTTCTGTCAGCGGGCGAGGGCGGCGCCTAAGGCGTACTCAAGGGAGGGATCCGCGTTGGTAGCGCGCTTCACGTTCCAGCACGGATCCTGCCAGGCCTCCACCCATAACCCTTGGCTTCCTGGCAGCTTGTCTCTGAAAGACAAGGAAAAGCAAGAGTTGTAAAGAATCATAGTGTCTTCGTTTTCCGCATTATTAATTACTTATTTGATTTAAAGGAAAGGCCACACTTATCTGATGGTTATATAATTCGAAGAGTGATTCTAGTGGTCTTCTTTGTTGCTGCTAAATCTCTTCTTGCTGCAAAGGAAAAAGGAGAAGCAATATTTTTTTTTTTTTTTTTTTTATTAACATTTTGGAAATGTAATCAACATTTCAACATACAAAACCAAAACAAATAGGTCATGTTACCATATCATCCAGCCGCCAGGGCCACCCCAGCCCCCCACGGGTCATGTCACAATAGTAGTAAGCAGCCGCATCATCCCTCTTTAGTCCAGTATCATCACACAATCGGATGAAGTTGTAAATAGTCAATTAAGTACACCCAGTAATCACGGGGTCTCGACCCTCCGGGAAGCTCTTCCTCATACGTTTTGAGAGTGTCCGTACAGAAGGTTAAGTCTCTGATCCATAGCTTAATAGAGGGTGCAAGTCTACTGTTCCAGCATAGCGATATTCGCCGTTTGGCCATCAAGAGTGCAATCACAGTAAACTTACGTTTCAGAGAGCGCAATTCAGGGAGAATCCCCAACAAACAAGTCTTTTCTGAACATACCAGCTCTATTCCCACCATTTCGCCCACCATCCCCACCACCTTTACCCAATAATCCGCCACCGCCGTGCACCTCCAAGCCAGGTGACAGAAGTCTGCTCCCTCCTCCCCACATCTGCAGCAGCGCGAGTCTTCCCTTAACCCATACCTGCAGAGTCTAGCCGGTGTATAATAGGTCTGGTGTAGATATTTGTAATGCAGCATTCTAAGATTACCATTAGGTGTCAGCATTTCAGTCAGTGAACAGGCTATCCCCCATTCTTCCAGTGTCAGTGGGTCATCTAATGCGCTATTCCATTTGTCCAGTGATTTCTGCGTAGTTCCCGCAATATCTTCTTGCAATTTACTATAGAGTCTCGACACCAGTTTAGTGGCAGTGGGTGTTGTTATCAGAAACTGCAACGTTAGCATCTGTGGCGGCTCCTCAGGAAACGAAGGGTAGAGTGCCCTCAGTGCATTTTGCAATCTGTAATATGTAAACCTAAACAGCAAAGTTTGATTACTAATATATGTAAGCTCGCTTAGTGCCTGAAACGTTCCATTATTAAACAGGTCCCCCATTGTAGTCATGCCTACCTGCCGCAAAAGCCCCATCCCTACCCGCTCTCGCGTCACCGACAATTCTGGATGGTGCAATAGAGGCAAAGCCGGCGCGTATAACGGCAGTTTATATGCTTTCCTCCCCATTACCCGCCACGCCCTATTTGTCGTATCGATTGTATTTATATCGCGCTTATGCAGCGGAGCGCGCACATGCGGAAGGACTGCCCTTAGCGGAATGGGAGCCGCATCCCCCTCCTCCACCGCCGTGTGTGTCAGGAACGGGACGGGATGGTACCAGTAGTGTGCAAACTGCGCTTGCGCGCATAGATAGTAGAGCAGAAAATCCGGCACTCTAAACCCGCCTTTCGCATACGGTAGCGTCAGCGCCCGCAGTTCAATCCTGGCTTGTTTACCCGCCCAAATCAGTCTAAGCACCATCGCTGATATTCTACGGAACACTTCGGCCGGTGGTTGTATCGGTATATTATTGAATAAATATAGCAGCTTGGGTAATACGACCATCTTGACAATGGCCAGCCGATCTGCCAACGTAAGTGGCAGTTGTATCCATCTATCTATTTTCCCTTCCAGCGCTCCCACCGCCCTACCATAGTTTGTTCTAATCACCACCTCCGGGTCCCTATGATACCACACTCCTAGATATCGCACCGGGTCCGTTTGCCATTCAATTGGGTAGTCCAGCTGGTGTGGTTAGGTAGTGTCCGATAAAGGGACAATGACCGATTTCGCCCAATTAATGCTTATTCCGGACGTCTGTGCAAACCGAACATACTCCCGCAGTAATGCATTTAAATTCACTTCAGGATCGCGCACATACAGCAGCATATCGTCTGCATATAGCGATATGTGGAGCGGCCGCTGAGGAAACTGCAGCGCCGAATAGTGATGCCTCTGCCGCACTCTACACGCCAACGGCTCCATCGCCAGCGCGAATAGCAATGGGGACAGTGGGCAGCCCTGCAGCGTCCCCCTTCGGATAGGTATCGGGTCAGATACAAATCTGTTTACTCTAACTCGTGCCGTCGGGGCCGTGTACAGCAGCTGTATCCATTGCAGAAAGCGCAACGGAAATCCCATCCGCCGCAGCACCTTGTGTAAATACGGCCATTCTAGGGAATCGAATGCTTTCGCAGAATCCAGGAGGACCGCAGCCGCCCTGGTCGTTGGCTGCAAATAGTGCGACAATGCAAATAATGTTCGCGTGTTGTGCGTGGTGGATCTGGTGGGGATAAATCCCGACTGATCCGGCAAGACCAATCGGGTCATTAGCGGCTGGAGCCGTTTCGCCAATAGTTTGGCCACAATCTTCACGTCAACATTAATTAGGGATAGAGGCCTGTACGATTCGCAACAATCAGGGTCCTTGTTTGGCTTCAATAACGCAATGATAAGCGCTTCACGCAGCGTGGGCGGCAGCAGCATCTGGTCATGAGCATTTCCGTACATCTCCACCAGATGGGGTGCTACTTGGTCAATGAATGCCTTGTAGAATTCACCCGTGAACCCATCAGGGCCTGGTGTCTTCCCGTTGGGTAGCGTTTTAATCACCTCCGACACCTCCTCCACTGTAATGGGTTCCGCTAAATACTCTCTGTGTGCGTCCGACAGCCAGGCTATCGCCACCTCCTCTAGATAGTCCCCTATCTCCTCTTCCGATGCTGTCTGCTGTGTCTCGTACAATCTCCCATATGTAGCTCTAAATTCCCTTAGGATATTCTGTGCCCCATATTGCATGTCCCCCTCCCCATCACGCACCCCACGCACTATCTGTGGTATTCTCCCCGCACAGATTTTGGCTGCTAGTGTTTTACCAGGCCTACCACCCTCGCCATAATTCCTGGCCATTTGTCGCTTCGATATGTACTTTAGCTCGTCCTCTGCAAGTGTTTGGTATTCAGTGATGATGTGTCGTATATCGCCTAGCAGCTTCGTGTTTTGTGTACACTCGTATTCTCTCTCTAACTCGCGGATTTTCTCCTCACGAGATGTCAGTTGCTGGCGAATATCTTTCAATATGCCAGCACTCGTTCCAATGCAGATCCCCCTAATGGTAGCCTTAAACGCCTCCCAGAGCAACCCAGGGTCCTCCGTGGTGGGCGCGTTCAGTTCAAAGTACTCCGTCACGGCCTTACCTATTGCGTCAGCATACAAAGGGTCAGTTAGTGCTCTCGCATTAAAACTCCAACTAAACGGGGGGGCGTGTAATTCGGCAGCTCAATGGTGAGTTTGACCGGATTATGATCCGATAGGGTTCTAGGTAAATGGCACACGGATCTCGTCCACAGTAGCGCTGCCTCAGACCCCAACCAGTAATCTATCCTGGACCAGCTGTTACTAACCGCTGTCGTATGCGTCGCCTCTCTGTTCTCCCGGTTCCTTGCTCTCCATATATCCGCAAGTTCCCTATCAGCCATTATAGCCAGCAATTTTCTCATAGCCCTGGTATGTGGTTCAATTGTGTTACTTGACCTGTCCCACCCATCCTGCAGTGCTATATTGAAATCTCCCCCCCAGATCAGTGGTATGGCAGGCAGTCCACCCAGTTTATTCCACACCGCAGCATAGAAGTCCGGGTCGTCTACATTTGGTCCATAAGTATTAACTAATGCCACTTGATGTCCCCGCAGTCTCCCCACCACTAGAACAAAGCGCCCCATGTCCTCCTTATACGTAGTGTCCACATCAAACTGTACCCCTTTCCTGATCAGTATCATGACCCCTCGGGAATAAGAAGAGTACGACGAGTAATGCACCGTCTCCGCCCATCTACCACCAATTCGCATAGGCGCTGCTGGCGGCGTGTGCGTCTCCTGTAACATGGCAATATCAATGTGATGCCGATCTAAGTATGCCAACACCTGCCTTATTTTCTTGGGGTTATTCAGCCCCCGTACATTCCACGTCAGTAATGATAACCTAGTATCACGTATCATACTGTCTTCCATCGTCCACCCATCTGTCTCGCATTATAACGGCCTCCGTCCTACCGCCGTCTCCACTACAGTCAACCCCTTCAATCCGTCCCTGACCGCGTGTTTCAATACCACTCTTTGTAGCTGTGTTGCCCCTTTCGTACCATAACCTAGAAAACGATCCCCAACATCCCCCCAACCACCCTCCACCCACTTCAGCAACCCAACTCTGCCAAAGACACTCCCCAGCATTATGCAACATTTCAACCCAACTGGATTTGGGGAACACCCGCGCGGGGGATCCACCAAGAGCGCACTCTTCCATCCAACCTAATGGATGTGGTCAGTTGTGCAATCGGAATACATGCAAGATCCTAGTACACCTCTGTGCAGCTGGCATAGCGGGCATATATCCTAGCAGTGACGGTGCAAGCGGTGAACCAACATCGTGCGCCGTAAGATCACCCGGCCCCTCCCACCCAACAGACCTCCTGTACT
Organism: Triturus cristatus; assembly: GCF_964204655.1. NCBI lineage: Eukaryota > Metazoa > Chordata > Amphibia > Caudata > Salamandridae > Triturus > Triturus cristatus. Next base: position 875,263,766 of record NC_140580.1, on the reverse strand, counting down.
CTCACCTTCCATGCCGCATGTCCCTGTACATTTGCTAGAGAGCACGTGTCCACCAGTTAAGCAGCATAGTCTTCAGCTTACCTCCCATGCATGCTCTATCTTGCATTCCGCTTACCGATCGACACCCACCCCCCCAAAGTCCGCATCTTCTGTGCAGCAGCATCTATCTCACCTCCCACGACCTCCGTCTCAGCCTTGTCCCTTGACGTCTATGATCACAAATAGTTCACTGTCCTCAGTTCGAGTCCATGTCTTGATCCACTCGTCGTTGTTCCTTTCGCCGATTAATGATCCTTTTGATAAAGTCTTGGGCCTCCGTAGGCGTCTGTAGAAGTGCCGTTTTCCCGTCATAGGTGACCTTCAAGCGCGCTGGATATAACATAGCATACTCAATTTGCAGCTCCCGTAGCTTCTTTTTGACCGGGTTAAACTCTTTACGTGCCATCTGGACCGTCAACGTGAAGTCCGGGTAGAACTCCAGCTCGTTGCCCTGATAGTTGATCTTGCGTTTGTCTCGTGCCATACGGAGAATGGTGTCGCGATCTCGGTAGTTCATGATCCGCGCCACTATGGGTCTCGGAGGCAGACCAGGTTTCGGTCTTGGGGCCAGCGTTCTATGCGCGCGCTCGACCAGGAAGATGGGCGAGAGGGAGTCCACTCCAAACACGTTTTTGATCAATTCCTCTACATAGGTTTCCATCTTGGCAATGTTCGTGGACTCCGGAACGCCCGCGATTCGCACGTTCTTGCGACGGGACCTCGCTTCCAAATCCTCCGCCTTGTTTTTAATAACATCCAGCAGCCGCTCCATGTCCGTACACTTGCGGGCTGTGGCGTGCGATTCGTCTTCCACCGCCGATATCCGGGTCTCCGCCTCCACCAGTCGCTCCCCGTGGCCATCCAGCTTTGCCGCCATGTTGTCCACTCGAAGCGTGATAGAGTCGAGCTTGCCATGTATGTCCTGCAAGCTTTGCTGTATAGCCTGCAGGGCACCCTCCATACCTACTGGCGCCGCCTGCACAGCCTCCGCAGCCTCCTCTGGAGTCGCCGACTGCACTTTTGCAGATTTTTTTGCATCAAACTGTAGCTTTGTCTGGCCTCGGTCGTTCTTTCCCATTGTGCCGATCACCTCCACGTGCGCGTCGATCCCCTACGTCTGCGCACTTTGGCTCGTGAAGGAGCGCTCCGGACCACGTACCTCCTCACCCCGTCGATATCTAGCGCTCTAGTAGCTCCACCGCAGCCCACACGGCGCCTCCGTGTCACCGGCTGCAGTAGCGCCCCAAGGGCAGGCGATCACGCAGGTCGTCCTCGCAGGTGTTCAATGCACCCTCCACCCGTCCAGCAGCGCACATCCGCACCTCCACGTACAGTCCTTCAGCAGCCCGGCAGCCCATGCACTTGTCGCGTCAGCAGGTCCAGCCGTTCTCCGCTTGCATCCACCAGCCGCCTCCAAAGCCCGTTATCTGTAGCAAGTCCGCGCCCTCACATTGCATGCAGCAGTCGTACGTCTAGTGCCCCGCTCCGCTACTCACTCGTGTCCGCAGGAAGGCATCCGGCCCCGTTACAACGGGCGCCATTTTGCGTCCGGCGCCGTCCTCTCTTCCGCGCTCGTCTCCGTGACCTGTCTTAGCGCCTGTCCTTAGTTTCTGCTCCAGGAACCATCACCTCCCGCTGGCTGCTCCTCCGCGCAGTGTAGGTAGCCTCTCCGTCTCTGCAGCAGACCCCCGTCAATCTCGTCACAGACCGAGTGTCTCTGCCAGCGCCGCCATTTTGCCTGACCCAGAGCCAGCCACGTCCGTCCGGAGCACAGTTTACTTCGTGGATCTGTATCTCCGGAGCCGCCAGTCACCACAAATGTTTTCCAGCATGCCCAAGTGTTCTGGCATGCCGTTTACATGCCGCTAGGACCTCCGTATGTCATCGATATTTGCCGATTCCGTACACCGACCAGCGGAGCCGTCTTAGCAGGCGGCCATCTCGCCGTGCGCCCTCTAGCGCCCCCCCAAGGAGAAGCAATATTAACAGAAGCCGACAACCCACTTGTTTTGTGTTAAGTGACCATGTGCCTTTTTTCCCCTATTTTTTCTGTGCCCTCTCCTGTCCTGGGAAATGAGTTTTTTGGTTTTTCCCTAATTCAGAAGTAGCGGATGGTTATTTTTTAAAGGGTCCTATGTGCTCTTATGGTGCTTCTATCATAGGTTTGTATAGTATTGTTCATCCATTGTTTAATGGCAAATTTCGCAGTCCTTCTACCTACTGAACATTGTCCTTCCTATTTTAGATACTGCAAGTGTTCTACAGTCCATGGGAGTAGTTCCCCCCACACATAATTAGCATATTCATTAACAGGTTTTTCATTAGAAGTGGGGGGTTAATGTATAGCCAGTTCCTTGTACACTAGATTAGTACTTACCTTCTGTTTTCTCCTTTAGGACTTTTGGAGAACACCCCACAGAAGAACCAGTGGACGTCTACCCCTTCTTCCTTCCCTTGTTTTGGTTCCCATCCTTCCCCACCTTCCCTCTTTTGTTTTGACCTAGTTGGGCGAAGGAGGTAGGTGAGGGAAGTTGAGACCTAGCATCACTTCATCCATTTCGTCCCTGCGGCATATTCATGTGAGCCTCGCAGTTGTAGAGTGCCGTTGTGTAGAGTAGAGTGGCATAGAGTGCATTTGTGTAGAGTGCAGTAGGGTACAGTGGTGCAGGGTAAAGTGCCGTACAGTTTAATGGTGAAGAGTAGAGTGGCGTGGAGTGCAGGAGTATAGTGGTGTACAGTGCAGTGGTGTAGACTAGTTTGGCATAGAGGGCAGTGGCGTAGAGTGTATTGATTTTGAGTAAAGTGTTGTAGGGTGCATTGGCATGGCATAGAGTAGCATGGTGTGGAGTGGTGCAGAGTGCAATAGAGTGGTGTAGACTGCAGTGGCAGAGTATATTGTTTCAGTGTAGAGTGAAGTGGCTATAAAGTGCAGTTATACAGAGTAGAGTATTGGAGAGTGGAGCAGAGTGGCTTAGAGTGGATTGGCATAGAGTGAAGTAGTGTACAGTTCAGTGGCTTAGAGTTCAGTGGCGTAGAGTTGCATAAACTAGAGTGGCAGAGCGTGCAGAGTATACTGTCGTAGAGTGCAGTGGTGTATAGTAGCGTGGCATCGAGTGCATTGGCATAGAGTACAGCTGTGCCGAGGCAGTGGCGCAGAGTAGAGTGGTATAGAGCAAAGTGGCATAGAGTACAGTGGTGCAGATTAGAGTGGCATAGAGTGCAATGACGCAGAGTAGAATAAAGTGGCGTGGAGTGCAGTGGCTTAAAGTATAGTGGGGTAGACTGATTTGGTGCAGAGTAAATTGGCATAGAGTGCATTGGCTTTCAGTAAAGTGTTGTTGAGCGCATTGGTGTAGAGTGCCGCTGAATACAGTGCAGTGTTGCAGAGTAGGGTGGCATAGAGTGGAGTGGTGCGGAGTGGTGTAGAGTGGCACAGAGTAGAGTGAAGTGGCATAGAGTGAAGTGGTGCAGGGTAGAGTGCAGTGGCGTAGAGTGCAGTGGCGTAGAATGCAGTGGCGTAGAGTGTATTGGTGTAGAGTGTAGTAGAGTAGCGTAGAGTTGAGTAGTGCAGAGTAGAATGAAGTGGCATAGAGTGCAGTCATGCAGAGTAGAGTGTCAGAATGCAGGGTCATAGAGTGATGCAGAGTGCAGTGGTGCATAGTAGAGCAGTGTGGGGTAGATTGCATTGGCATAGCAATGAATGGTGTAGAGTAGATGAGAGAGGCATAGAGTGGAGTGGTGCAGAGAAGAATACAGTGACGCAGTGTAGAGTGGAGCAGCACAGTGTGGAGTGGTGCAGAGTTGAGTGCAGTGGCGTGGAGTGGTACAGAGCAGAGGGGGGTGGTGTAATGTGGAGTATGCATGTAATGGTAGGGTACTGCCATTACAGACAACACTTCTTCATTTGAAACGACCATTACATTTGCATTCACATACAGATTTACTGATAAAAGAATACAGTGCTCAAACGATAATGTGTGGAAATCTCATCACCCAATGTATTGATTTGCTGGTCAGCACAGTTTCTTTACAGACATTTACATTTTTGGTGTGCCAGAAAAAAAACATAACATCTGTACAGCCTTCCTCAAGCAGCCCCCACTAGCCAGCATGATTGTCACATAAATCTCCTCACTTTGAAGTCAGAGAAATAAAAATAAAACCAAGCTGCCTAGAAGACACAGACTGCAATTTGACCTTTGTCTTTGAATACACAGGACATGTGACAAGATAAGAACACGATTTAAAATCCTGTTTACAGAAAGCTAGTTCGTGGAAAAATACTATAAACACGAGTTGGGCAACTGGACGGACGAACTCGAGCTGGACGGCCTTTAAAGCAAATAAAGCCAGCAAATAGAAAGCCAGAAAATGTGCGATACAAACCACAAAGCCAATGGTAAGCAACGAGAGAAATGGATTTCTAGGTCAACTTTCTGAATGTCCCGAAAATGTATTTAGCAGGCTGCGACTTAAAAAGGGTTTGGGTCCCCTAGGGGTGCTTGCCCGCAGTAAGTAACTAGTGGTCTGAGTCTGCCCGCCAGCAGGGCACACCTCTACACTCGCCTCCATATAATAGAATTCAAACTTTCAGAACCGAAAGCTATGAAATGTTGTACTCACTTATACGCTGCTACTGTACAATGGTTTTATATCTGCCTGTATTTTTCAGTAGCGTTTGTTAAAAAAAATATATACACACGAAAAATATGTGTACGTATTGCAGCTGTCTGTGTCCGCGTGGCAGCTACACGTACATTGGCACTTAATAAAATTAGCAGTTTTTGCTAGAAAGCATGGCTCCCGCTGCTGCTGGTTCACTCTATGTTATAGGTCAGCACTCTAGCTCTTTAGTGATATTAAAATAGTTAAAGCTTAGTCGCTCTTTTCTTTCTAAAATCCCAGTCTTGCCGGGCGAAAAGCCGAACACCGAGCTATTGATGGAGGGATGTGTTCACCGTTCGATTGTTCCTATCAGGCTCGCTCTGGACTTGCCCAGTGACGTGTAAGACACAAGTCCTCAGCAGTTCCGAGTTCGGCGCAAGGGGAGGACGGAGGTAGGTAAGGCTGAGACACCGGCTGCAACCCGGGTTTTTCATTACTCTGTGTGTTTTTCTTCACTAATACCTGCAGTTATTCCTGGTATTTGGAATCTGAGACCCGCCCGGGTCCTCTTCCCGGCCATAGATACCGTGATCGGCCCCAGTCAGGGACTCGGATTGTCGGAAGTGAGTTGGTCGCTGTTAGGGGCGTGCTGGGGGTTGTAGTTTGCTTGGCACCCAAGCCAATGAGTATCTTACATCTGGAGCTACTTACGGAACTGCGATTCCCAACTGTCCCCGAGGTGAATTCACAAATTGAGAAGGGTTTCCATATAGACTTTTAAGGGCTTTTTTAACATGCTTATTTAGGGAGCTCTTGTTTGAATGTCGGCCCTCTCGCCGTGTTGGAGGCGGTTTACGCTAGTTTTTCCAGCATAGGGCGAATATCACCACCTACCACAAACAGTATCCGTATCCGATGACCTCCCAACAGAGAACCCCCCGCCTTTGAATTATGGACCATTGTCAGTAATCCCATTACAGGTTTACTTATGGCAGTATCCACACAGTCTTTTGATAGACCCCTCAATTTCTATGGCAGCACCACCCACCTAGCTACTCAGTGGCTGTTACTCATCACCACATAACATCTATGTAACCCCCTCCTCAAATCCAATACCTTCCTGACATTGTTCATTAGTTTAATAATCGCTTAACAAAATCCTCTACCACCACAGAAAGGACGCCCTTTTCCCTCGCGGGATCCCGACATCTCCGGGTAAGGTGCGGGCAACCCAGCAACACCTTATACCCAACAACCTCGTTATAGGGCCTTGCCTTCTCTCTCCCGCCACCCCCAACCCCTTGAACCAAAAGACCGGTGCCAGTACTCCAACAACTGTCCAACAGGAGCCTTACCCCCATGCGAGTTCTATGGACATACCTTCAGCACTTGGTTTAGTGATCCTCCTTGAACCATGTTGCTTTTGTCTCTTCGAAGCCCGGGCGTCTGGGGAAATATGTGGCCCAACAACTCACCATCTTTAGCTGCGTACTATTCTTGTCTCCCAGGATCAGTCGAACGTTGTGCTCAATGTTTAGTTCCCTGTCGTTTCCTGATTCTTCTGTGTCACCAGTCAAAGTTCGCCAGTGTCTCTTAATGATGACTGTAAACATGCTTTTATACCGTCATTTACTCTCTTAAATATAGCAATTTCAGAATGCTACAAGTAAATCTTATTTCTTTTACTTCATACTAGTAGTGCCAGCCTCTGACCCAATCCAAGGATAACACCCTTTTCCCCCTAATGAAATAAAAGGCACTGTTCCTGCTGGCAAAGCAGATTAGCTTGTCCTCTACTCTCAATTCAGGCACTCTGTCCTTTATAACCGTGCAGACCAACCTGACCTATCCTTGCAATAAGCACACACTGTCTCTGATGATGGGGCAAACGACTTTGTCCTATCCTTGCACTAAACAAGTTCTATCTGGTGGTAGCAATGCACATACCATGAACTATCCCGGCCATAAACAAGCCCTGACCACTGTTGACAATGCAGACCACCCTAACCTATCCCCAAAATAAATAACCTGATGGCGAAGCAGATTAACCTTTCCTCTACTCGCAATAGAGATACTAATTGTTTCAATAAGCACTCTGTTTTTGGTGACCGTGTACACCACCCCATCCTGTCATATCCTAGCAATCAACACGTTCTGTCCGGATATAGCAACGCAGACCCCAATGACCTATCCTCACAGTAAGCATACACTGGCCCTGAAAGCAGTGCCGACCTTAAACACAGCACCTGATAGCAGTGCAAACATCTACTTGCAAGAAACCCTCTGGAAACAGTGCAGACCTCACTTGATTTTAGTCGCAGTTATCACACTGTGGCTATTGATGGAAGTGACATCATCCCTGCCAATCCCTCCTATATGCGTAGGATGGCAGGAGAGAACAATAAATGTGCTCTGCCACCCCCCCCAACCCCCCATACCCATGTAGACTACTTTGGCCTATACTCGATCTGCTTTTATAGTAATACAAGGAATCCTGACCCATTCGGCCAATAAATGTCTGTGGTAGCAACGCAGATCACAATGGGTTCTACTAAAAGTAAACATGCTGTACCCAGCTATGGCAATGCAGAGCACCCTGCTTTCTATCTGTAGGCACCTAAACAGCCCAGCTCCTATATATTAATGTGAATTCGATCTTAAGCACTTCATAAACGAATGTTCCTTTTTTCCGCTAGCTAGGAATTCAAAAATAGATTCTTGAAGGCCTATATGCTTTTATTAATCAATACGGATTTCTCTTGACACAAATGCAGAGAGACGCACTCTAGTAAATGTCACTTTCGGGGTTGTAAGTGGACTTTCTAACGCATGGTTTACCATGGATGTTGGGGAACATCCAACAACGCACATTTGTCTGCATTCCCAAACTCCTCAATGACCCCTTCATTACCTAGAAATTGGCTGAGATGCACTCCAGCAAACCTTCCATAAGGGAAACTTGTACCCTTCAGGTGAATAAAGCAACTTCTTGAACTGTCTTTAGGCCCTTCTGGATTGTGAATGTCCTTCTCCCCTTTATCCCTCCTTTCCTGCAGTGTACACTTATTTATATTTATTGATCTTTATCGTATAAGATTTGTGGCGTAATCCATGCTTCCTTGTGCCTAATTTCGTTTTCTTTTAAAACAAAGCTATTCAATTAATCAGCAAGCGTGGCATGTGTCACCTTTTTGCTTTTATGAATGGATTCATCAGCCTGTTCAGAATTGTTCGGGAAGAAACTCTGCCTACATATGTTGTAAAATCTTGCCATTGACTGATTTCTCACTTTGGCAGGTACTATACGATTCTATTCATAAAACTTGGGCTACCTTCGTGTTTGTGGCAGTTGTTCAGCTGATCGAAGCACTTACTTGAATCGCATCTCAAACTTCCTGGTATCAGCACTCAGTGTACACGCCCTGAAGAATCCAAAGACACTCCCACATCCTCGAAATGCAAGCCTGTAGAAAACTTAAGTAGACTGGGTGATCTGAGACTGAAGAAAGTACTTGGTGGAAGGAGTGTTTTTGAGAGTGTGAAGCTTTAAGTGGTCGATATGAACTGGTCATGTGAGGTCAGGGGCCGTTGAGCAAGATGCGACTGCATAATTTGTGTGTATAAGATACGTTGTTTATTCAGAGAATGCGTTATCTTGCTAACATTAGTAATTGAGGATACTGGTAGCAGATGAGATTGGAGGGAAGCCCCGTACTGCTACTTGTGTTAAAAAAGGGGTGGGAGGGGGACGCTGTGTGGTCAAGATTAAGTAGAACAGCGCCCTTCCCCTTTAGGTTGCAACAAGAAAACCCATCCCCAGTGCTGGAACTGGAAAACATTTGCTTCTGGAACCCCTAAATTGGGGCCAAGCTGTCAGGGGAAAGGGGGTGGAGTCACAAGGTGCGGAGCTGGCAAAGCAGAGTAGCAATCAACGTATACATTTATTTAAAAAAAATCTTCTGCATGGACATATGTTAGTGTAAATATGTTCTAGCTTTCTTAATTGGTCACAAATGACAGCATTTAAAAATATCTTACAGGGTTAAGACACCTGCCGCAGAGATGAGGAGATTATAACAGCAGTAACATAGTTCTGTGGTTTGTCCAGTCACAGTTTTGACTCGTAAAGTAGCATAGAGGTTTAATGTGCCTGCTGCAAAGCACATTGTGACATGTAGATCACAGACTTGTGGTTTTTTAGATAGGTATGTGGGCCACTGCTTTTCACACTGAGATCATGTTACTTTTATTTCATAAATTGCAAGCCTTCTAATATAGCACCGTGCCCTATTTCCCAGCATCCAGGAGCTACATGCAGAATGTAGGTTATGGATTTAGATCCTTGTTTTATTCACAATCTTCTCTTACAATGAGATTGCAAAGAAGGGTTCCTTTAGTAAAAAATAAACTCTTATTTCTACAGACACCCACAATCACTGCTTTAACAATGAGTGCGTTAGCTTTTAATCCTGGCTTTGTATTCATCCGAACCGTTCACTCCTAACATATAATGGCTACAAGTATTAATGATACGTTATTGATACACCGTATCAGTTATAACCCTCATTGTCTTAAGTGACATTTCCTGTACATTGATTTACATGTGTGTATGATTTACTGTGCCTCTTTGTGTGATGTAAAACACTCTGACACACGACACTGTAAGTAGTGCTATAAAAGACATAACATAAATATGAAATAGAACAAATAGGTGCAATTTATATCAATGTTTGTGTAATTATCTATACAGATCGATACATCTTGCATTCTTACAGTGCAAGCGCATCTCTTACATAGATAGTTGAACAAAGTTAAAAACCTTCTTCCAGTAGTTTTTCTTAAGTACATATAAAGTGGTAACAAGCTGTGTACCTTTGCTTCCTTCCATTGCATTGGAATCTAGCTGTTAGGCTCCCATTCAGGATGATGCCTGAATAAAATTAGGGCTGATAGCTCTTTATTATAGGCCTGTTTTTGGCTCTGCTGGATGTGTAAATAAGAAATCCTTCTTGCTGCCTGCACGTTGCGCCTCCCAATGGAATGCAGGCAACCTGCAGGCGCTACTGAAATGTGTCCTGGTATCGAAAAATGACACCAGGACAAATTCAGCAGGTTTCCCTGTGTCGGCTGGATCCTAGATCAGGCCAAAATTTGCTGCTGAAACCTACATTCACCGTAATTAACCCCCTCCTAATTTCCAGCACTATCAATCCCCCTCCACATAACCCATCCAACAGCCTACTCTTGAAATTCAAAGACATCTGTATCGGGAGGCTGATGTATGTAATATCATTTAGGACCTTTGGCCAATCCTCACTGGGACTTTTTTTTGTTTTTTAAATAATACCAATATGTATAATACAGTTAAAGGCCATCATTGTTGACACTAAATATTGGAAAGATTTAGTGTCTATGGTGGATTGTCATCAGTTTTGGAGGTACTGGCCTGCAGCTAGGGTTCCCAGTTCTCTAACAACTTGGGTCTAGACGCTCAACCCGACTGGCTGGCGCTAGCATCTATCTCTGCTCAAGCAAATCTGCGTAAGTCTGCTTTCCACATATCGAGATCTGGATGCATCGAAGATTTCTAGTTCCAAGCAGTTTGTCGTTTTGCAAGGACCAACACAAGGTCTATGAATTTACTATTCGATTTGCCTGCTTTGGATCGTGGCCTTGAGTGTCAAAAACATGATGCTGTCGTAAATATTGTTCTTGAATTTGAACATGTAACCATACTCGTCATACTCCAGCCACCTCCTGAGAGCACTCTCCAACACAGTCTCTCACCAATCTCGTTGATCAATATATTTCTTTCTTGGTCGAATCCAGCGTCCCTGAAAAGTATGTTGTTTCTAGGCAGAGGAAATCTGGAATTTCACTAGTGGTCACCCAGGAGAAATGAAGATATTTTTTTGATCATCCGTCATCTATACTACCATCGGTGAGAAAAGAGGTGCAGGTTCCATCATGTTGATCCTGAGGGACAAGAACTCTAAGTATATAGTGTTGGATGCAGTCAGGTGCAGTTGCGGAATTTTGGAAATCTTATTCCAGAAGACCTGAATGCTGAATGTTTCCACCTTCAATAAACCTAATTTTTGAAGCTCAGAGGACTCCGGTTGAAATCTTATCGTGATGTCCCTTTGGAGTGCTTTGAGATATTACGGCTGGTAGCTTGTGAAAATCGTGAATAGCGGCACTTTTGTGTTAGCCAAAAGTCAAAATATTTTCATTTATTTATGAAATTTCACACAGCAAACCCAGCCGCCTTTAGGCACAGCCCTTTGGGTACAGGAGTCAGGGGAAATTGAACAGATAAGAGGGATAGAGAAACCATTTAAAACTTGCACTTGGACGAGGAGCACGTTTTTGAAGACGTTCGTGACTGCAAAAAGGAAGGAATGGAAGGTTTCCGTGTTCGTGATTTTTCTAATTTCATGATCGGTTCTCTTCTACCTTGTTTGACAATGAAAACGTCTTTCTTATATTCTCAATTTATGAACAGAGTTGATTAGATTTATCACTGTTTTTAAACATTCTTCTGCCATGCTATGGATTTGCAAAAAAAAAAAAATGGTCAGGAAAGCTTTTTATGGCTTGTGTGACCAGGAAATGAGAGAATTTGTAGAGGTTTGGGGAGTTAATGCCCCCACCCCTCAAAAGAGAGGGATGGAGCTGTGTGTCAGCCCCATTCATACTTTGACTTTCATTTATTCTTCATGTTTTTTCATTCTGTGATTGAACTGTCCATCACGGCCATGGCATTTTCAGGATTCTTACACTTTCTCATTTGTGTTCTCATTAAGTTTAAGGTTTGTTGATTGGGTATCATGTAGTCCTTTGGCTAGCCTAGCAGAAGTGATCTGTACTTTCCTCCCAGTATGTGCTCCTTTTATATTTTTCTGGGAACGAAGCAGAGAATGTCCACACCGCGGCATCTTACTATCACGAGTGAAGAGTAATTAGAGAAATGTGTCCTGTCTTCAGCCTTTGTTTAAATATCCTTGTCAGCCTGCCCTTCTCTCATAATGCATGTATCAGGGCTCGATGTAATTGCTTGTTTCAGTGTTAGTTTTGCTTCACAGGATTCTCGGTGCGTGCGTGCGTGTGCGTGCGTGTGTGCGTGTGTGTGTATCTTGCTGGTTCGGTCCTCATTGTGGTTGCTGAGGTCTTCAGCTCTAATATTCCATGTGATCCACCCAGTCTACGTCAAATGATCAATGGCGATTGGAAGAATGATCAGTAACTATCCTTAAGCATGGGTTCAAGGCTGGAGGTTGGTTTCATTGCTTTGTTTTAGACAGTCACTACTGCAGAGCGGCGGTAATGGCATTAGGATGGAGCTTTGTTTAGTTTTCAAAGAATGTGGTCCAACAGGCTTCGCGGAAACAGAAACTGGTGTGCTATGGGATTACTGAATGACAGTCTAGCTGCTGAAATATTTAAGTAACAAAGGTGGTTAATGACCTGGCTTAGCACAGGCATCTCCCTTGTTACTATAAACGGATTAGCACAGCAACACAGATTTGACATCCCTCTTCCTAACAAGAGCTGTATTATGTTGAAGTGACTTAATAACAAACAACTCTCTCTGTTCAAGGTTTTCTTGGTGATGGGTTGATTTGTTCCCTCTAATTCTTGAACCGCTTGACATCTGCATTTTTCACAATTTGCTGGATTTCATTCATACAAAATAGATTCTTTACATTGCTTTCTTGACAATGCGTTTGGGTGACCAATAAGACATCAAGCACAATCCAAAGTTCCGCTCATCGGGTGGTAACTTCGTATTTGAAATGTCATGAAAGGATGGTGTTGTTGTGAGGTATTGCGGAGGCAGTTTGGTGCCTGGAGTATGGTATCAGGCAGACTTTAGAAATCCAAGACTTGAGAACAGGGTTATGCACAAGTCCGTAATGCCTCACTGCATCATGGCAGCACACTTTATGAATCTCCCTACCACGAGGATAGCATTGATTTCTTTCTGCAACCTGAGGGAAAGAAAAAGCTTAATGTGCACTTATTGACTTTTTTTGCTGAGCCTGGTAATTTGGATTGCCGTTTTGGTGGCGAAAAACATATGGCCAGGGTCAACTGAGCTAAAAACACTCATAATGTCAGCAAGGAACCGTAAAATGGTCAAGGCTTACTGTCACTCTTCACCTAGTGCTTGTATTTATGAAACGGTTCTTTTAGATATCCACATGCTGGTGCAAGAGTAAACTATGTTAAAGATTGCCCTTGGCACCAACCAGATAAACAAATGCAACATATTTTGACTCTCTAGGTATGGATGTGTGTGTTGATCGTATGTCCTTTCGTTTTCATCTTGGAACATAGGGCTAGTTCTCCTATAAAAGGTATACTTCCTGCTATAAAGCATCACCAAAAATCCTACGTTTTTTGACCTGGCAATGGCAACTCTAATTTTTTTACTATGACTCTTTGTTTGAACTTGATACTTTTCAAACACAACCTGCTCATTGTACATAACCTCAGAAATGTCATTTATCCGATTCTTACACTGAGCCACAACCTCATTGCTTAAATTGATGGGGAAAAAAAATGCAAAATCTTCAAGTTTGTCTTCGGAGGAGTTAGACCATATGCCAGTGTACTCTTAACGAACAGTTGCGAAATTGCTGTTTCTGAAGAAGAGGTATTAAAACGGACATTTATAAGTTCCTCACAAATATAGTCATCGAAGAGAAATCCTCTGGACTGTGGCAATGGGAGGCAGGTTTGCGATGAACTCTCACTGATGATGAATGAGAGGACCTATTTGTACGAACGCTGATCACAGCGAAGAGTGCTGCAGGGTATGAAGCTAAAATAGGATGATAGCTGCACTACAAACCCGCCAAACTATAGGAGCGGGATGTATCTACATGAGACGCATGTTTGTGGGGTTATGGGATTTAGGCACCTTAGTCCATCCATAACTTCATGATTACTGAGCTTAAGTCAACGCAACAGATGCAGTGTTTTGTACAACTATCCCTAGGCTTATAATGTATTTGCTTCCAAGCTTATCAAACGGGCAGACTTGACTCCCATTACTCTCTGAGGTGTAAACGCCTTCCGTTGGCTTGGCCGTTTCCTCACTGTCGGGGAAAACCTGAGCCCCTGAAATTAAAGATTGGATGTCTAGGTTATGGGACATTCAGGAAATGTAGAAAATATCATTCTTACCTAATTTGTTGATGTACAAAATTGATTGATCACTTCCTTGGATTTTTTGCTTTTGGAATTAAGGGAGTTTGCATATTCTAAGTATATAAGAATGTACCACAGTAGTTAATTCCTCTGCTTCAAGTAGGAAGGACGACTCTGAGGAATGGCCATGCAGATGCATTTAAAAATGTAACCCTGCACAACATAACTTAAGACTTATTTCTTTCTTGCCACTTCTGCTGCAGATGGAAATGGGATTGGAGGGAGAACGTAGGAACTATTATTGTTCTCATTCTGATACTATGATGAGCGTTCTGTTTTATGTTCTATTCTCATCAGTCTTTGGTTGTATGTGATTATGTATGTTATCTCTAGACCCCAATAAAAGGATATGATCGATTGAAAAGTTTAAGTAAGAACCCCGGAAATAAAATGAAAAAAACACAGGTAGTAGGACCCTGATTAATATACGTATGAAAACGTTAACCTAATTTTGTGCAGCCCCAGTAGTAAAAGTGGACTCTTCCATATTTTCAGTTGAACATTTGAAGGGCCATGGATTAATACATTAACAGAAAAGTTCTACCTCTCCTTTCAACTGGACTAGAAGACAAATGTCATGGGTTTTGTACTTTTTCACTTAGTGTTATGAGGTTTTCGAAGACTTTGTTCTAAAGTTCTCTAAGCAGCAATTATGAGATTGGCTAGAACATGCTTGCTGGTAACATCCTGTAAACTCCGTAGTAGGCAAGTGGCTGTTTCAAGCTAGGGATTGCCTTCTGCGCACCCAGCATTGGCTAAATTCTAACTGCCTTTGTCTGAAGACTTCTCAGAAGGAGGTCTTGTTTTTTTTTTATAGACCCCTTTATCTCTCTCCCATATATATATATGACTCTATACTGATTGAGCGCAATCAGTGTACTACAGCGCCCAGCATGCAGTTGTGCAGCAAGAGTAGTGCGAGATGCCTTACACCTGTGAGGCAAAGGAGGGGCGAGTGGTCACGTGACAAGGAGTGGCCAAGCTCTTAAACATCGAGTAAACGGACCCCCGTTAACAAGAAGGACACATCTGAGACGGGCACTGAAGAAAGACAATCTATGTCTGAAACGCGTCTGCCTAGCGTTTCAGGAACCTTCTGCTCACCTACGAAAATAAAGCTGCCTTTTTAACCTCCGGAGCTGGTCACACTCTTTCATTTGGGGTAAAGAGATTGGTGTTATATATATATATATATATATATATATATATATATATTTATATATTATAAACCACGAGTTGTCCCAATGAGGAGGTCACACACGGAGGAGTATGCACACACAGCTACCGGCAGCAAGAATGTCAGTCAGCCTTCAGTGTCCCATTGCTGTGACTGCCAAACGCGTTTCGAGCATTGTGCTCTTGATCACTGGCTCTGCTCAACAAAATTCGGACAGCAGATTAATATATATATACACATACACACACACACCTCTTAAGTGGCTGCCTGCCGGTGTGCGCACAGTACGTTTGTCCTGTCTCCCACCCATCAGACGTGCCCTTTTGATGCATTCAAAGCTAATCCTGTGCAGTAGAACATGTTTCCATTCAGAAGCTTAGAAGAGAACAGGCTGTCAATTGTCCACTACTTTGATGATGAATCACTTGTAGGTGACAGGTTTGAATCCCTGTAGGACCAATGTTTTAGGTCTGGAACACCTGTTGTTACTAATACTTAAAATATGCACATAATGGGCTTTGGCTTCTCCTAGAGTAGTTCTTTTTTTTAGTACATCATTGTAATCCAGTTTGGTGCATCATTCCATCAGCTATGACGTTTAAATCGGACTTCTCCAAGAGTAGCCCATGAGCCACTGGTAGCTCTCCAGGTACCGGTCAGTAGCTCTCCTGAGCGCAATCCACTTTACAAAAATTGATTTGTTTGCTTGGCTAATCAGTATGTGTATACCAAAATTGAAAAGCGTGCACCTTAGACGAAAATATTAGTATTTTCAGACCTCATAAACTTGTTTGGAGAAAAATAGTTGAATTTCTAAAATACATTTAAAGCCGATATTCATGCCCTAAATCATGTGGCACTGGGGGGAAACCTATTACTGATAGTATTACCTTGGTGCCAGGGGTTGCAGCTACGGCTGCTGTGTATTATACATATAAAGGCATTCCAAATCGACAAAGGGCCTAATTCCGAGTTTGGCGGTCCATAGGACCGCCAACCCGCGGTGGCGGTCAGGGACCTCCACACCAGTGGTCCGACTGCCTTATTACAACTACGGCGGTTGCACCGTATTAGGATCGCCGCACCAGCCAGAGATCCACAATCGCTGGCGCGGTGGTCTGAGGCTGCAATATGCTTGGTGGTGCCTCTGCGGCACAGCCAAGCATATTACGAGTTTGCTGTCAGCCACCCTTTTCATGGCATTGAGACCGTCATGAAAAGGGTGGCAGAGAGTCAAAAAAGGGGGCCCTACAGGGTCCCCTGTTGCCTCAGGGCCTTTGGGATGCATTCAGGTGGGCACATGGTGTGCCCCCCTATCTGCATGCCCCCCCCCCGTTCCAGCATAGCATGGACTGTAAAGTCCATGCTGTGTTGGAACCTGCTGTGTCTGTCCCACAGCGCTGTCTTTCTATGGCTCTCCTGTGAACCTTTGAAAGTCAGCGCCGCAGGGCAGCCGCTGCAGGACCACCTGTCCAGATTACAACTTGTAATCGGGTGGGCGGTGGAGTTTGGCGTTGTGGGAGCAGGGCGCTGGTGTGCCACCCCGCTCCCACACCGCCGAACTCCTAATCGGGCCCAAAGTCTCTTTTACATTGCTTCTGGCAACCCTGCCTAATGCAATGAAGTTTTCATTGCAGGCAACCTTGCCCTGAGGTGACTACTGCTGGTAATCTTGCATAAGGTGGCCACCAAGGTAATCTTGTCGATGTGGTCATTATTACAACATTAATATTAGTAGCTCGGGGTGATTTTAATGGAGCATAAATAGATCTTATTACAAAACATTTTGGAGACCCCTGGTTTACTTAGTGGTGACTTGCGTCTCATAAGTATACTGAATCATCCATCACTCATCAAATTCTTTTTCAAACAGATTCATGTAACACAAAAAGTAATAATTTTATGTTATATATTTTTGACTCTGCACAGGTTTTAATGTTTGAGTCAGGATTCAACCTGGATCGAGACCTAGTTGATTCACAAAGTCTTAGGTTTTTTCAGTGTCACTAACACAAGTATTGTTGAGCTGTGTAATAGTCACCTTTATTATGACAATGCCTAAAAAGCTTGAACTATTGTGTTTGATATATAAATTCTCCATATCTGTTCTTTAATTTGTCTCAACAGAAGCAGGATGTCAGAAGGGGACAGTGTTGGCGAATCTGTCCATGGCAAGCCTTCTCTGGTTTCTAGATTTTTTTCACGACTCGGACAGGTATGTTTTGGTTGGGATCGATAAGCTGCAGGTCTGATTTGACAACACATATTTGAATCCATGTACTTTAGAACAGTAGCAAATCATCTGAATTCAGATGCAGCAAACAATATATCCTGAAATATTGTTCCCTCCGGATGTAGCTCTTTGGGCTTCTCAATCACTTAGATAAACCAACAATTTTGTCAGGTACATCCAAAAGGGGTCAAAGGGAGGAATATTTATTGACCACTAGGTTTCTTATCCCCTAATTCACTATATCTAACAACAAAATAGCGAAACCTAGGGTCAGGACTATGAGTTCATGATAAAACTAGTGACTACCTAGGCAAATGGAATATAGTAATCATAAGAATGAATCCCATCAGCTACCTAGATGGTAACCATCATCATTTGGGATTAGATGTCCCCAGATGTACGCCCCATGACAATCGGGGCAATAACACCAATGGACAGCTGCAGTATAACATACACTATTAACCAGAGCTTTCAATGATGTGGTGTAATTAATGCTGATGGTAAAAAGCAGTGCAATGTGAAGTGAAAAAGTATTAAAATCATCTACTAGAACAAAGCCAGTACTTTATTATTGCTGTCCTAGTGACGAGAATAAAATAACAGTGCGAGAGCTGTTTTGAAAAAATAACTGCTCAAGTCCAGTTAGAAAAAGTGGGTCTACATGTTTCAGCCTATCGATCATGCGGTGATCAGGCTTTCTTCAGGACCTTTGAACTTAGCTACTGCTCTATTTATGTGCAATCCCCAAAAGTGAAAACACTCTAAATATGGAAAATGTACAACCTACTTTGGTTGCGTATCTCTTCCCAGAACACTCTAAATTGATTCTTCAAGAGTGTCATTCCATTTCCCGTTCATGTACGGGAGCTCTCCTCACCTCACCTGGCATCCGCTCAGACAAATGAGGCCCCGCTCTGTCCGTCGGTACCTCGGTGATTACACAGAGCAGGAAGTGGAGGCTCTTTGGGATTCCCCAGCCAATGCGCAGCAACCATGGATTTATGGGATTATATTCCCTGTGCCTGAGGACGTTCGTTCCCCATTGGGGTTGTGCAGCAGTAAGCTTTAAAGAAAAAGCTGTTGGTTGGAGTAAGACATTTATTCACTGCCGCTGCTTGACTTGTCAAAAAAATTGTTTCTTTTGAGTTGAGAAATTTGTGAGTACCACTTCCCTGGAATCATAGAATGGTGTTGTGTATAACGTAAGCCTTTTTTGGGCATCTAACTCTTGCTGAGTCATTTTGAAAATAATCATTCAGGCATAAGCACCTAGGACCTGATTACGAGTTGCTCAGTGGAGGGTGGTTTGCAATTATCAAGGCTGGAATTACAGTTTGTGGCTGGTAATTGTGCCCCTGCACAGTTTACTTGCATGTTAAACTATCTTTAATGGGAACTACGCAGACCTGTATTTTCAGGGCAAAAACAAAAAGCATAGTTTTACCCTTTTCCGGCCCGTTGGATGCTCTTATTTACCACCTGCATTTTGCAGCTGCAAAATGGGATCAACAATGGCAGTGCATCTTGGGATGCTTTTGGCACAGTGCAGTGGGACTGGACATCAGGGTGTGCTGGGTGCTTACTGGCACCCATGTGGCTTGGGGAGCTTTGCTTGCTTCCTTTCTGGTGTTGCTTGGGGCCAGGTGAAAATTGCGGCCCAAGGCTTCTGCTTTTGAACTGTGCCTGTACTGTCTTCTTTTAGCCTTCCACACTTTGTGCTGCTGGCCTTGATGTTATGCAATGCAATGTGGGCCCTGAAACATTTCGGCTGCTGGTTGGCGCGTGGCACATGGTTGAGATGGGGTGTGGGTGGCTGAAGCCCTTGATACTTGTTTATAATTAACACAAGCACTGGTTCATCTACGGTATATTGAGGTTTTAGAATTTCAGTGTCCCATAAAGAAGGCACGCAATGGGTAAAAATACTAAGAAAAAAGAAACATGTGACCATGGCCTAATGGGCAGCTACCGGTTGTGGTGGATGAGGGTGCAGCGATGTTGGACATTATCCTGCAGGCTATTTCTGCTTCACGACAAGCTTTTGAAATGAAAACTGATATCTTAGTGGCAGAATAGGGTCTAATAAGGGAGGATCATTGCTGTTTGGTAGAAAGGGTTGCGACTACAGAATGGACATTGCACAAGTTTACACCTGAAGTACCACTATACAAAAAGAGCAGACCCTCCTGGAAAAGAGAGTTCAAATGCTGGAATCAAGGGCTGAGGAGGCAGACAATAAGGCCCAAAGGAATAATATCTGCATTGTAGGGTTGCCAGAATGGATGGAAGGAGCCAATGGAAACATAACTTGATTCATGGAGTCATGGCTGAGGAGAGGTAGTGGCTCCAAAGGGGCTTTCTCAACACTATGCTCTGGAAAGGGCTCATCGGGTACCTGGAAGGACTTCTCTGCCAGGAGCAGCAAGGCCTGTGATTGTCAGATTACTGCATTTTAAGGATCTGGACCATATTCTAGCGCGGGCTTGAGAGAAGGGTGACATCTTTGTACAAAACCAGATTGGTATGGTGTTTCCTGATTTCACAAGGAATGTTCAGAAGCAAAGGGCTTCTTTTTATACTGGTCAAGAGGCGTTGAGATGGATGGGTTACTTATGCAATGTTGTTCCCTGCTAGGTTGCTTGTGGCTGGGAGGCCTCATTTTTTAATTGCCCAAAATTGGTTTTCGAGTGGATAGATTAGATGCCCCAGAGGGAACTTGTCCTAAGAACAAGAGACAACCGGTTAGTCGACCAAAAAAGCAATGGAAGGTAGGGTGGAGGTGCAGGCCCCTCTGGGTTACAGGCTCAACAAGAGCAGGAAAAACGGGCCAGGGAGGTGGTGAGTCGGAGTAGAGTGGGATTGCACTCCGTTTCTCAAAATACAGAGGAAGATAAGACTGAAACAAAATCAGATGAGTCTTCTGCTGCTGCTGAGTCAAAGGTGATCTTACCACATGTTACGCCTGGCACATCAAATGTTATTTTTTTTGATCACCCTCCCACATGTCGTGCCAGGAGCAGCAATTAATGTAATCAAAAACGCAGAACCTGAATCCATAGAAAATCTTTGTACATTTGGGAATATAAAGTGTGAGCTATATTTGTACAGAACGTCTTGCAAGTAATAAATTATGTATATATAGGTGTAGGCGGCGGCATGCTGAATGAGGGGTGGGTGGTCTGAAGTAAGGTGTGGAGGCAAGTGGATGGGCGCAGCCCCTTATGTATAGTATGGGAGGTGCGAGTTAATCAAAAAGAGTGTAATTTGACCGGGTACAAGTTTGGGATCACTTATTATATTGTCTAAAAAAAATCCAGATACGATGGATTAATCCAGGGAAGAAAGTGTGTAGAAACTGTATAAATAACTTCTGAAATGGAAGAGAAGGAAATGTAGTGATACATGATGTAATGGGGACTGGACTTTTAGGGAGAGGGGTCATTAGTTTTATAATTGTAATGTTTTGTTTATATTATTGTTTAGCTTATTATAAATGCCAATAAAACTAATCTACAAAAAAATGGACGAGGTGTTGCAATTACAGCCCCTTTTACAAGTGAGGGGACATTTAAAGTAAAGGACCACAGTACATATAGGAAATAAAGTTCACTATTTCAGGCTTTGTTTGAAACTCGGCTAGATGTATCCCATAAGTTAGTCTCAGAGCTGGTGGTGCAACCACCACACACAGGCCACATGACTATAGACACGAGATGGTGTGGTTGACTGGGTTATTGGTGTGTGCTCCCATTGCCATAAAATATCAGTGTACTTTTTTAAATTTTTTTTATTGTTTTGTAAGGTATAACTAATAAATACAAGTAAAGAAATAGGCTAAAACACTGGCATAGACAGTTTTTCTACAGTGGGGAGAAACTGGTACCACAAACAAGTTTGCATACTTTGTTTTTATGATTAAATCATTGTTTTTTTTCTTTACTCTGCAGTAGTGTCAAGCAAAGTCTGTCTAATTAATATTGGCATATGAAACGGACGATTTTTGGTAAAATTTCGTTATTTTTGTATTTTTTTTTATTTTCCGTTATTTGTAGAGCACAACATTCATCCCCAGAGGGATATCCTGTTGCTAGACTGCAGCTTTCCCTAAGAGATGGAGCAGTGGGCTTAACCTGTAAAGAGTTATGGTTTTAGGCTCTTTCTCAACATGACATGGTCGGAAGTGAGGCACAGGTCCAAGGGCAGGAGGTGCCAATGGGTAGCTGCCGAGTGGGGAAAAGAGCGGCCACCCATTCTGGCTTTTTTGACATGTTTGGCTTTAGCTAAAGCCAGGTTAGCAGATCTTGGGTATTGTGATGGTTTGTAGAATCCTACCTTGGAGTTTAGAATTGCAGGTCCATCTTTGTGAAGTGCTTTGTGTACATGGCTCAAAAGTTTGAATTTGGCTCTTTTGCACATTTGGAGCCAATGTAAAGTCTTGAGGCATGCTGAAGCAGAGCTAACCCTATCTTTATTGCAGATGAGCTTAGCAATCCATTTTGTATCACCTGAAGTCTGGTGAACAGGTGGTCTGCCAAGCCCACATAGGTCGACTTGTAATTGGAGCCTAGACTATGGTTCTGCACCAGTCAATGGGAACCCATCGAAATAGCTTCCATCAAAGCTTGAGTAGACTAAAGCACCTGCCACATGTTGCGTTAACCTGTTCCTGCATTGAGAGGTAGTCCTCAATTAGGACGCTGAGGTTTTCTGCCACTTTCTTGGGCTCTGAGGCTGAGCCCAATGAAGGTGGTCACCAGGAGGGGTCCCAAAACCCTGGTGGGCACTGTCGGAGAGTAAGATCTCAGTTTTATTGGCGTTTAACTTTAGGCAGTGATCTGTCATCCAATTCGCTACCTCGGATAGATAGTTAATCAGTCTATTCCTAGTTTCGTGGTGCTTCTCACCAATGGAAATAACTAGATGGGTGTCGTCCGCATAAGAGCAAATCTCTTAACTCCAGTTTCTGACAATGTGTGCTAGAGAGGAGACCTAAATGTTAAATGTCTGGCTCAATGAAGAGCCCTGAGGGGCATCATACTTGGATACATGGAGGGGTGCGAACTAAAGGTATTTAGTATCACAGACTGGGTTCTTTTGCT
The DNA here is from genome assembly GCF_964204655.1 of Triturus cristatus. NCBI lineage: Eukaryota > Metazoa > Chordata > Amphibia > Caudata > Salamandridae > Triturus > Triturus cristatus. Next base: position 875,241,397 of record NC_140580.1, on the reverse strand, counting down.
TAGAAAGGACCCACACCATTTTAGAGATTTTGGATGTAGCCCCGTCTTGTGGAGATTCTTTACCAGAAGGCTATGAGAAACTGTTTCAAATGCCGCAGATAGATCAAGTAGAATTGAGGTCATGGGCTTTCCCTGATCTACGTCTAATCTGATAATATCCAAGACAGCAAGTAGGGTGGATTCATTGCTATTATTGGCTGTGAAGCCCGCTTGTGATACGTCCAGAAGGTTATTATTCTCCAGAAAAGATATTTTTTGGTTGTTCACTAGTTTTTCCAGAACCATAGCCACATAGGGGAGCAGGGAGCTAGGTAGGTAGTTGGATAAGACTGATATGTTTATCCCTGTTGTCTTGGCCATGGGAGCATCATGGTTTGTTTCCAAATCTCTGGATAGTTTGCATTAGATTGGGAGAGATTAAAGATATGTGTTAGGTAGGGACGGAGTATGTGGGCCTGTAGGACGAAAATAAAGCGTGTGGACTAGGATCATAATTTCTAATTTCTAATTTAATTTAAAACACTTATAGAGCGCGACGTACACCTTGCGGTTTCTTGGCGCTGGAGGTTCAGTAACTGAGGAGGAAAGACCGTGAAAGAGTGGAGTAAATTTTTAGGCGGGGAAAGCCTGGCTAAAAAGAAAAGATTTCAGGTCTCTACGGAAGGAGAGGTACTGAGTAGCAGAACGAAGATTGTCTGGAAGTGAGTTCCAGAAAATGGGGGCCAAAGTTGAGAAGTTAGAACCGCCCCACTTTTTGCGTGAGAAGCGGGGGGTCTGAAGAAGGGACTTGGAGGAAGACCGGAGATTTCTGGCAGGGACATAGGGTTTAATTAGTGAGGCGATGAAAGCGGGGGCAGTGCCCAGGCGAGCCTGAAACACCATGCATCCAATCTTAAAAAGGGCGCGTTGTTTCACGGGGAGCCAGTGAAGCTTTTTTAAAAGGGGAGTGGAATGATGGTAGCGTGGAAGGCTGTATATCAGCCTGGCCGCCTGGTTCTGGATAACTTGGAGTCTACGCAGGCTGTATGCTGGAATGCCATGATAAAGGGCGTTGGCGTAGTCCAATCGTGAAATTACCAGGGCGGCTATGATGATCTTAAGTGCCTGGGGGGAGAAGAAGCGGGAAACGGAACGGATAGTACGGAGAGTGAGGAAACAGGAGGAAACCACGGAACTGATTTGTGAGTGAAGAGTGAGCTGGTTATTCATTTTAACACCCAAAGTTTTGACCACAGTGGAGGGGGATGGTGCCGGGCCAAGAGAGGGGGGCCAGAAAAGGGAGTTCCAGGGGCTGGATGAACCACCAGTGAGAACCAACTCGGTCTTATCAGGGTTCAGTTTGAGATGGTTGTGATTCATCCAGTCCCTGATGAATGTCATAGTTGACTGGAAATTAGAGACCGAAAGGAGAGAGGGGGACAGATCAAAGATGAGCTGGAGGTCATCCGCATAGTTGTAAACAGTGACCTCCAGCTGCTGGAGTGCATAGATAAGAGGAAAGATATAGAGATTAAAGAGTAAGGGAGAGAGAGAGGAGCCCTGGGGGACACCACAAGTGACAGAGAGAGGGGTGGAAGTGAAATCGCCTAGTCGGACCGCCTGAGTGCGGTCCCTCAGAAAGGAGGAGAGCCAGACCAAAGCTGATCCCCCGATGCCGGCCGCCTTGACACGGGCAAGTAAGATGGTATGGTCCACTGTGTCAAAGGCGGCGGAAAGATCAAGGAGGACCAGTGCCTGGTAGTTGTTGTCATCCATACCCTTTCTGAGGTTATCAAGGACTGAGACTACGACCGATTCGGTCGAATGCCTGGGGCGGAATCCTGCCTGGCGAGAGGCCAGCCCCCCATTTGCCTCAATGTGAGCGCTCAGTACCGCGGTGACATGGCGTTCCATCACCTTGCCCAAAAAGGGCAGCAGGGAGATGGGGCGAAAATTAGCCGAGATGGAAGGGTCCGCGCCGGGTTTCTTCAGCAGAGGCACTATGGTAGCGGCCTTAAGTACAGGGGTCACAACACCCTGAGCCAAGGAGCTGTTAAGGAAAGCAATAGGGGGGTCAGGGCAGCTAGAGTAGATTTGCTGTAGGATGCGTGCGGGACAGACATCCGCCGGAGACCCCGACTTTACTTTAGGAAGTATTGCTAGAAAGGATTCCTGAGTGAGGGGAGGGAACAGAGTGAGAAGATTCTGGACAGTGGGGGGGGAGGGATCAGCGAAAGCAGGCGAAGGTAATGGGATATTGGCCTTGATAGTTGTGATTTTGTCCATGAAATAGTGATTGAGTTGATCGCAGAGGGGCTGGGAGGGTGGGATTTGGGACGAGGATCGGTCAGAGAATGCCAGGTCATTCACAATGCCAAAGATTACCCTGGGTTTGTTGTCAGCGGACGTAATTTTCATGGAGAAGTAATCAGTTTTTGCAGCCAGGATTGCTGATTTATATTTAGCCAGTAGTGCCAGGAAATGAGTTTTAGATGAAAGGCTGTAATCTTTCCTCCACTGCCTCTCCGCCCGTCGGGCACTCAGTTTGAGTTCTTTTAGGTGGTCATTAAACCATCTATTGGAGTCCTTGAGTCGACGAATGGAAATGCGACGTAGAGGAGCCACTGAGTCGCAACCTCCAGCCTGCCAGATGTTAATGGCCTTGGCTTGAGAGGCAGATGATAGGCCAGAGAAGGAGGGAATGGAATTGCGGAGCAGGGAGGTCAAAGAGGGGAGATCCAGCCTGTTCCAGTTCCGCGCCCAGGTGTTTTTTGCACGCGGGGTTTTGGAAAGTGGGTTATAGAGGATTGAAAAGGAGATAAGGGCATGATCAGACCAGGGGCAAGGAGAGACAGCCACCGAGGCCAATGGAAGGTTGAGAGACCAGACCTGGTCGAGTGTGTGCCCGTGAGAGTGAGTGGGGACAACTATATGTGACACGAAGTTAAAAGATAATAGGGATTCTGTGAATTCCTTTGAAGCAGGGCACTCGTGTTGGTCCGAGGGCCAGTAATTAAAATCCCCCAGCACCAGAACCGAGGCATAATTGACCACCAGATTGGCCAGTAGGTCTTGAAAAGCAGGTAAAAATGAAGGTGAAGACTGAGGAGGACGGTACACAAGAAGGCAAGTGATGGGAGGAGAGGATAAGAGGGAGCGGACTACTAAGAAATCAGCAGGGAACATAGGGGGAAAAGAAAGTGATAAAAAATGCAAATCTGACCTGGCGATTAAGGCGACCCCACCGCCAGCCCTGTTCGCCGGACGATCGGCACGCAGGGCCACGTAGGAAGGCGGAAGGGTAGCCAGGAGGGCGGGGAGGGAAGAATCACAGTACCAGGTTTCGGTCAGGAGCAGTAAGTCCGGTTTCTCGGTGTCGAGTAGGACGTACAACTCGTGGTGGTGCTTGACCGCTGACCTGGTATTGAGTAAGATGACAGACAGTGCTGGGGTCGTGGGACAAGAATCAGCCAGGGGGGGGCACGGTGACGGGGGGGTGCGTAGCGGGGGTAGCGGAAGTATGGGGAGGGTAGGAGCAAGGCCTAGTGAAGAGACAAGACTATGGACAGAATCCGGGAGTGGCCACAGGCCTTGAAGGGCGATAAGGTCCTTAGATGAGTAGGACAGGATTTTGGCATGGTGCCGTGCCCCTGGCCCCGATCGGCCGCGGACGGGCGCAGACGGGCTTGACTTATGCGCGACTTCGGCGCGAAGTCGGCGCTCCCGCTGCGCTCGTCCGCTGCGCGATCTGAAATGGCACATTGTTATAGGTGGCCGTAAGGGCGGAAAGGGGGCGTGGCCTGAAAGGTGGGCGTGGCCAGCCGGCAGGAAGGGCGTCCCGTGAGCGCTTGATCCGCTACACGGAGCCCTCGAAGTGCATCAAAACAAATAGCAGCAGGTGAGTTAAAAGCACACAACACACAGTCTCAAATGAGCGTCTCCCGGCTTTCCGCCTCAGGAGATATGAACCCAGTGGGCGCTCGAGCGCTGGCGCTTAAAAAGGGCGGAAAGGGGGCGTGGCCTGAAAGGTGGGCGTGGCCAGCCGGCAGGAAGGGCGTCCCGTGAGCGCTTGATCCGCTACACGGAGCCCTCGAAGTGCATCAAAACAAATAGCAGCAGGTGAGTTAAAAGCACACAACACACAGTCTCAAATGAGCGTCTCCCGGCTTTCCGCCTCAGGAGATATGAACCCAGTGGGCGCTCGAGCGCTGGCGCTTAAAAAGGGTGGAAAGGGGGCGTGGCCTGAAAGGTGGGCGTGGCCAGCCGGCAGGAAGGGCGTCCCGTGAGCGCTTGATCCGCTACACGGAGCCCTCGAAGTGCATCAAAACAAATAGCAGCAGGTGAGTTAAAAGCACACAACACACAGTCTCAAATGAGCGTCTCCCGGCTTTCCGCCTCAGGAGATATGAACCCAGTGGGCGCTCGAGCGCTGGCGCTTAAAAAGGGCGGAAAGGGGGCGTGGCCTGAAAGGTGGGCGTGGCCAGCCGGCAGGAAGGGCGTCCCGTGAGCGCTTGATCCGCTACACGGAGCCCTCGAAGTGCATCAAAACAAATAGCAGCAGGTGAGTTAAAAGCACACAACACACAGTCTCAAATGAGCGTCTCCCGGCTTTCCGCCTCAGGAGATATGAACCCAGTGGGCGCTCGAGCGCTGGCGCTTAAAAAGGGCGGAAAGGGGGCGTGGCCTGAAAGGTGGGCGTGGCCAGCCGGCAGGAAGGGCGTCCCGTGAGCGCTTGATCCGCTACACGGAGCCCTCGAAGTGCATCAAAACAAATAGCAGCAGGTGAGTTAAAAGCACACAACACACAGTCTCAAATGAGCGTCTCCCGGCTTTCCGCCTCAGGAGATATGAACCCAGTGGGCCTCGAGCGCTGGCGCTTAAAAAGGGCGGAAAGGGGGCGTGGCCTGAAAGGTGGGCGTGGCCAGCCGGCAGGAAGGGCGTCCCGTGAGCGCTTGATCCGCTACACGGAGCCCTCGAAGTGCATCAAAACAAATAGCAGCAGGTGAGTTAAAAGCACACAACACACAGTCTCAAATGAGCGTCTCCCGGCTTTCCGCCTCAGGAGATATGAACCCAGTGGGCGCTCGAGCGCTGGCGCTTAAAAAGGGCGGAAAGGGGGCGTGGCCTGAAAGGTGGGCGTGGCCAGCCGGCAGGAAGGGCGTCCCGTGAGCGCTTGATCCGCTACACGGAGCCCTCGAAGTGCATCAAAACAAATAGCAGCAGGTGAGTTAAAAGCACACAACACACAGTCTCAAATGAGCGTCTCCCGGCTTTCCGCCTCAGGAGATATGAACCCAGTGGGCGCTCGAGCGCTGGCGCTTAAAAAGGGCGGAAAGGGGGCGTGGCCTGAAAGGTGGGCGTGGCCAGCCGGCAGGAAGGGCGTCCCGTGAGCGCTTGATCCGCTACACGGAGCCCTCGAAGTGCATCAAAACAAATAGCAGCAGGTGAGTTAAAAGCACACAACACACAGTCTCAAATGAGCGTCTCCCGGCTTTCCGCCTCAGGAGATATGAACCCATGTGGGGAGCTGCATCTGACCTCTATCATCACTTTCTCTAACTAGTCCACAGAAGAACTCACGAAGTTGCTTAAGTGTGTGCTTGCTTTGTTGTGAGGGCCTAAGTCCTCCCGGAGATCTCCTCTAAAGATGGTTGTAAGTCAAATGTAGAGTCAATTTTATCTAATTTGTCCGTGAAGACGTTCGCTCAATCTTCGCAGTGGCTGGCAAATGTGTTGATGGCTTGTGATAGGTTGGATGGGTGGGACAATTATTTTACTATTTTAACCGTTCTTTTGAGGAACCCTGGTTTTCTTCTATTTTTTTTAATGATAGTCTTTTTTTTTTTCTTGTTGCCCTTTTGAGAGAGCCGTAATATCTATTACATTTGTGTTTGTATGCCGTCCTGTCCCCTGAGCTCTTGGAATTTCTCCATGTTTGCTCTAGCTGTTTGCATTTTCTTTTCCCTAGTCATAGCTCTGCTGAGTACCCCTTTTCTGATGGTAATCGTCTGGATGATTTGTTAGCTTTCCATGGGGAGCCTTATCCAGGGAGTTGGCGGTAAAAACTGTCCAAAAAATGCTCAACAGACAAGTTTGTACCAGTTTCTGGTGGAGTGAAATGGTTTGAGAAGGAAGTCTGTTTTACTCGAGGGTCTTTTCTGGAAGTGGGCAAATTGGCTGGTAATTTCCTGGTTCAAGGTAGAGTGAGAGAAAACCTGATTAGAGCGTGAACGGACCACATTAGTGGGTGTATGTCATGGATTGTGGTGTTTTCGGTGTTTGAAAAGAAATCTAGCGTAGACCTGCCCCCATGTGTCGTTCGTGAGATCCATTGTTTTAGGTTAGGAATTCACATTGCACTTACCAGCCTTTTGCAGAGAGAATCTCCATGTTGTCTAAGTGAAGACTAAAGTCACCTTTCAGTAGAAATTTCTTATGTTTTAGACAAAGTGGGGACAACCATGTGATGAGATTATAGGCCAATTGGGAGTTGTAGCCCAGGGGGTTGTATAGTATTGTGCCTCTGAGCAATGTTTGCGCTTTGTAGGACAGCTGGAATGCTAGTTTCACATTCTGCTGTCAAATGGCTATTTTCCAAGGAGCAGTTGTATGTATCTTTAAAGATAATAGCAGTGTCCCCTCCCTGCTGTTCTACTCTGTTGCATTTCAAGATCTTGTAACCGTTCGGGACTGCAACGGTAATCTCGGATGGAGTGTGGCTGTTAATCCAGGTATCTGCGATAAGGACTAGGTCAGGATTTGAATCGTTAATAATGTCCCAAATCTCTATGCAGTGTTTGGGCAGAGAGCTGGCATTGACATTGATTCAGTTTGAGGTTCAACCATAAAGATTAATGGTTTGATTCAAGGGTGGTTCCTTGTTTGGCCAGCCTAACCATTTGCAATTGAGGCATGAGAAGGAGCTATCTAGATGGCCTGGTGTCCCTAATATGCATGATTTAGACTTAAGTGTGGTGGGCCTGTTTAGCGATAGACAAGTGCCCTGTGAGTAGGTTAATGTTGCCTTATTTGGCAGGGGTCTGGTTGTCTCGCAATGGTGGGGTGCAGACGGGCTTGCCTTTGGCGCGTTTCATTCAAGTGCTGTTTGATATTCAAGGTTTAATCATCAGCAATTACAAAATGTGTTCTTTCTGATCGTTTCCCACTGAAACCCTTGGAAGTAGTTTCACTTTTTTAAGGCATGAGCCAAAGTTGTAGTAACAGAGTTTTCAGAGAAATGCTCCAAGCTAAAGCTTTGAAAGTCAACGTTAGTGTGGTATTTTTGAAATATGGGGAGTCGAAGATGGACTTCTCACAGACACACCTGTTTCACCATGTTTGAATCTTGCCAGTGTGAATTATTTAACTGTGTGAAATGCTCGAGGTCTAGCAAAACTAGAATGGACCCGCAGATTTCTTTTCCATTCCCTGTCCTACTCATTGGCATTCTAAATCATTAGACATTCATCATGCAAAGCTTTTGAGAACCTAGCTTGCCCGTGAATGTATCATAGATCATACATAACCAGAAGTGTTAATAAACTTTTAAGGCAATTTGTTTGCCTCCAATGCTGTATAAATTAAAAACAAAATCAATTGTTATTCCCAGCAGGACAATCACTCATTCTGCAGGTTGCAGCTTGATTAAACTGAACTGTTTTATTTATTTTTAAACGCATTTTGTTTTCAATTGTGAGTAAATTAAAATAAACATTGTGGTGCATCAAAGTAATAAAAACAACTTTGCATTAGAACTTTTTGGCAATGTCTTACCTTGAAGGAATACTTTATACACACAACGTTTTCAATATTACTGTTAATACTGGAATAAGACACTCTATACGTGACCTTTTGGTATAAAATGAAAATGCAGCATACTTTCAGTTAGAAAACTGTTAAACACTTTGACCATTTGATTTTTCTAAACTATTATTACAGAAAAAACAGATAAGGGAGCTGTGTAATATAGACTTATTCAATTGTAGAATTAAGATGCAAGTGTGTGCTTTATTAATTAAGTTACAACCGCTGAAGGTGGGACGTGAACTGAGAAAATGGAATTATAAAATTGATAAATGGGGAAAGTCTTGCTTTTTTCCCTCCTAAAATTCTCTGGGATATCTGCAAGATAACTGTTTTGTGCTAATTAAATTACAGTATCTTCAAAACCGATATTAATCTCACTCTTTTCTATCTAGATCTATCAATCCTGGTTAGATAAATCCACTCCATACACAATAGGACGATGGGTTCTAACTCTTGGCCTAAGTTTCCTCTACATGATTAGAGTTTATTTACTACAGGTAAGTTTGCTATTTAGTCATGTAATTATATTCTCATTAAATGTTGATTGTTTTTGCTGTAATCCCTTCATATTTGGTGCTTCAAAGTTGCTAAAGCATGTTTTCGAATCACTTTATTTTTTTTAATTGTTTGGTGAGAGCAAACATTTAGACTTAACTAAGTATTACTCAGAGTTGCAGTTAGCAGTCTCATGGAAAAATACATTCTCAAAAGATTTTGGAGTTGTCATAAGGAAAAACTAAATCTATTTCTCAAGTTTACACTGGAAGTAGTTAATTGAAACAATGAGAAAAGATAAAGATAGTCACAAAGACATGGGTGAGTGTGCTTTTGCAAACAGAACTAGGGTGTTCGCGTCAAGGCAACAGACACAACCCCAGTCATACAAAAAGCTAATCGGTCTGGCGTTGGGTGCCAGGACTTTGTCTCTGTCAGTGCTTGTTTTGTTCTGTAATGGCTTTTGTAAAAGGTTATTCTAGGGGCAGCTGCATGAAACTTGCTTGTATAAACACAAATAAAAAACAAGTTTGCCTCAAAACAAAAATACTTATTTTGGTCTCAAAAAGCTTACTTTGCCGTAGTAGACCCTGTTAATGAAGGAAAGTACTTGGTGTGTGGATGTGCTGCCTGTGAAAAAGCAGAAAGTCGTCCCTGACTGTGAAAATAACCGATTTCTAAAATGGGCTGACCAAGTGACCCATGCTCTAGAGAGTGGAAGAAAAATGTGAACACAACAGACCAGTGAAGAACAAGCATTGGCATTGCCAATAGGTCTCGCTTTTGGGACCTTATAAGTATTTAGTTATGCAGCACAATATCGTTGGTGCAACAACATCAACTGTTGCATGGCTAAACACCTATAAGGTACAAGGTTTAGCCATTCAACAGCTGATGGTGTTGCGCAAAAGATATTGTGCTGCAAAACTAAATACTTATAAGGTCCAAAAAAGCGAGACCTATTGGCTATGCCAATGCTTGTTACAATTATGGGCACGTCGTGCACATCAGACCCCTCCCTCCCCACACACAGGCACACTTGGACCACTGATGTGCGCAGACTCGGGTGGCTTCGGCACCCTCCACAAAGGACGGTTGTTGAGCCCACGCTGGGCGGGCACCAGACTTGTTTACACAGACATGAGCAGCAGCACCCTCGTGCACACATCTAGAGGAGCGGCGCTCAGTGGTGCACGCTTGGTCACCATCACCCTTTAGATACACTCGTAGCAGGGGCGCAACTAGAGCCAAATTTCGAGGGGGCTAAGAAAAAATTTCGGGTGGGGGGGGGCTGACTCTTCCAGCAGTAGTTAAGAGTGGAGATGCAGGGGCTCTGAGAAGGGGTGAAAAACAGCAAAGCCTCATTCACAAGCAAATGGTCTTTTAAAGACCTGTGAAGTACTCGGGTGCCCAGGAAGCTGTCTCAGCCTGGGTTGCCACACACAACGTGAGGGGAGTGGGGCTGAAGCCCTTTGATCCCAATGTGCGTTGCGCGCCTGGCTCGAAGACATCTGCACTGTCCCTTACTGTTCGTACCCACCCACACCCCTATTTAGACATGTTAACGGGCAATATGTTTCTTATGTGCATACTCGTCTTCACCCCTCCGGAGGAAGAGCCTCGAAAGCCCCTCGTGGTTTCGAAATGAATCGTTTAAAATACTGGAAGCACTGCTTCGGATGGTTTTAATTTTTTCCGAGTTTTTTTGCTGTTGAAGTTTAATATAGCGCGAACGCGACCCTAAGGTATAACAGCGCTTTACATGGGCACCAGTTGCATTACAGACCCATTCATTTTGAGGCGCGGTGATATTAAATGATTTGCTTAGTTATGATTTGCGTTTCGCGGCGCGAAAGTGAAAGCAAATTTGGCGCGTCTGCTCGCGGCGCGAAAGTGAAAGCAAATTTGGCGCGCGCGTTGGGCGGGGGAGGGGGGAGCGCATTCCAGGCGGGGGAGCGGACCCTTTGAAGTGCTCCCAAAAAGCGGAGTGCATGGCGGCACCAAGCGCGTGATTGTGCGCGTGCTAGCAATGCAATCCGCTTTTTGGGAGCACTTTGAAATGCCCTTTTACAATAGTCTCGCTTTGCGATCACTTACGCGATAGCAAGGCGAGACCTAAAAAGGACTAACTCGTTGCCATCTCTAGCCACTGGCTTTTGTGGTGGAGAGTAGTTAATGGACAGGACAATTTCTCCAAGAGCATCTGGCTGTAAAGCTGGGAGCTGCAAATGCTTCTGAAGTACTCATATAGAAATGTTCTAGTTTTGGATGGTGGTCTTCTTTTCATTTCTGTTGATTCAGAATCGACTGTACCCATAGTTTGTTTCAAAATCATTTCCTTTTGGTGTGGTAAATTTAGTGATTTTTTTTTTTTCTCCCCTTTCTATTTTATGTGATAGATAGTATGATAGTTTTTAGATTTAAAATATTATTTTGGTCTCTTGGTCTAACGCTGTTGGCCATGGCACTGTTTTTTGCCGATTTCTATAGTTGATTGGCATATTGGTTTTTTACGAAATCTGTAGGCAAAATTGAAAGTCTTTAATGTTATTAATCTAGAAATATTATTATTAAGAATGGCTAACGTAATCAGGCATTTTATATCTTTATATCACTTATGATAACATTGATAAAGTGTAACGCCCTGAACGTCTCAGGATCGTTTAACAGACACGATAATGAGGACGCAACCACTTGTGAAGGGTTAGTTATTTTAATGAAGGCAAAAACAATACAAAGACTAAACAAAAGTTATAGTCACTGGAATCCTCCAGGCTAAGTACGTTACCAGCCCACAGCACGGATGGTCCTAACCGTCCTCTGCATATACGCCGATCCCGGCGTATGCCAACAGAGGGCAGAAATGAAATGGCCGAAAATGCCAATCGGTAGGCTGTGAGGGGCACGAAGAGTGTTGGGGAGAATTGAGGAGTCAGGGAAACACCCAGCCGGGGTCTCTACCTGAAGGGAGCAGCCGCTCAACCTCTTCCTCAGACTGCACCGGGACGCGGAGTCACCTCCTGGTGATGCGTCACCGATACCCCAATCAAAAGCAAGAAGACTGAACCGAGAGCAGCCACTCGATCGATCCTGTGGACTTCCGAGTCTGTAACGCGGCAAACACCTCCTGGTGTGCGTTACAGCTGGCAGTCCCTGTATCTCTGGTCGGGCTGGGAGTTACGACTCCAACCAGCAACAGCGCCACTGCGCTTTGACTCAGCCGAGTCAAAAAAGCGAAGCTCAATGGTTGACCGGTAGAGCTTCCGGGTCCTTCACAGGTGACGATGGGGCAAGACACGGCCCAGGGAGTAACGACTCGACCTACCTCCGTTCTTGCCTTACTGGAGCACCACTCCGGAACACTGCTCTTCACTAAGCAGGTACGTCGGTGTAAACACAATATCCGACAGCGTTGTACCTCCCGGTTCCTCCCTTTATAGGGCGTGTTTTCCTTGAGTTATGTAACAGCTCTCCTGTTTACATAAGGGCGTGTTTTCCTTGAGTTATGTAACAGCTCTCCTGTTTACATAAGGGCGTGTTTTCCTTGAGTTATGTAACAGCTCTCCTGTTTACATAACCTCTCAACCGCTAAGCATCCTGGGAGATGTAGTCAGTTTTCGCTGGTTACCGTTTTCCTCCCCTCGCATGACAGGAATTCTTGACATAAAGTTCTTCTTTTAGATGCCTTAGCAGCCCATCTGGTACCCACTTACCTTATTATTGCAACTTTTGCTTTATATGCTAACAGTACAGCTTACATAAAATTTGGTACTGAATGCGAAATTACAGCCCCATTTGTAGTCTGTAAAGAAGTGCGCCAAAGGAGCACATTAGCACCCTAATAGTTTAATATTAGTCTGTATTTGTTGATATGGTGGCATCCCTTTCTTTAAAAACGTTGGATGCTTCCAAATTAAAAAGTGTTCCTATTTCATTTTTAGGTCTAGCCTGGGCAGGGCATGCTCTGCGAGGCATGCTGTATTGAGGTAGGGACTTAAAGCTCCGCCCACATTTTGCCTTGGCTTGTGTCATTGTCCACTGTAAACTGTGGCTGTTCATTGGCTAAAAGGATTAGTAGTGCCTCCTTAGTACCTCCTTGTCTCATTTTGTAACTTCCCATTGCGACACCCCCTGTTATGTGTTGTTGCTCCATAGGCTTTTATTACGCCTTTGAGCAATATTTTCTCAAATGGCTTTGTCCTGCCTGCTGTTGCAGGCAGGACACACTCTCTCCTAATGCTTTTTAAAAAATGTATAGCATGCATTAGCAATGCAATAGGTCTCACATTTGTGAGAGTTTAAGCTATTGGCATTGTAAATGACAATGACTCTTAGTTATCTGTTTAAAAAAACAACACAAAAATAAAAGGCATTGTCATTTATAATGCCAATAACTCAAAACTCTCATAAATGCAAGACCTATTGCATTGCAAATGCTTGATAATATATATGGGTGAAACTGTACCAATAGCATGCACTGAGCTTGCTCGCCATTGGCATATGTTAGGGTTTCTGTCTTACTACTTGCTCCATCAAGACATTTAAGATCAGTGTGGAAAATTTTAAGTCCCGACTGCTGAGAAGAAATCTTCTCCCTACAGACCATGTTTCTTGAATTGAATAAAGTTAGCCCGATTTTTTTAAAAACAATGTCTATTTGGACTTGTGCTTTTCCAGTAAGGACAGGTCAGTGCAGGTCCAAAAGAGTGATGCCTTGCTAACATAGGCCAAGTTCTCTCTTTATTCAGATTCAGCTCAAGTAGCTGCAGCCTTTCTCCTCAAATTAAAATCTATTACTTCAAAAATGGAACAAGTGCAGTATAGGGTGAAAGAAATGAAATGAAATGAAAATTGGTTTTTATATAGCGCATGTTTGCTGTGGCGTCTTAGCGCTTACTGCCATTACATCTGGATCAGATAAACTTACGATTTTGTAGGGATACCTGTGAAAAGCCATGTTTTTAGTCCCTTTCTAAATTGTAGTAAATCGTTTTGCATCCTAAGATGCAGCGGCATCGTATTCCAAACTTTAGGAGCCAGGTGCCGAAAACTTCTGCCCCCCTACTTCAGAGTCTTTACTTTTGGCACCACAAGCAGGTGGGCTGCCTCAGAGCGTAAACGTCTCAAAGGGGTATACCGTTTACAGTATTGACCTATCTGTGACGGTCCTAGCCTGTGCAGACTCTTATGTATCATGCACATTGATTTAAACTGAATCCTCGCGGTTATGGGCAGCCAATGTAGCTGTTCACGCGTAATTTGACTAATAGGGCTGAATTTAGGTAGATCCAGTAACAGTCTGGCAGCAACATTCTGCAGGGTCTGGAGCTTTTGGATTACATTTTTCTTGGCTCCAATGTAGAGTGAGTTACAATAGTCAATTTTTGACAGGATCAGTGCTGTTACAACCATTTTCCTCAATGGCATGGGAATAAACGGAGGGACTTTTCTAAGGATTTTAATTGTGTAAAAGCAGGAGGAGGTTATACTAATTACCTGGTCAATAAGGGAGAGTTGGTCGTCAATGAGAATTCCAAGGTTTTTTACCTTCTTTACTGGCTGGGGGCAGAGTCCTGCTGCTTCCGGCCACCAATTTGAATTCCAAAGAGACATGTCTCCTCCAAACGTAACTACCTCCGTCTTCCCGGTATTCAATTTCAGGCAGTTATTTTGCATCCAGCAAATGATCTGGCTCATACAGAACTTAAAACGCTCAGCCACAGTCTCTGGATTTGTGGCTAAAGAGATAATAATCTGTGTGTCATCAGCATAGCAAACGGCCTTAAAGCCATGTGAGCGAATTAGTTTAGCCAGAGGAGAAACGTATATGTTGAACAGGGTAGGTGAAAGTGCCGATCCCTGAGGTACTCCACATGGCATTACAAAGTGAGAGGATATGTGCTCATCCAATACCACAGCTTGCTTTCTATTTTTCAGATAGGAATGAAGAACATCTGCTGCTTTGTCCTTTATCCCTATCTCCGCCAGACGCTGAAGGAGAATATGGTGATCCACCGTATCAAACGCGGCGGATTAATCAAGCATTACCAATATAGCCTTTCCACCTTGATCTAGGTGTAGTCGTAAGCTTTCAGTCGCAGCAATTAATGCAGACTCAGTGCTGTGGTGTGGCCTGAAACCGTGTTGAGCTATATCTAGTTTATTATTGTCTTCTACAAAGGACCGAAGTTCCTCATTTAGCACTTTTTCAAATACTTTTGAAGGAAATTGTAGGCTGGCAATGGGACGATAGTTGGCCACTTCAAGAGGATCAAGGGTGGGTTTTTTGATAATGGGCCTAATCAGAGAGTTTTTCCACTCTACTGGAAAATACCCAGATATGAGAATATTATTCAAAAGAGGTGTTATAATTTGTGCTACTATGTTTGGGACCATGTGAAGAATCTTTACGGGACATGGATCCAGAGAAGAGCCTGATTTAATCTCAAGAATAGCTTTCTCAACTCTATCCTGTGTAAAGGAGGAAAAGTTTCTTAAAGAAACTTTATTGTCAGATTCCTCCATCATGAACATGGCTTGCCTGACATCCTCTCCACCTATAGAGAATTCATCATAGACTTTGGTCACTTTTTCGTGAAAGAAATTAGCAAGTTTGTCGCAAAATTGCTTTGTTGTCTTTACTACCTTTGCATTTCCAAATGTGGCCAATTTAGTAACTGTCTTAAACAGCTCACCGGAGATATTTTTAGCAGCCATAATTTTCTCAGCAAAATATTTGGATTTAGCCTCGAATACGGCCTCCTTGTATGTTGTCAGTGCTTCTCTATAATATGTTTTATCTGTTTCTGAGTATTCCTTTCTCCAGAGTCGTTCTTTGGCTCGGCATATTCTCTTTAGATTTTTTAGATCGGGATTATACCAGGGGGCTGAGATCTGTTTAATATTAGTCCACGTCCGAGTTTCCAGGCCTAGGTTTTGAATCGCTTGTTTGATCCATGTATGATAGAGAGTTACTTCTCTATCTATATCAGTGTCAGTTCCAAAGAGCATTTTGGGTTTCTGTAAGAGCAAACTAGCTTCAAGAACTGGGCCATTTATTTGATTCCAGGCGTACTCAAACCCTGTTTTCTTTGACCCTACAGTTCTGTCTTGGAGTCCTTTAATGGGGACCTCGAAAAAGACAGCATAGTTGGCAAATATAGTGTCCTGTATAGTATCTCCGAATCCATTATATTGTTTTTGAAAATAATTTTGTTGGCATTATATAAACCTACATGGCATTACAGAATACGTAACTTGCATTTATCAGGTCTTATCGACACTTGGCGTATAACTTTAAAGGTGGGAAGTGCTGTACTGCCATAAAATAATCAATTGTGATACATTATAGCATTTTTGAAAGTTAACAGTGTATAAACCTTAAAACCATATAGTGTAGGTTGGGGGTATCAAGAAGGTTTCGAGAGGTGTTTAGCGGGTGGCAATCTATGTACGGTTGTGTAGGTCAATGCGACCTTGACTTATGAACTCGCCCAGTACAGTCGCGTTATTCCTTAACATGTCGCCTGGGGGGGGGGATTGAAGAGGCATGCATGAAGGGGACACACTCACACTATAGTTTCAACAAGGCCGGCCCCAGTCTGTCGCCATTATTCCCAATTATTCAGTTAGTGGGGGAGTCACTATTGTCATCCGTACTATTCGAGTGGCTCTGGTGTTTCCAAACAAATAAGGCATCTTTCCAGAGGTCTGCAATAGGATGCTGGTGCAGCTCAGAATCATTTTTTTTATCAACCTGTGTAATGTGCTGCAGTTAACTCAAGCGGTCTTTTTGTTGCAAGAATTAGGGGTCTATTGTGTAATCAAAAGAGCAGTGTAGCACATTTGTATTCATATTTGGGTCACTCAGTCTTCAGGGTGGCATAAGAGATGTTTTGAGATAAGAAGCAGCTGCATGCCAGCCGTGATCCCTTTATATTTGTAAAATGTTGGTTAGCCCCTGCCGCTCTGAATTTTGGGCCACTTCAGAGAGCATTCCAGAAATCACACAAATTATTCTACACCTCTTGATTTGAGAACAGTCAGCCATCGCAGAATCTAATGATCTATTGCCAACATCCCTGCGTCCAATATGGAGAAATTTCAACATGAACCCTCACATTATGCCTTTGATTTTATTCATATACATTTCAAATATCCGAATTATTTCAGAGATTTTTAGTTTACCAAATCCCATGTACATTTTTTATGTTCATTATTATTCAATGTTCTTATAGTTATTCTTAAACACTGCTTAATATAGCAGTCTCTCCGCATTCCTCAGTCCTTTACAAGATATTCAGACATTCTGTCTGTTTATATTTGTGAACCATCTGTATATCTGTACGTCTTTCACAATGTTAATTGGTACAGACATCATTTTTCATCTATATAACATTTCGGCTATAATCATGTCTTCTAGTTTGCCTTTCTCAGATGTGGCATAATTAGTTTTGAATTTTGGAACATGGGGGTGTGTGCTAGTCACAGAATGTATAATTACAAATTGACTGTTGTATACCAATAGTCTAATATATCACATTTCATTTTCCCTTTCTCAGTTCAGTATATAACATTGACACCTCTTTATCATCAGCTATTTGCTGAATTCCACAGCCCTTTGTGAAATAAATCCGTTAAAAAAGTACATACATTTTGTTTGTCGGTTTCGGGCTACTTCGAACTAGAATTCCAGTGTATCCAAAGCAAATCAAATTGTTTGCTAAGGGGGATTTATTAAGTATAATTCCAAGCAAATGTTCCACAGTCTAATAGGGAGAGTATACCCATAATACTCGCACCTCTCTTTTATTAAGATTGCAGCTATAAAAATGCTAAACAAACCACTATTTAGAAGTTAAAAGCATTCAATAAGATGGTTTCAATAGTACATCTATTTAACCACCTCTAAACCATAGTCCCCACCATCAAATGATTGAGTGCCACTTTGACTCAGAAATTTTATTTTTTTCAGCTCTATTATCAATGACCGTTAATTATTAATTCCATACATTTGCATACTCTGTTGCTCTCCAAATCTTTGCATTCATATTTTGATTTAGTATTTTATAACTGTTACCTCTAAACTATTTTGTTTTCCCATGAGTCACTTTTTTCATTGACCTATTGGTGTCATAGATAGAACAATATTTTATCTGAATAAGCCTAGTACAATAATTCCTGTGAATAAAATATGATTCATTATTGCAAACCTCTCCATAAATTCTCATCTGTTATATAAGCATTTAGGTATTTAACATTTTTGCTTTAACACATGTAAAAAAGGTGTTATGTATTGTGTGGTGTCAGCAGATTTCTATGGCTAGCAAAATGCAACTACTTCCCTTGATAATATATCCTCAAAGACTTGCCACCTTTTCCATTTGATTGTGACTCTATTCACAGCTAAATTTGTTTTATTCTACTTTTAAGGCATTATCTGAAACTTGAGTATTCAAGAAGGTCAGATAAAAACAGTATTACATGTGCATTAATCAATGTAATCGATCTTGTATTTATATATGCCAAGTTATGAAGGCAGACCACATTTACATTATATTCATAGCATTAGCTTGGTTACCAAAGAAGTGTTGCAGTACATGGTCGTCATCTTAAAAAGTCCTTCTCAACATTGCACCAATTTTTTAAAGTGTGGAGTCATCCTGAATCAGTCCTTCAATGATTCAAACTTTAGCTATCAGTTTACATTTCCTATTAATCGACCTGTGCGGTTATTTTAAACTATACTATTCATGCAAAACAAATGGAACCAGAATCTGATGTTCCTTAGTCATTGTTATATATTGTCAGTGTATGTATGCATCCTGTGGGTTAGTCAGAAATTATTCATAGTCTTCTCTGTAGGCTTACTTTCCCAAAAATATTGTAGAAAACCACGTTTTTCACTGAGCCATTACCTTCACTCCCTGATGTGACGATCCAAAATAGTTCTTTGAGAATATGGTTTCCATCCATATCTCCAACTCTTTTTTGTTTAGATTTTGTTTGCAGCCACCATCTAATGTCATCTGGGCCACGTCACTTCTCTATAAAATGGGACACCAGGGGTATATTACATTACTTTGAATCGTTGATCTGTGTTCATTGAAGCAAGATGTCCTTCACTGAAGCAAGATGTTCTTATAAGAATGTTTGGCATCTGAATCCACTTTCAATATATGAGATTCCCACCTGAGCCCTATATCTAGAGAGGGCACTACTTTCGGTGACATACTTGTCTTGCGTTTGATGGTGGCACCACAAGAATTTGCCCATTCAATATAGACATCTAAGTGAAACAAACATAATTCTTTTGTATTCAAAGAAAGGGACCAACTCGTTATACCATTTTTTTTTTTCTTTTTTTTTCTTCTCAAAAGATTATTTGTACACAAAGGGGCACTAGTCGCCCCACTGATGTCCCCTTTCGCTGAAAATCTATACTTTGTTTAAAATAAATCGAGCATGAAAATCTGAACCAGCATTTGAGTGTCCGTGTCTTTTGGGAGTTCCGGCTGGTGCTTCGGAAGGAGGATTCGATATAAAACAATCTCTACAACAATAATCACATTTATAATTATAAAATCAAACCTCTTGTTTATCTACGTTCATCATAGTAATGAGATATATATATATATATATATATATATATATATATATATATATATATATATATATATATATGCGAAAAACAACACAGCCCCACTCCGTTGCTCTCAGCAGTGCGGGTGCGCCACTTGCGCGGGCGATAGCGCAATCTATTACTGCCAAACACCACGTTTCTAGAAAGAACGTGCGGCGCACTCGTGCTCAATTCAAAGAAATTGCTTTTATTCGTTCTTCTCTGTGAAGACTAACAAACACACGCGTACCGGGACCCTGCCCTTCGTCAGTGTTAGTTTGTCAAGTTCAAAGTTTACATTTAAATAACAGAAACAATCATTGGTCGATTTGGACTAGCGAGTGCCATCGATATAGGACTTTACAGCTGGTCAACCACATTTCATTGTAACCATGGCGGCCATACTTGAATGACCAAGACAACATGTAATTCATGTATTATTGCTCATAACACATCATTAGATCCCAATTTACCACAAAGTGTGAATTATGTCATGCTAATGATAAGCTAAACAAAAAATTCAAAATATTCAACATAGGCAATTCATTTTTCAAGATTTCAAAAAAGGTTATCCGGTGACCAGAAAATGACACGACCGCTAAATCAACGACCGAGAGCATTTTGCTGGATCATACAATAGCGCCCTCCAATGGGCGTAGCCACAGCTCAAATGCTCGCGGGAAAAATTAAATTAATCAACCAGCGGTCCTGTCAATAATGATATTACAGACTCGATTCTGATTTTTGAAAAAGAAAAGGACGAAAAAGTGAAAGGGGCATACACTCACACTTATATACAATATGTACAAAAAATGTAACGATCATTTTTCAGAACGCAAAATTAAGCCCTCAATGGGCATATTCACTGAACACAATTGATAAAGAAACAGGTTGCAGAAGGCAAACACTCAATTTACCAAAATTTTCTCAATGATACAATGGTGTGATGCAGAGGTTTGGGAAAAATGGACATTGCGCAAGGACAAGCTCAGCCAATAAAGGACCATAATTCTTCCTCCATATTGAGGCCCCCAGGGGTGCGAGTTTGTAATTCAATAATAAAACTCGCCTCTAGCTGGCGTAGCTCTCTTACTCTGTCTCCTCCTCTTTCAGTCATGGGGACCTGGTCCAAGCAAAAGTAGCTAAGCTTGTCACTACGGGATTCGTGGTTGTCTGCAAAGTGCCTGGCAACAGGGTAAGTTGTGTCACGGTTCGTGATTGCCCGTGTGTGCTCCAAAACACGTTTCTTAGCAGGGTGGATAGTACTCCCGATGTATTGGAGACCACACGGGCAAACCAGGCAATACACAACAAAACTGGTATTACAGTTCAAAAATTTGTTGATGCTACGTGTTCCTATTCTGCCTGGAACACTGTATTCCTTCACTTTTTTGCTGTTTTTGCAGGCTTTGCAAGAAGCACATGGGTTAAAACCTACCGGAGTGTTCTTGGGGATCTTGTCAGAAAAATGGCTATGTACCAACAAGTCTTTCAATGACTTGCTTTTACGATAGGTCACCCTATCACCCTACATGGTGTATCCTGACCAATGATATTGTCAGTCTGTAGTATGCTCCAATTCTTCTCTACTAGCTTTCTTATCACTCCAGCCTTGGTAGAGTAACCCAAAATGAGACGGGGACCGCCCGGATCGTCTTTTACTTTGTTCAATTCGGGTTGTTCCATGCCAAGGAGGGAGTGTCTCTCAATAGACTGTACCTTAAGGGCTGTTTCGCTCAGGAGGGTATCGGTGTAATCTCTTTGTCTGAACCTTCTGAGCGATTCGCTTGCTGCCTGAGTGTAATCTATGGGGAGTGTGCAATTCCTTTTAAGACGCAACAACTCCCCATAAGGAATGCTGTTGATGAGAGACCGTGGATGTTGACTAGTAAAGTGTAAAACTAAATTCCCTGCGGTGGGTTTGCGATAGAGTTTCGTGTAAATCAGCCCATCTGCTACGTAAACCGAGAGGTCTAGGAAGGGTACCTCAGTCTTGCTCATCAAGCTAGTGAAATGCAGTTTCAGAGAATTAGTATTCAGGATGTTTATATATTCTGTAGCTTCATCAGGAGTACCCTTCCACACGATGAATAAATCATCAATGTAGCGTGCCCATAGGGCAATTTTGTCAACCCATACCTCGTTACCCTCCGCCCAGGCCACGTGCTTCTCCCACCAGCCCAATATATATATATATATATATATATATATATACACACATACATACATAGGTTTATAATGTTTCGATTGTGACCAAAAACAGGTTACTAGGATTATATTCTTGTCCTGGAAGTTAAAAAGCCCTATTGGACTGCAGTGCTTATGATGCCATCCACGAAAGTGGCAGTGCAAATATGGCTTCAGCCCACCGGAGTAGCCTAACTGTAGCAGCATAAAAACTGCGATTCAACCTGTCGACATAAACCCTTTTGACAGGTCAAAACCTCCCTTTGAAATATTATTATGCCCAGCCTTTTGAATAACTTGTAGATCACAAGAAAGTGTGCATGGTATTTAAAAGTAGAACATGTTTAAATGTAATATTAACATGTTCTTACTGTGACTAGCACCCAAACCTATTTTTCACTGCGGCAGGCCTAGCTTTCCTATGTAGAAAACTGAAGTACAGATTAAAATCCTAATATGGTATCTCAGGAATTGGACCAGCTGTAAAAAAATAATTAAACCACCAATTTAATAGTTATCAAAAGTACAATTTAGTGGTGGTTAGATTTGTAATAAATATTAAGGGAAAATTACTTCTAGAATTTTTCTTTTTTTCATGCCTGAAGTTCATGAAGGCTAATTTGCATTGGCTCTCTAGCTTCTCCCATCCAGTAGTTAGCCGTGAATAAGTGTGAAATGCTTCCCAAAACCCAACAATAGGATGACCTGAATGGGCCTGTGATGACTCCTCCGGCAGAATATGCAGAGTGGGGCCTTGGGCAATTTTTTTTTAACACTGCTTGAATGGCAAATCCTGCTTGACAGGTGTGCTGGGTTTACATATAACCCTTAGCGGACAATTGATACAGGAAAGAATATGAAGCCAAGAAAATAATTGTGGATCCACGGTCTGGTTGCTTAAGGACTCTACTTTTGTTTAGTGTGGCCGAAGATGCCCAAAGTGGGTGAGGTTGGCCTTGGGGACTTTTACTCCATTGCCCAGGTGTCCTACCACCCACTAGCTAGTGCTAGGCACAAATGTGCCATCTCCAGGCACCCACTTCAGAACACTTTCTGTTCCTGCAGAGGATCAGAAGAAACTGGACCTGCTGTCTGTAACCTGAAAGTAGCTCTAAAGGCTGAGACCTGCTCCCTGTTGTACCTTGGGCAAAGATGTGGACTCCCAGGGTCATACGCCTGTCCTCCTGTTCAAGCCACAGGGATACAACAATCTACAAGAGGCCTTTTCCTGGAAGTGCCAAGCTGCCTAGTGCCAACTGGACCTGTACTGACCCTGATCTTGGCCTCTGCCTGACATACGATGAGTTTAAGTACTTTGGCTCAGGTTCAATTAGTAACTTTGAGGGATCATCCGGGCAAGAGCTCTGATTGCTCCTAAAGGTGGGTTGGCACCCACTCCAAAGAATAATCCAGTTTCTCACAGATGGTGGGACACAGGACATTTAAAGAGACTGACATAACACCATATTAAAACATTTGGTGTCCCTATCCTTCCACTTGACTATATCATTCAAGTAGATCAAGAGTAATAGACATTCTAGGTCTTCACACCTTCTTCACCACTATTTTATGCATTGTCATGCGACCTTGAGGTTAAAAAGAAAATGCACTGCCTCCGTCTCAGTAAGCAGCATGCTAGGTCGTCACATCTTCCTCACCACTATATTATGTTTTGTCATGTTCCCTTGGGGTTAAAAAAGAATGCACTGCCTCATTCTCAGAAAGCAAATGTCTTCCCTATCCTGCAGCACCCTTGAAGTAGGAGACTATCGAGGAGAAGAAATGGTCAAGTTCAGTTGCTCTTGAAATT
Organism: Triturus cristatus; assembly: GCF_964204655.1. NCBI lineage: Eukaryota > Metazoa > Chordata > Amphibia > Caudata > Salamandridae > Triturus > Triturus cristatus. Next base: position 875,218,499 of record NC_140580.1, on the reverse strand, counting down.
CTTTTTTTCCCAATACCTGGGCTCCAGCGTTTAGATATGGGAACAAAAGATTTTGTTGATTCCCTGTTTTTTATTCATTGATGATGTTTTTGCTTATGAAGAGGACCAAATTGCAAAGTGAAAAACTGTAAAATTTAGCTAAATTAATGTCATTTTGCAATTATGCTCATATTAATAACTGGTTGCAATTTTTACTTTGGGGGGTGGGTAGGGGGGGTTTGGAACTGTTCATTACTTCAGACCAGAATTCCCCCACTCGAACTCGCAGAATATACAACCTTCAGCAAACCCTGTACATTTATTGCAAATAAAGAGATGTCTTAAAAACAGAGTAGAAAAGTGATTGAACATGTTTTTAGAATGAGTTTCCTCAGATGAAACTTTGCAGAAAGAGGAAGGGAAGATTCAAGCAAACTCAATAATAAATACACTCTAATACTTACCTGAGAAAAAGAAATGAAAACTGATTGAAATTAATCATTCCATTCAGGATTCGCTGTGACAAAATAAACCGAGTGGTTCTTAAAAACTGGAAACAGATACCTCAAGATAATATATTGAAACATCTAAGCTTTGAAAAACAATTGATGGTGTATGTGTGCATGTGCAAAGGCAACTACAAGAATTTATTGAAACATGCTGATGTTATTATTACCAGAATTGCATTTAAAGACCATCAGTTGGACACAATCAACGTGTGTAAATTGCTAAAGCTAATCATGTTTTCAAAGGACCAGCGATGCTTCATACTATGATTGGAAAGGAGCATCGCATTAATCATTATGCTATCTGTCTGACAAAATGTGTAATTTATCTTCCCTTTAAATTCCCAAGTGGAAAGATGTATATGTCAGAAGGATAATATCCACAGCAACCTAACATAAACCATGTATTCAGAAAGCAGGTGAGAAATCAAATGTAGCATGACATTTTTTGGATTCTGATCTCTGTGACCTCTTTATGCATATATGTTTGTTAAGTGGTATGACCCTAAAATCGGGGGAGAGACCTTCAACAAAGTATTACCAAGAGAAAGTTGGGGGATCGAAACACTATGGAATGAGTGAGCATCCTCCTTGAATGAAGGAAAAACAGAACTATCTCTGTTATATTTGATTTAGCATAAATTAGTTGTGATAAGATCACATTTAAGACTTTCAAAATATTATATATTAATTTCTAAGGTTTACACATATCTTTCAAATTGTTTATAATCAGACAGTTTGTGATTGTTGCTTTCATGATGGTCTTAATTTTGGTTAAATTTTACCAGCAGTATTTTAAGGTATATCCCTGGTGAGTTAGTTAGGAACATTGAGAATCAATACTGCAGGTTGACACCTATTACAAAACAATTCTGTCTTACTTTCAAATGGGCTGTTTGCAACCGGAAAATAAGGTTAGTGTAATGATGGCACAAGAGTCTATGCGAACGCACAATTTCTCCAAAGCGCAAAATAGACCTAGCGGTTTGGATAAGTATGATGAATCTTCTTTTTGAAAAAATGATTTTGGAAAGCTCATTGTTAATTATATTAGTTTAATTCTTTTTGGTTTTCTTTTTGGTTTTGCTCTCTTTTTTTATGTGAAGCATTGCCTCCTCATGAAGGGATAGTTTTATCCTAAAACGTATCGAGGTTGCTTTATTGGCTTTTTTGAAGCATAATTTGGGTTAGGAATTTTTTGTAAGTGTATTTTTATAAAAATAATAAAAAACACTCTTTATGTAAAGTACAATTTGGAATAAAAAAGGACCCTTTTGCTCATGGTGTACCACAGATATTTGGTGCAGAAGTGTTTTAAAATTTCAAGGATTCTCATGCAACCTCTCCCCCACTACACCTCCACCTCATGAGATATAGATATGGTTGAACATACATGTGATGCGGATTCTAAAATTGGTCACTGGGGCTGACTCGAAGCCTATCCAACTCGCTCACTGATATAGAAAGGTCACTATAATGTTCAGTCGTAATTACAGGATACAACTCCAAGCACAAAGGTCTATGAAATATATCAGTGCTGCAAACATTAGTTGCAGAGAAGTTAAATCTTTTTGCATCTATGAAAGATTTTAAATGATGCTTGCCATGAAGTATGAAGCCCTGAAGCTGGTCAGTAGGGTAGTTTGATCTCCGGTCAGTGTTGTATGATGAACAGCTTCATTGCCAGCATAGCTACAGAAACCCAGAGCAAAAGGAGTAGCTTGGATGGTGACTGAAGGAAGCTTAGAAAGGCATTTTTCTACCATGTGACTGGAAAGGTCTATAACGAGCAGGAAGGATACATTATGTTATATCCCTTTGTTAAGCAAGTGTGCAGTTGCAGGTATGAGCTGAAATAGGAGCTTCAATGGAACCTTCACGATATCTAAAGTCTAAATGCACATTGTCTGAACTTGAACAGAAAATCCCAACATTTAATATTAATGAAGTTAAATAAAACTGAAACTTAACAACATACTTTTCAGCGAGCAGTTTTTAGAAAACAGAGTTTACAATTTAAAGTTTTTTTTTTTTTTTTTTTTATAAATCTTTTTTTTATTGGCATTTATATAATGGTACATACAACACCACATCTGGTAATGCGATTGATATAGACATACAAGCAAGAGCGCTCAATCGCGCCTTATGTGGACTTCTGAGCGTGTAATCCTAGGGTATGTAGGCCCCCACTCAGTCTATGAGCTGACAGAAGGCCCCCGAGGCCTGTGCCGAAGTATACCCAACCAGCTTGCGTGGTGGTCGCTGCGCCTTGCTGGGGCTGTGGGGTATGTCTATTCCCCCTTGTATTTTATCATAGGGGCTATGGGATTGCAGCCACATGTTAACCATAAACAAACTGGGGATATATAAACTGGGGGTGCACTGTGTCACAGAGGATGAGCGCTACTAATCTTGCGCCTGAGAGCTATACCATTGCAAGGTATGTTGTTGGGGTTACGCGGGTGCGAGGGGGAAGAGGGAGGCGGGAGCGCTGATCACTGCCTGTGCGAGGGCGTGATGAAGGAACAGTCGCGGTCTGCAATTACGACCTGCCGGGCGTCTGGACCCCCTGTACATCTCCCTGGGTGGACTCATGGGCCATGGGGGCCCTGGGGGAACCAATCCTTCGTGGTCCCGCCACCGTTATCATTTCCTGCGCGAAGGAATGCAGTAGCATGGCCCAGGGCAGGGAAATCGGGTGTTTGCGAAGTCCCTGGGCTTCCTCCGCTCGGAGTAGCTCTTCCTCTGCCTTACCCCACTTTTTGACTGCGCCCACCCATGCCGCTAGGGGAGGCCCCTCCGGTGTCTTCCAGTGCATGGTAATGCACCGTTTGGCCAGGAGGACCACCAAGGAAGTAAACCGCCTCTCTACTTTAATGTGCTTGTGTCGCTTGTGGATGCCCAGGGCGCTAGCCTCCCATGTATATAGGTCCTGTCGCCCCGTGACTGTGCGAAGGGCGGTGTGGATCGCGTGCCAGTAACTGTAAAGCGTTGGACAATCCCAGAACGTGTATGAAAGAGGCAGTGGGCTTCAGGCACTTGGGGCAAGCAAACGAGCTGTCGGGGAAATACTTCTGCAATTTTTCGGGTGTGAGGTATGCCCTATGCAGGATGTGCAATTGTATATTCTTAAAGCGGTAATTGCGAGATAGCTTCTTGGTATGCTCAAGGGCCCTGGTCCATTCCCTGTCATGTAGTGGTCTGCGAAAGTCAGTTGTGTGGGTTGTTTTAGAGTCAGTATGGCTTTATAGATCCAGGTGACTAAGTGGCGCCCTGGCCCCATCTGCAGGATCGCATGGATTACCGGATGCGTGGGGGGTTCCGTGTCCATCGCGCAACACTGCTTGCGGCAGTCTGTTAGGAGTTGTCTATACAGTAGGAACTGTCCCCTGGGAAGTTCGAAGTCTCGACAAGCGCTTCAAAAGTCTGTAATTGTCCCTCAAAAAACAACGCCCCCACCTCCATCACGGCGTGATCTGTCCATATTTGCAGCAATCTCCTCTGTGTAATGTACCTGGCCCTTGGGGAACCCGATCAGTGGCAGAAGTGGGGAGGACCGGGGCGCAGCCCGATTCATACGATGAATACGTGCCAGACAGGCACGCGCAGTCATCACTTGGAGGGGCTTAGTCGGCAGCGGCGCTGCCCCTGGTAACAACATATGGTGAATAGTAGGGGTTTGAATGTGCCCTGTCGTAGTGATCAGTTCCCTCTGCGCCCGACCCGCCGTCCAGCAAGACACCCACTGCAGCTGGGCTGCCAAGAAATACGCCTCAAATGATGGGGCCACTAGCCCACCTTGGTCAAGGGGCAGCTGCAGTTTTGCCAGAGCAATACGCCGGCAGCCAGAGCTCCAGATGAGGGTCCCCAGCAGGGCGTCGAGCTCACGAAATAGGGATCGTGGGGGGGACTACCGGGAGATTGGAGAAGAGATATAGCAGGCGTGGAACGAAGATCATTTTTGCGACCGCCATCTTTCCCGTGACCGCCAGTGGAAGGTCTTTCCAAAAGCAGACCGGATCGAATGCTAGCCAGCAGTTTGCGGTAGTTCCCCTCGTGTATATATCCTGCGGTGTATGGTATAGTCTAACTCCTAGGTAGCGAACCGCTGCTTACTATTTAAAGTTGCTGTTCATTTAACAAAAACTTTTTAAATTGTTTGCCAAAATTGTATCTTGGAAACCTGAATGTACTGTTTGCTGGAAGAAGTTTGAAGTGTTGAAAATGCAAACTACATTTTTAGCATAATCAGTGAAGTTAAAATGTGGGACCGAAAAATTGGGAAATGTGTGTGATGTTCTGGACTGCCCTGTTTGTGTTTTTTAAAGTCATCTGAATAGCAAATAAATTTGCTATTATAGTTTTGAAGAAGGGTTATAGTAAGATAATGGAGATCAGAAGTTAAAGGGTGCGCCATGGGAGGAGGCGTTAAAGTCACCCAGTACCATCCCGACCCTTTTTTCTCATACAACAACCAGACCACTGTGTTGTTTCCTTTGACACCTGGACTACAGATTACTGACGAATAGCATAATGTTACTTTCTTCCTTGTATCAGTACATACCAACCCTTTCAAAGTATCCTTTTTTCTTTCCTACTGAGTTTTAATTAATTATTCAACTATATAATCCTTCCAAAATGTCCATATCTACCTTGATGGTTCATCATATCATAGGTTGCTGATGAAGCCTAAAGAATGATATTATGGCAAAGTGACAATGAGATTGTATAAGAATATTGTATCACTCTCTTAATCAAGCAGAAGAACAAAACGGGCATGATGTGTTTGTGAAAGTTTGACTACCATGATGCCACCCCTTTTTGTTAAACTCATTTATTGTGACTATTTTATTAACACATTTCCCTATACTGTGTCTTGCTTCAGGGTTGGTACATTGTGACGTATGCCTTGGGAATCTATCACCTTAATCTCTTCATAGCTTTCCTGTCTCCAAAAGTAGATCCATCTTTAATGGAAGATTCAGGTACAGTTTATATCTTTTGTAGTAATTTATGTTTAATATGTCATTTAAAATGTCTACCTGGCTTGGGCAACTATAACTGGGGATGGGGGCTGTAATAGCCAAATCATTTGACGTTGGCTACCTAGGGCCCACTTGTTATGAAAAGAAGTCATGCACTGGGTTAGTGCTGTCAAGACGTTTGATGGGGTGGGTTTGGGATTGGAGATTCACTAATGGCACTTGATGGCTATTTGTTGCCTTGAAAATCTGTATAGACTTGTGTGCCCCAAATGCACATTTTTTTTAGTGCTCTTATTTAGTCTCGGTTTGTCTGACATGTAACTGTGCTGAGAACCCGTCATTCTGTAAGTCAGTTTAAAGGGGAAGAGCAATTTTATAATTAGTTGCGTTCTTCTAGTCCCTAATTAAGATCAGGATTTCCAATCATTTGGATGGTTGTGGATATGCGGTAATATTTGTCGCTGCGTTTCTTATGACCCAGTGTTGTCTTACGCTCTTAGCTTTCTCAGAAGGAAATGTTAAGGACAAAATGGAATTACTAATATTCACACAGGTGAGGGTGTGAACCCGGAGTTCTATATCGATCTGGTATCTTTCAGTGGTAATGAACTTCGGAGTAGCCTGTTCACAAGTAAGATTTCTGATTTCCTCCACCTAAAAACATCTTTGGCATTTTACCATGCCAAAATTAAAAAGCAATTCATTCTTCCTTAATGGAAACGCCTGTATGGCACAGGAAACCCCTGCAGCAATTCATACATCTGATAGAGATTTCCAGCTGCAGATTCCTTACTATAAAATATTCCCCAGACGTCAGACTGGATCTGGATTTTTTGTGTGCAGTCCCCTTCTGCGTTGGTAGTTGGTGTCATTCAGCTCTGTGTGGCGTCGTTCGTGCCAGTGGTTATGTGTGCGGTGTTTAAATAGGTACCACCTCAGTGGACTGACCTCCGTACCTTCTTTTCCACACCTTCAGCTTGGATCAAGAAGAGTTCCCCTCAGTTGTGTTTTTGACTGAATGTTTTGACTGTTGACTTTGACCAGTGTGCCTTTTTAATCCAGAGTTTTTGGAGTATGTCTCGGAAGAAACAACTAGTTTCAAGCCTTGTGGTGGCCGCCTACAGGCAAATGTCTGTGAAAGACGTGGTGTATTTATGGTGCCTGAAGCAAGACCACGACTCCAAGTCCTTCCCAGATTGCAAGAATTTGAATCCTAAAACCACCCACGAGTGGGCCATGAAGCTTCCAGCTGCTCACCACGCAACTCTGCACCACTCCTGGTCCCGTTCGCGAGGGAGGCCCCAGGACCGCTTTCAAAGTTGTTCGCCACAATCTGTCATTGTCACAATCCCGGTCTATTTCAGGTAAGTCCCACAAGAAGAAGTTCAAGAAGTTAAAGCGTTCTTTGAATTCTGTCGTCCCATTCATCACCTTTTCTGCGCTGGTCCCATTCACCTGATGAGGCCCTCTCTCCCATGTTGTCTCTGTGGAGCCCCCAGTTGACTCTGGGTCCACTCCGGGCTTCCCTGAGTTTCCCGGAGCCAGAGCGACCCCACCCAACTTAGTTTTATGATGCCATGAGCCTCATTTTGGGGTAGCCAGACCTCTCTGGATCACCTTCAGGTTCCATGGGTTCATAAGGGACTTTGACGCTGTCTGAAGATCCACCCTCTGTTGGTGGATCTAGATCAACCTGGCCGTGACTATGCAACCTCCCCTAGTGACCGTTCTAATGGCGACAAACCCATCGTGATCCCCCACTTCTATACAGAGCTGCACCGACGTCGGCCTGAATGAAGATGGATCATTTTCCGTGGAGGGCCCTCTGAGAAACACAAATGGAAGGAATCTGAGGATCCCCATGGCTAGTCTGACCACCTAGCATAGTCCAGGGCTGACGACATCTGGCATGAGGACCTGGCTGCCAGTGGTCTGGACACCTCACCAGACACTGGCCTCCTCTCTCCTCCCTTAGTGGCTTTGCGATGGTGTTCGGGAGAGTGGCTGAGGCTCTGGACCTTCCGCTGCTCCGGTTTAGATCATGACCAATGTCTTGATAGAGGTGCTTCTACCCGGAATGCGTACAGGTCTATCTCCCATCGCCTCGCTTCTGTGGACCCAGCCTCCCTCATCTAGCATCCCTTTCCTGAGAACCTGGTGGTCCAGGGCTCGACCTCTAAAAATCTATCTCGATGCGTTCCATACCACGCTACTGGATAGGGAATCCCAAGAGGCTGGATACCTTTGCTAAAGGAATTTTCTCTTCTATCAACCTTGCACTGCGGTCTGTGAACACTGCATGCTTATTGGGTTGCTATTCCCATATTGTATGGGATATAGTTGCCCAGTTGCTGCCTATGGTCTTGGAGGAGGCCTGAGCAATACTTTCATATGCTATTGCTGACCGTAGAAATGCAGCAGAGTTCCTAATCCATTGCGGTTTGTATGGGACAGACTCGCTGGGCAGTGGCATTGCTTCAATGGTGGCGCTCCTACGTCACGCCTGGCTGAGGACAACTTGCTTTTGGAGAGATGTCCAGGCATCCCTTATGGATATGCCCTTCGACAGTACTCACCTGTTTGGCAACAAGAAGAATTTGGCACTTGAACACTTTGGACCACCGGAAGGTCATTGGGGCTTACCATGGCCATGCAACAGCAGCATTCTGGCCCTTCTGTGGCTACGGTAGGGGCTACCAGCTACGTCCCGCGCCCCCTAGCCACCATGGTCAGCGGCACCTCAGTCCTTTCATGGCTGCGGCTCCCACAAACCTAGTGGGAACCAAGGCAAGAGGTCTTCCTAACCCGCTCCCCCTTTCCTTCCCCTCTAGCACCGGCAGCCCCAGCCCCAAAGCTGCTTTAATATACCCTCACCTCATCACATGCACCAGGTTGGTGGGGCAGAGTTGGGCATCACCTGACTCAATGTCCGGAGATTACAACGGACACATAGGTCTATCAGATTGTCCAGTGGGCTACGTGCTACCCTTTCCGCAAGTAGGTCGTGTTTGCTATTCCCGCTACGTTCTGGTTACGAAAAAGGATTGAGGCCACTTTCCTATCCCAGACTTGCGCCCTCTCCGCTACTTCCTGAAAAAGGAGAAATTCAAGATGTCACTTTGGCTCAGGTTCTGTCTGCCCTTGAGACGGGATGGTAGCGATTAACTTGTAGGACGCCGACTTCCATATTCCCGTCCTGTCTGCCCACAGGCATTACCTATGCTTCACGGTAGGCAAAGAGCATTATTATTTCACTGTGCTCCACATTGGCGTTACCAGCACCCCTCGATGTTCAAGGTGATGGCAGTGATTGCAGCACATCTGTGGAGGTCAGGAGTTCCAGTCTTTCCCTACCTCGATGGTCGGCTGTTGAAGGTGGGACCACCCTAGGCAATCATCTCCCATCTCCAGACTACGGCAGACCACCTACAATCACTGGGGTTCACTATCAACATGCCGAAGTCACACCTGACTCCCTCTCAGTCACTCCTTTTCATCATAGCGGTTTTGGATACAGTGCAGTTTTAGGCCTTCACTCTGGAACAGTGAGTCCAGGATATTTGAAGTATGATTCCAAAAGTTTCTTCCTCTATCCTGGATTTTGGTGAGACTAACTCTGAGGCTGCTGGGTTTCATGGTCTCCTGCATCTTGCTGGTAAAACATGCCTGTTGGCATATGTGAACTCTGCAGTGGAATCTGAAGTCCCAGTGGGCACAGCATTAGGGGGAATCTCTCTGACCTAGTCCAAATATTGGCGGGAACTGCAAAACATCTGCAGTGGTCACTCATGGAACACCATTGGTTCACCAGCAGAATCCTCTACTTTCCCCACCCATTGCTCACAGTGGTGACAGATTGGTCACTTCTGGGTTGGGGCAGCCTTCTGGAAGAGGTGGAGATCAGAGGACTCTGGTCTACTGTGGAGCTTTGGCTCCACATCAGCATGTAGGAACTGAGAGTGATTTGCCTGGCATTAAAATCTTTTCTTCCTTACATCAAGAGAAGGCTGGTTTAGGCTGGTTTAGGTGTTCATGGACAACACCTTCACCATGTGGCATTGCAAAAAGCAGGGTGAGGTTGTGTCAAGAGGTCCTGCATCTCTGGACATGGCTGGAGCATAAGGGCTGTCGTTTCAGTATCTGGCTAGCACTCTGAATGCCAGAGCGGATGAACGCAGCCTTCGATGCCTCGCAAATCTAAAATGAAATCCTGTATCCGGAGATTGTTCAAGGTCACTTTTGTAGTTTGAGAAGAACCTTGGTTAGATCTCTTCACCACTGCCAAGAACACACAATGTCGGCACTTCTGCATGCTGGAGTTTCCAAAGCAGCTCTCGTTCGGAGACGCATTTTGTCTTGGATTCCTGTACGCCTTTCCGTTGATACCTCCACTGCCCAGAGTTCTCAAGAACATTCGGAATGACAGAGCCCAGGTCATCTTGGTGGCTCTGGGTTGGGCACGTACAGTCTGCTATCCAGATCTCCTGAGCATGAGCATCTGTCCCCCGATTAGGCTGACCCTTCTGGAGGATCTCCTGTCGCACAGGGCAGGGTCCTGCACCTGAACTTGCACACTCTCCATCTACATGCGTGGAGACTGAGCGGCGACAGTTGAGTGTTTGACCTTCCCAAAGTAGTGTGTGATGTGATATACTGGCAGCAAGGAGTTCCTGCACGAAAATGGTTAACTTCTGTAACGCCTTAGCTGGAGTGAGACTATCTAGCTGCAGATTCCTTAACTATCCTCTACGTTCTGCAAACTGTATATGTCACGTCAAAGAACCTTCAGAACCTCATTTTGGCACGCTGTTCATTCCGCCTCAGTATAGGTAAATGTTTCTGGCTGGGAAAAATAGCACAAACTAATGGCAGCGCGCCAGGGTGGCACCTATACACCTCTTCCGGCAATGGCAATACCGGCGACTCCATATGGAGCTGAACACCACCACCACCTACTGACGTGCAAGCGGACTACTCAAAAATGTTTGGATCCAGTCTGACGCCTGGGGAATATTCTTCGGTAAGGAATCTGTAGCTAGATAGTTTCTACCAAATAAAGCATTACCGAAGGTAAGTAACTTGTTAATCAGTGGTTCTGCCAGAACATACAAAAACATTATCCATAATGAGAACTAAAATTATTCTGACAATTTCCTCTGTAATCTTCTCCTAAAGCCGACTCAAATTTGAACAAAAAGGTGCATCAGGTTAATTATCCTTTTCGCCTATACCTTGCTGTTCCTCATAATGCTTTCATCCATTTCTGTGGGAAATTCTGCCTTTGTAACAGTCAGAACATGGGTGCTCTATCTATTCTAACCCAAAGGGGCGGGAGTTCTGAAAACCTATATTTTACTGTCCTACCATATGTGCTACTTTTTCTAGAATGTAGTCAGGTCTGCAAATCTCCTTACGGTAGAAATTTTAAAACGTTATGCGCCGTACCAACGAATGGCACATTTCATATTTAATAATCGCATTATGCTACAGATGTCCATATTTGTAGCAACTTGACGTATGGCATACTGACAGGGGTGGCTAGAATATGATAGTTGATGTATGTACTTTCCATTAACTGTGGCACAATTCCACAACCAGAATTGCATAATTCCTTGCAGACCTCAATTTGTTAGTTTGAAATAGGGTTCTTGTTATTTTTTGTTCAACGCATATTGAAACGTTTGGGTTACTTTCAACCTGTTATAAATACTCTAGATAAAATTGAGAGCAGTTATTCCTGTGGTGTATTAAATTTACAAAACACCAAATTACTATTCTAGAATTTAAAATTATATTTTTGTTTTTCAGATGAAGGGCCTTCTTTACCCACAAAACAAAATGAAGAATTTCGTCCTTTTATTCGGAGGCTGCCGGAGTTTAAATTTTGGTGAGCGCACCCTTTATTGTTTGTGCCCTCTCTATTGGTGTAGACTATGAACAGGACTTACTGGCAGTAGCTATTGAAGTTGTGCGTTGCTGCTGAAAAGTTCATTAGAAAGCTGGCTTAAGCTTTCAGTTTACCCAGCAAACCACACGAGCAGAACCAGCTGAGGCACCCCATACAGCACCCGTAACGCCAACAGGACCCGATGACAGACACGAGTCGGAACGCGCACATACTGGAGACGCACTATAGCAGTGCTCGCCCCCGAGCAGAACTCCAGGACAACTCAAGGGAAGTATTCATGGCCCCCCGCACCTCTAGTCGCCAGCCACCATGACACCACATACACCTGCATAACCGACCTGCTCACCCCCTTTCCCCGCTGCACCAAATCAATGCCCCAGTTTAACAACCAGGTTCCAAGTTAATGATACAAGTCAGCAGCTTTGATATAGTCATTGGTGGACAGGGAGTGTAACCTAAACACGCGGGTAGAATATTACGACTCCCACGAGCACCATGGGTAGACGTAGCTCCTAAGCCAGGATACAGGCCTACAGGCACACTACAGGATACATACGATCAACGTAGATGGCCTCGATATATATGTAATACCGGGACTGTAATGATGTTTAGTGGCAGATAAGTAAGAAGATAACCACCAATGTAAAATCAGTTGCCTACACCATCTCAGTCTATCTATGCATGTCATTTAAATACAGGACATTTTTATGCTCCAATGTATCTAACCTGTTAAAACCTAATAAAAATATTTTTTTTTTTTAAAAAGCTGGCTTTAGCTTGTGTTATAGTAGTACACTGACACAAGCAGTTTTCAAAATTTACAGTGTCTAAGAATGTACAAACCTTGTGAAATCTTTCTATCACTCTCCAGGCTGCTGACCGAGTTTGAAATGGCGCATATATTCACCTGAGCAATAGTGTTTAAATATGTTTTTCTTAATCCAACCAACAGATAAAAAGTATACTCGGAAATAAAATTAGTGTGCACACTGAAAACAGGTAGTACTTTATAAACCTTTTTGGATGTAAATAATCTATGTTTTAGTGCTTAGTAATGTACGTGAAGGTAATGATATTCTGATTTTTTTTTATTTTTTTTATTTAACCTTTTCTATTTTAAGTGAGTAAAGGGCTACTAATGTAATGAGATATTTTAAAAAGTGACTTTTATATTCTTGTCATGCAGCAGCATAAAAGTTCCTATTTAACTGCTTCTCTGTATTAATAATGACTGTCCTCTGAGGGAATGATGTAGAAAAGGAGATTTCTGCTAGTTGATTTGATGCAGTACAACTGTGTGTGTCTTTGGTGTAAGGTTGACATACAGTGATGTGTTGGGCCCTGTCCCAGTAAACATCAGCAGTTTCTTCCTACATCCGGGTTTTGTCGTTTAACATTCTAGCCGATTTGGAGAAGTCTCTTGGCATTCCTAGTAGAAGGGGCCATGTGAAAGTATAGCTCCATGGTTGGGTCTGGTCTTTTAAGCAGAGCTGCAGAGGAGGCTTGTAATAGCTCCATAAGGTAGGCATACATTCTCATTTGGAGATGGAACATGTAGTTCTATCGTTTATTGCATAGGCATCCGTATCATTAGGAGGTGTCCACTGTGCAAGGTCTGATTTTAGAGCCTTAAGTCTTCCAGATTTAGAGAGGTGAAGCGTTTTCAAAGCAACTGTATTGATTTGAAAACAATTAATGACTCGGAGTGAAAAGATTAATGGGTGCTCAGCAGATCAAACACTAAAAGTGAGATTGCAAAAAAAGGCGGTGTCACTGGATTTAGATTTCTATTTATTTAAACATTTTTAGAGCTCTCAAACCAAGTTTCTGTCTCACAGTGCTTGGACATGGGAAAGGCGCAATCATCATTGTATTTAATATTTGTCTGCCTTCAAGTGAGAGCAGAACCAAATATAGGAGGTAGAAATCAGACAGGCACAGTCTGTAAATGTCTGCAAACTAGGTTGGATGTCCTCAAGGGAAACTACACCATAATAGGCCAGTCTTATGCATTGGCCTGGCCACCGAATGTAAAAAGTAAAATACGGATGATGAGTGAGTAATGAAGGATGATGAAGCACGAAGATGGCTGAAGTCTGCAGAACTCTGGCCATAACAGGACGGGTGCAGGTGCACTTCAGGCCACTTCTGAACGTAGGAAATGCTTTTTCATTTTTTCCAGACACCATATAGTGCAAGGATGTCCTTTTTTTTTTTTTTTCCTCGCTTTTTTTGCATTTTCATTTTAAGTTGAGAGCTACTCGAACAAGATCTCAATTTTTGTCAACAACATTAGTAAGAATCTCCTTTTCTGCTGGTTGCAAAGCTGTCTTCCATACTGTAATAAATATTTATACACTCCCATTAAGGCAGTTTTTTAAAAATTGGATTTATGCTGTTTTTTTTCTGTAGGCACTCTGCCACCAAAGGTATTGTAGTTGCAATGGTGTGCACTTTTTTTGAGGCGTTCAACGTTCCAGTTTTCTGGCCCATTCTCGTGATGTACTTCATAATGTTATTCTGCATCACCATGAAGCGACAAATCAAGGTATGTCTGATTCCAGCACTGCTTTTAATTAAAGGACTAGAGCCTGTTCATTTGACAGACTGGGGATGTTACTTAGAGTTTGACAGATGCAGGACATCTGCCAAGAATTGGTGGATGCGCTGTCCGCCCTATTTATAGTTTCTACACGTGTATAAACCAATTGTTGGTGGATGTCCTTTATCCATCAAACTCTCAATAATCATCTTAGTCTTACCTTGATGCAAAAACTTAAAAACTATAATTGAAAATGGAGCAGAAATACTACTGATGTTTTGTAGCAATGTGACATTTGTACATTGTCCTGGAGACTTTCTTGTTTTGTAACTTGAACTAAAGCTACACCTTAGTTATTCTCAACATCCTTCTGAACACTTTGAGAAAATAGAAACAATATCGAGAGTGTCTTAGAAGGAACTATTTTACAGATTTCAGTAGTTGCTGAATACTACATAACTGCTTTGTGTAATCTTATTTGCATTTGCATTTATTCATTTGGCTGTTAAATGGTAGTAGGATTTTTGAGACCCAAGGCAAAGGGGGGGGCCTGAAGCAAAATGATCATCATTCAGGAGATGGATATATAAAAAAAAATATTTTTGTCTTCCATGTGAATTATTGATGTAGAACATTACGCTTAAAAAGTAAATTTCTCTACGTTTGTTGACCTGACTATTACAAATATTTATTGTAACCAAACTCAATCCTACTTGTTTTATTGATTTCAAAAGCAGGAAAAACCATGTGGTCAAACAGATATCCATGCAGTGGATGCCTTTGTCTATTGTGCCACCTAGATAGAGATAGAGAGATCGAGATAGAGAGATATATATATCGGATGTAATTTGCTGCTCTCTGGGTTAGTGTCTTATTCGATTCCCCTTTAACGCGCAAGCTCTCACCGTTCGGTATTGTTTCAATCGCGATCTCCTTCGCGTATCCAAAAAACAAAAAAATGTTTGAGTCCGGTCGTTAACTCGTGCCAGTGAGCCGATTGACGCCATTAACCAGCATATGGAAAGGACTCCATTCAAAAAATGCAAGTGTGGGGCTAAATTCCCACACACAGATCTCCACGAGGTCTGCAACCTTTGCCTCACTCTAGAACACGAGAGTCAACACTGCCAGGCCTGTGCTTTTTTCAGGTCCAAGAAAACTATACGTGATCGCCAGGCTCGAAGTCACGAAATGTCTAGATCAACCGTTTCTGCACCGGACAACATATTCGATGCAGGCCCCGATGATCCAGAACCAGAGACAGGAGATGAACAAGCCAGCGTCTCCAAAGCCGATGAATTGGACTCAGAAGACCTCACGATTACTCCAGGTCAACGGAGCAGGAGCACTGAGATCGATGCCCCTGCCCCGAAAAAACACAAGGCTCCAGTAACCCCTTCACCTTTGGGTCTGGGTCGACACCGTGACAATACTTCAGAAGCCCCGCCTCCGGCCTGGCTCCGAAGTCCACAAAGACTTCAGGCAGCTTGGAATCGAGCCATCCACACCACGGTACCGAGAATTTATCTCAAGGATTCCGATTCGAATAAACATTCCAAACCTTCGGAGTCAAACTCCACCTAAGCAAAAGGAGACTAAAACCCCTCCTAAAGCTAAAGACGACCAACCAAAGCACACTCGGAGCCTAAGTCCTCAGCGCTGAAAAAAGAAAGTGGATCAAAAGAACTGTTTCATCCAGATCCACCGGATCCTAAGCAAAAAACACTCCATATCGACCCCATCACCGGTCAGGTCACTGCTATATATCACCTAAAAAGAGGAAATTGGACACCTCGCAGACATCTAAGATACCCTTAAAGAAAAAAGACTCAACCACGTCACCTATGATGCCTTTCTATCCACCTCCACAGCTTCCAAACATAATACTCTCTCCAGTGCCTCCTCTTTCACCTGCACCACAAGACGATGTTGAGGATATAGGGGGTGGGGATGAGGACAAAGACCCACCACATGATAATGATGACGATGACAACCACAATATCCCACCTCATGACTCTTGGGATGATTATAATGTCCCAGATGTACCTGAACCAGATGTATATCCCTTTAGGCCATCCCCTCCAGATGACAACATAGGGTTTGCGCAACAAATAAATAGAGCTTCACAATACCATGGGGTTCAACTCCACTCAGACCCTTTGGAGGAACATTTTTTATTAGAGACCTTCTCGCAGCCTCACAAATCAACAAATAATCTCCCTATGCTGAGAGGGATGATTAAACATGTCCCTGAGGTTTTTAAAGATCTGTCGGGGCTAGATTGCTCAATCCTAGAACTGGAAAGAAATATAAACCAGCTCCAAGCGATCCAGCTTACATTAAGGGTCAACTCCCTCTGGATTCACTAGTAGTGGCAAATGCCCGGAAACGGGCAAATTCCCAAACCACAGGTGATGCCTCTCCACCAGACAAAGAGTCTAAACTATTGGACGCATCCGGTAAAAGGGTTGCATCATAGGCGCCAAATTTGTGGCGTATTGCTTACTCACAAGCTTTACTAGCAAGGTATGACCCGGTTCACTATGATGAGCTTGAAAAGCTCATGCAACATCTCCCACACCAATATAAGACCAAGGCAAATGATCTCCTACAAGAGGGAAAGTTAATCACAAATACCTCTATTAAATGTTCCCTGGATGCAGTGGATACAGCATCTTGCACAATTAATACAAGTGTGTTACTACGCAGACATGCGGGGTTACGCATATCTGGTTTTAAGCAAGAGGTGCAGTCTACCATCCTCAATCAACCTTTGGATCAGGAACACTTGTTTGGACCTACTGTGGACTCATCTTTAGAAAAGATGAAAAAGGACACAAACAGCCAAATTTGTGGGGGCGCTACAGGGAAGAACTAGTAGAGGTTCCTTTCGTCGCTCCTCTTATAGGGGCGCCTCCAAAACCATTGGCACAGAAAACACCTCTTCCACTTATAAAAGCCCCACTCAAACTTCCCCTAACAAAGGATATTTAGATGGACTTACAGAGGCAATAACAGGGAGAGGACGTGATCTAGCACCCGCAACTCCCCCACCACAAAACAGTGACTTCCCTCAACACCCCTCAGACCACTCCACTCCGGTCGGGGGAAGACTATCACAGTTCCTACCTGTCTGGAATTCCATCACCACAGACAGGTGGGTGAGACAAATTATCCAGTATGGTTACTGCCTGGAACTCACTTCTACCCCCCCCCCCCCCCCCCATACCTCCCAGACAAGTGTCCAATGTCAACAGAACACCTCACCCTTCTAAAGCAGGGGGTATTCTCTCTCTTGCAAAAGCATGTAATAGAACCGGTTCCCCTACATCATCAAGGTACAGGGGTTTACTCACTTTATTTCCTCATTCCAAAAAAGGATGGCATTCTCAGGCCAATATTAGACCTCAGACTGTTTAACCTGTACATACATTCCGACCACTTCCACATGGTCACTCTACAACAGGTCCTCCCACTGCTCCAACAAGGCAACTTCCTTACCACTCTAGATCTCAAGGACGCCTACTTCCACATTCCTATTCACCCTGCTCATAGGAAATACCTATGGTTCGTAGTGGACGGGCAACATTACCAGTTCAAAGTCTTTCCATTCGGAGTCACAACAGCACCCAGAGTCTTCACAAAATGTCTCTCGGTGGTAGCAGCCCACCTAAGAAGACCACACATTCATGTGTTTCCTTACCTAGACGTGTACAACAAACACCCAACACAATCCAGCTGCTGCACAACTTAGAATTCACAATAAATCTCACCAAGTCACATCTCTAACCATCCCACACCCAACCTTATCTAGGTGCAACAATAGATACTTCCAAAGCCCTTGCATACCCCAATCCAGCCAGGATAGCCAGTATGCAAGCTCTCATAACAACATTTCAACCACAACACTCACGACCAGCTCGAGTGTTCATGCAGCTAATAGGGAAGATGGCCTCTTGCATCTTAATTGTCCCTTACGCAAGACTCCAGATGCGTCCATTACAGGAATGTCTTGCACAACAGTGGAACCAAGCTCAAGGTCAACTTGCGGATCTGGTGTTGTTGGACAGCCGCACATATCGCTCTGCAATGGTGGAACACACAAAATCTTTCCAAAGGGCGGTCGTTCTTGTACCTGGTTCCACAAATAGTGCTAACAGCGGACGCATCGCTCACTGGCTGGGGAGCTCATCTCTTAAACCATACCATTCAGGGTATGTGGACCCCTCAACAAAAACTACTACACATCAATCACTTGGAGTTACTGGCCATATTTCTTGCTCTAAAATCATTTCAGAAACCTCTCGTAGGCAAAGCTGTCCTCGTCCGTACGGACAACATGACAGCAATATACAAAAACATGGAGGGACACTCTCTGCAGCTTTCACGCCTAGCACAAAGCATATGGAGATGGGCCATTCCTCAAAAAATATACCTCTTATCAGAGCATCTACCTGGGATACACAATCCGATTCCGGATCTGCTCAGTCGGCAACAACAGCAGATTCACGAATGAGAACTTCATCCGCAAGTTCTTCATCCGTTTTTTCAAATGTGGGGCCATCTAGCCATAGATCTGTTTGCCACACATTTAAACACAAAATGCCCAAACTTCGCCTCCAGGTATCCACACCCACTGTCCAAAGGCAATGCGATATGAATGAACTGGTCTGGTAGATTTGCGTACGCTTTTCCGCCTCTCCCGCTCATTCCGTTACTGGTGCGCCGGCTCAAACAACAGTCTCTCACAATGATCCTGGTTGCTCCAACATGGGCCCGACAACCATGGTTCACAACACTGCTGGAACTCTCAGTTGTTCCACACCAAGAGTTGCACCTTTCCCCAAAGCTTCTCACACAGATCCATAGAGAGATAAGACCTCCAGATCCAGCTCAACTGAACCTAGCGATCTGGCTCCTGAAGTCTGAGAGTTTGGTTACCTCAATCTCCCACCAGACTGCATGAACGTCATTAAAGAGGCTAGACGTCCTACCACTAGAGCATGCTATGCAGCTAAATGGAAAAGATTTGTTTACTGCAATAACACAATCGATCCACTAGATGCTTCAATTCAAAACATTATCTGTTATCTCCTGCATCTACAAAGATATAATCTGGCATACGATTACATCTTGCTGCAATAGCAGCTTACTTACAAAACAGACAACACTTGTCATTGTTTAGGGTACCTGCCATCAAAGGAATGTACAACGCGTACCATCACAACGCGGTATGTTACATCGCGGTCTTGACAATGCAAGTCGTTACATCGACATGCGCTGGAGGGCGCTGGATTTGGGAATAGTGTGAATTACTATTCCAACTCCAGTCTACAGTACAGTAGGGAAGGTGTTGGAATAGTAATTCACACAATTCCTTAGTCTAGAGCGCCCTCCAGTGCAAGTCGACCATACCGCGTTGTAATGGTTGCGTGGTAAAGAATGTTTGCCCCATCAAAGCATTCATGGAAGGCCTTAAAAGGATAATTCCTCCCAGAATTCCACCCTCTCCAGTATGGAATCTAAACATTGTCCTTACTAGTCTCATGAGTCCCCCATTTGAACCTTTACATAAATGTGGGTTACAGTTCCTCATATGGAAAGTAGCTTTCATTATGGCGATCACATCTCTCAGAAGAGTAAGTGAACTCCAGGCATTAACCATACAAGAACCATTTTTGAAAATGCATCACAACAAAGTGGTTCTTAGGACAAACTCTAAATTCTTGCCTAAAGTAGTTTCGGCTTTTCACCTCAACCAGTCTGTTGAGCTCCCAGTCTTTTTTCCTCAACCAGACTCAGTAGCAGAACGAGCTCTTCATACGTTTGACGTCAAAAGAGCTATTCTTTACTACATTGAAAGGACAAAAACTTTCAGGAAAACTAAACCACTTTTTGTAGCTTTCTCACCACCACATAAGGGCAATCCTATATCAAAAGCTGGAATTGCCAGGTGGATCGTTAAATGCATCCAAATATGCTACCAAAAAGCAAAGCGTACATTATCCATTCCCCCTAGAGCGCATTCCACACGCAAGCTAGGGGCATCCATGGCATTCTTAGGAAACCTCCCCATGGACGACATTTGCAAAGCTGCAACATGGTCTACACTGCACACTTTCACAAGACACTACTGTGTAGATGTGCAAGCAAAACAACAAGCTAGTGTGAGCCAGGCTGTATTAATAACACTTTTTTAAACCACTGCAACATATACAGGTAGCCACCGCTAGGGAGAGTACCGCTGTATAGTCTATGCACAAGTATAAGATCTACAGCTCATTTGCCTCGAACGGAAAATGCTACTTTCCAGTATGCCTCTGTTCTTGGCATGTAGAGCTGTAGATCCATATACGCCCACCCACCTCCCCGGATACCTATATGTGTTGCAGTACTATCTTACTTGGATACAATACACATGGACATCTTTTTTTCTATTTCTTTCTAACTCCATCATCACCCTTTATGGCAAACAATCTTAAAAAAGAAAAGTGAGGCATATCATCAAAAATCAAAGGGGACTGCTAACCCATGCTTAATGCTACCGCTACAAGTCAAAAAACATCTCACATGGTGGTGTGGCGGTTCATGCAGAAAGAAATTCAAAGATTTAGCTTCATGGTAGCATAGAGGAGATACTGTACCACTACAAATTCCTTTCTATTGTAATTGGGGTACCATCTCTGCTTACTCCAAGACCTGGATTAAATGGGTTCACACATGATCAATATATTGGAATGAATCAATCAATAAATCTTTATCCGGATATAAGAATATCCATAAAAGAGCATGACACAAAGAAACAAATAAAACATTGCATGTTTAAGTCAATATACACATAGGTAAAAGCAATAAAAACTTCGCGGCTTCTACAATTAAGCAAAACAGCGTCACTAAACCGTCATGGACGTGAGAATTTGGTGGAACCACTAGGAGAGTGGGACTCTGAATATAGCAGCATATTATGGTAAAGTGCAAGGAGTTGACAAGTTGAAGCAGAATAATAAATCATGGCCTGGGCCAATGTAAAACACGCAAGACTCCCTAATAACATTAGACCAGCCAATAAACAATATTAAACGGATCCTTGGCTGGTGCAATATTAAAAAGGAGGCAGAAAGTATGCATTAAAACTGCTACCGGGACTAATTAAAGAATAAGAAACATTTGTCATAAAATTAGCTAATAAAAACAAGACGCCCGGGCTATATTGAAGCAACATACACTTCTGTACCCCATGAAAACAAGGATGGCTCCTCCTCACTTCTAGTATTCCTTAGTTTTACAGCTGATCTTAAGAAATTCACAGTGCTGAACAGCGTAAATGGGTCTGAGCAAAGTTTCAGGAACAAAAGTGCCACCTTAACCTGGCTAAATTTGGTGCGTCTTAAAATAGTTTTTAAAAACAATGACCTTGGGTACGTATAAAAGGGACACAGTAAAACAAAATGGAGAGTATCTTGCGTATCTTTGTGTCAATGTCTGCTGTGAACCCTGCAGGAACTGATGAAATATGATGCAAAAGATTCAGTCTAAATCTGGTCATTAAGAATCTATCATGTTTGTTGTGTATATTAGACAGATAAAATTCCATTCCCGGCACTGATTTTGTTAGCAGATGGGCTCTCACTGAGACTTTCAACAGTTCTCTGTCCTCCCTTTCACATGCTAAGTGCGTAGAAATTCAGTCTTTATAACACCCTTGTCTCGGGAAGTGAGTGTAGAGGGCTCATCAAAATAGTTGGTATAACCCAACCATTTCAGGGTATCCCTTACATGTTTGAGCCAGGGTATCCGATGACCTTTGTCCCGAGCAATACAGTCCTCAAGTATTTGTCTGCTTAGACTTGCCTCAGGGTTAGTCCATATTTTTATCCAGCATGTAATAGGTTTAAAACTTAACCTTTCACTAATATAGGTGAGGCCTAGCTCCTCATGAACAATGTGGGAAGGCGTGCTTTGGGGTACTTGCAGGACCCTTCTGAGGAACTTATTTTCCTCAGTTTGAATCAGTGACGTGTCTCTAAAGCCCCATACCTCACTCCCATACAAAGTCTTGGCGCAACATACCGAACTGTACATGTGCAAAATTTCATTTAGTGACCAGCGACCTAATCTAGTAGCACAGTTCATGATTGAACCCACCGAACTAATTTGTTGGCTGCATTTATCAGAGATCAAAGTTTTAAAATTAAGATGCTTATCAAATATAATCCCTAAGTAATTAAAAACCTTTACTTTTTCAAATTTGTGAGCCCCAATTGAAAAGATAAAGTTCTTTGTTGGTCTTTTCCCTGTTTCCATAACGTATGATTTGGTGAGATTGGGCGATAAATCTAAATCCGCCATGAAACTGACGAAACCATCAATGAGAGACTGTAGTCCCCTTGCTGTGCGAGACAGGAGGACCGCGTCGTCCGCATATAGGAGGACGGGAATACTTCTCCTCCCAATGCGTGGACAGTCTACCCCCAAATCTCCGAGCGCCTTATCTAAACCATTTATATATAATGTAAATAGAAAGGGCACCAGGATGCATCCTTGCCTTATATTGGAATCACTTTAATCCCATCTTTGAGTAATCTAACTAACACATTGCAGACTTTCTTCAGTATAGGAAAGACTCCTACAAATGTGTCAGACTTCAAAACAAATGCATGTAAGTTTAAAATACTAAACATAATAGGAAGCAACAACACTTTCTTTGGAACCCCGTACACACGTGTCTTGAAGGTAGCATCCTTAGAACCTACAACCTTTTTACACAAGTTGAATTACCCTTTGTAGTTAGACTCTGGTAAATCAGATGTGACCCGATGGCGAGACCACTGTATCCCATGGAGGGGTTGAGTATCAACAACAAAAACAATCTCCAAACTTTGTTAAACATTCGCTAAGTGTTTCCTGTTTAACTTCCTAGAATGGAACATAATAGGCTTGAAAAAGAGTTCATTTGGATATGGTTTCAGGGTAGATATACTGTGTAAAGACGTGCTATATAGTTAACAAGAGGGTTGCATGCATAAACATCCAAAATTGTGTTTAGGTGGCACAAGTGTGTGACTACTGAATAAATCCAACAAGATGCTAGACATTGAAGAGACCGTAGAGTGGAAGTCTATCTTGCCAGCCCCTGCTCCACAAATGCCACAAATCCAGAATGCTGAAGCTGAACCTAATTATTGAAACAAGCCGGAGTTATAGGGCAGAGTAGCTACCATACAGGTTACCATCACCCCAGCTGTCTTCATATCACTCACCCTGGCATAAGCAATCCATTCAAGACATACAGGAAAGGGACTTTGTTAATTGAAAAAGTAATTTAACACTAACCTGGTGATCTGTTGATCAATCGTGAAGTCCCATTCTTTCAGAACTTTAAGACGTTTTCTGTAATAAAGTATAATGGAGTTACCCCAGACCAAGTTAAGTCTCCAGCAATGCCTGCCACTTTCAATCATTTTGTTTGCAAGTGTTGGAGCGAAGGTGGAAGAAAATCTGTAAACGTCATCACTGTAGCCTAAAGGAAAATACTTCTCTCTCGCCAAGACGACCATATTGAAAGCAGTCACTGGTTTCCTTACAAAGAATAGTCTCAAATTACAAAACAGTTGCTTAAAGCAATAGAGATGTATCTACAGAGCTTGAGCAGGCATGGAAAGCTCCAGTGCCTCCTCAAGACTTGTCATCTGTCTCTATATGATTGCCTTGAGTAGATACACACTTCATTGTCTGCATGAAGGGGAAGCTGGAAAAGGAGGCTAGGAAGAACTGGACGAAGGGGGAATAGGATGCCCAAAGCAATAAATCGCAACAATATTAAGGCTTGAGGGAGTATCTCAGTGAGCGCCTGTCTAATGATTTCTCCCCCTACAATGCTTTCTTATTTCATGGTTAAATCAAAAAGGCATCAATCTAATTTTTACATCAAGGGTGGAAGTACTTTTTCTTGTGGTCTAATTAAAAGTCTTACCGGACAGTGATCACAAATCTAATGCTGGCACACATTCGAAAGGAGGGTCTTCTGATTGTGACAGTGCTATTTCCAGCACATTCCCTGACTGAAATAACATGGAGATACAGGAGCTTGGGAAGATGGCACAAAACGCTTTAGTGGCCAGCTAGAAGCATGCTCCATCAGGAAGCAAATTTGAGAAGGTTAGTCCAAAATTCCAAATTTATTCGTTGTAATTCACAAATTCTACAAATACAAAAGTTAAAACATGTTGGATAACGAGAATTTCAATTTGATAAAAATCATCAACATGTAGTGTCAAGTTCTAACCAGCAGCAGTATAATATTGTCAATATTCAGAACAGTAGTAACTTTCTAGTAATACCTTCAAGTCCAATCCTACAGGCAGTTAAAATGAATTCAAAGCTACCTTGGCTCTTACAGCCACTAGGGTCTAAACAGGGTCTGTGGTCATCCGACATGTCGCCCAAGCAGATGTGATGAACTTGGCCACTGCAAAGACCACAATTGCCCTTGCATAAATTTTGCATATTCTTAGTGAATTAGTGTGATCGGTCAGCCCCAAAGCCCAACGCTTTGGTGCAATCCATCTAGATCCTGATCTAGAATATGCCCTACAAAAAAAATTATTACAATGCTCCTCCGATTGATCTGTAGAACAGCAAACCAGCTAAAGATTCGACTGTCAGTCGGCAGGGCCCATAGGGTTCTGTGGAAGAACACCATAACGAAATTGGAGGGAAAAAAAGAAAAAAGGCCAAGGCAAGTTAATGTAATCTTATTCAAATACATTTCTATGCATTAAAAAAGGTGTTGATCCTGCTACCTGTAGAATCAGAAGACTCGTGGAATGTAATACAGTTTGCCCAGTAAGGTTCACAGTGCCTTTGACATTGTTGTTGATGCCTGAGGGGGCTTTTCCACTGGCTACCCATGCCCAAACTATTTAAAGTCTGTTTAATGTACGCCAGCCTGGTTTTTTTTAAATAAATCTTTTAAGGCCATGATCTTACTTGGGGCTTCTCTGTATGGCTTTTAAAGATCCTGTGGACTATACCCGAAGCCAATACCTAGAGGTAACAATATCACCTCTTCTGTAATAGGCTGAAGGGCAAGTAGTAGAGTCCCGCGCTCCAGACAGACTACAGCCCTTATGAAATTGTCACCCACACCAAGAAGTGAACAGTTGCAGTAACCCCACAACTCTGCGCCGTACAAAGTAGCGCTTTTGACCTGGGCATTATAGATTTGAATCACGGGGAGATCTGGTAAGATGGAGCTCTTTTGGCAAACCCCACAATGGCAGGTGCTCTGTGATTGATTAGTGAAGTACTGTTTTGGATTTTTGGCCCCCAAGACTCGTTATTCGTCAATCCCATCCCCAAATAATTGCATTTTGACACTCTATACAGTGGAGCACATCTTAAACCAATTTTACCACCCAATCTCCTACTTGTAAACCATGAATTTAGTATTTGGAGCATTTATTTCCATCCCACAGGTGTTGCAAAAAAGTAGGAACCTGTCCATGAGTGTCTAGAGGACCATGAGTGTTTCGGAGAGTAGGAAGGTGTCATCGGCAAAGAACAAGGCCAGCACCTTTTTGCTTGCCACGGATAGGAAGTCATTAATGCAGTTTAGCAGCAAATATATGCATTTGTTCATGAAAGAGTAGGGGCCAAAACAAAGCCTTGGCTAACACCTTTATCTACATCTGTGTTGTCTGTCAGTTCCCAGTTTGGTCCCCACTGGATCCTTGCATACTTCCTATCGTGCATTCGCAGAATTATGTTCAACAAATTGACCAGGAGGTTGGTATCAATTGGGACATCCCACATTTTTGCCCTTGTGACCAGATCGAATACTGCTAGTAAATCAATAAACACAACAGTGCCCTATCGCCAACATCTACCATCTTCCGTTTAGTCATAAGGAGCCTAAAAGCCTGGTAGATGGATCCAGTGTGTGGTCTCAATCCATCTTGGAAGTGGAGGGGCAGGGGCAGGGGGAGATGACATTTTTGTTCTCTATCCAAGATTTTGATTGCCCCAAGACTTGCATGCAGAATATTTTTTGCAAGTTGCCTAACAGACTAATGTTTTGTATATTGTCACACTTTCCGCACTTTTCGACGTGGGTGGCATGGGTGCACCTGCAGCTATTTCGTTAGAGACAATGTTAATATATGGCACCAAAATTGGAAGGTTAGAGCGAAACATATCGGAAGGAATTTTATGTAGCATAGGGCCTTCCCTGCCTTTGAAGGCAAATTACAGCAGAAGTTTCCTCAAGGGAAAAACTAAGTGGTGGAGTCTATAGTGCAATGATTTAAAGTGTTCTTCCCATTCCCTGGGCAGTACAGAAGACTCTGGTTGTAGACATTGTCTATACCAGTCTTAAAAGCAGAGTACATCTTTTCAGTGTTTCCACGCTTACAATTCTTCATTACTGTTTGTTGCACTCCATCAATTTAAGAAGTACCCTTCCAGAACTTTAATCCAGGCTCCCTGGAATCTCAATAAAATACTGCACCAGCTCCTGGGTTGTCACTCTTTGCATCAAATATCTTGCCAGGAAAGACGCTTTGCTTTTGGCTCTGATTTCTTTCAGATGATCTTTAGAAATGTAAGCTTCCACAATAAAGAATCCATTTTTTGTTTTGTAATTTATACGGTCACATTATGTATAAAACCCAACTTTATACGAAAGGTTA
This sequence comes from Triturus cristatus, assembly GCF_964204655.1. Classification (NCBI taxonomy): domain Eukaryota; kingdom Metazoa; phylum Chordata; class Amphibia; order Caudata; family Salamandridae; genus Triturus; species Triturus cristatus. The sequence goes on along the minus strand of NC_140580.1, from coordinate 875,191,890 downwards.
CATTAGACTTTCACCTCAACAAGCCTGTGATCTTGTGTTTCTTTTTCACCAACCCTTCCAGGCAAGTGGGATAGGGCCTCCACTTCTTACATTTTTGATGGTGCTTCATATTCTCTCTGCGTAAAATCGAAGGCTTCCATCTTTTTGACCAGTTGTTTGTATCCTTTTGTCAGCTTTACAAACAACGCTCACTGACTCAGGATATTCTAAGTTAGATCTCAGGTTGCATTGCTTTCTACCATCTTGTTTAGTTCCATTTAATTTCCAGTGCAAGTACTATGGGCTTTAAAACTCCCTTGAACTTGCGTCAGACACAGGTAACATGTTTGATAATTAATTGCAGTTACGATTTCATATTGTTAAGAACAGTAAACGTGCATCATTAAGCAAAAAGCTTGAAAAACTAAATTAGAGTGATAAAGAGAATCATTAAAGCTAGTCAACTTATCAGCAACAGTGACTACACATTCTACAAGGAATATGTCAACATTGTCCGAATGGCATGTAGATGTAGGTCTGCAGGGTATTTACAAACCTGTCACAAAGAAGAACCATCACAGGATTGAAGGTTTAATGGTGGGTCATCAGCATAATTGCAAATAGAGATGCCCGCCTAGGCCACAAGGTTTCTCTTCAGCATCCCATAGATGTTCAATACATACAAGTAAAAAATAGACACTTAGAGCTTTCCTAATGTCATGGCGAAAGAGTGAGATTGAAACAGGTATGCAAACGGACTGTGGATTTTGATGAGCGGGGAAGCGGCAAGCCGGTCCGACATCGGAGGAGGAATCCTAGCTGGGACTGCAACTCCCAGTATCACCAGTGCGCAGGTCACGCTCATAAGCACAGCACTGAGCCGCGGGACGTCCCCGGCCCGCAGCGCCGGACGTCCCTGTCCTGCGCCCGGGCCAAGGGTGGGCCCGTCCTGCGCCCGGGCCAAGGGCAGGCTCATCCATGCCTGTCGGATCCCGGAAGAGGCTGGGCTGGGCCCCCCCCTCCCCTCTCTGACATCCACAGAAGGCTAAAGGTAAAGTATTCTTCTCCTACGTTTTACTGGGTGCTTACCCAACACTGACAGCCCCACTTCGTGTAATACGGTGGTTACGCCACTGACATCATACATAGGCAGTACTGATTGTACTGAAAATCAAAAAGCTAATATGAGTAAATGAGAGGGCCAAAATCCTCGAGTCGGTGCAAGTATAGTGGGGACACTTGACTCTTTCCTAACAAGGGCAACAACAGTCTTGGCGCATGAAATTGAATTAACGGAACGCCGATTATCGCTGGAGCCCCCTAATCCTAAAATATTTCCTGGGGGGGGGGGGGTGGGTATTGTCGAACTATATCCTAAATGAGCCTCCGCTAATAGACACGGCCACGAAGAAGCTATTATAGCACCCATATCCCTGGACCCGGACATGGAATTGACTGGCACTGCACAAAGAGCTTCCGCAAGGGTGGCAGCAACGAAAATAATCCCGAAGAGTAGCAGTATGGACACTGCAGTAAAGAGAAAGAGGGCTGGGGGGCCACAAATACCTAATTCAGCAAAAGCCACAAGACCTAATAATCATGAGGGGGATCAAATACCTGAAATAACCTGGCAGGAACCAACTGAGACAGAAATAGGAACCATTGCTCCATGCCCCCTAAGGAATGAACCTATGAGGCAGAGACTAAAAACATTGGTCTCTATGTTTGGGGTTAACTATGTTAACCCCTAGCTCACAAAAATTTAGCCAGATAGAGGAGAAATTAACTACCTTAGAATCTTATACAAAAGATAATTCTCGCGCATTAGAGGCAGTTTTAACAAAGTATACCCCAACGACAGTAAGACAGTCCCCAACCTCCCAGGAGAGGTCTGGAGCTGATGTACCTCCTGGTACACTGAATAGGGACCAGCAGGCGAGAGATAATAGGCAGGGAATCATCGCTAAGGCAGCCCCAGTTCTAATTAGCCACCTGGCCTCTAGTAATATAAGGACTCCTATTGCAAATAACCCGAAAGAAACGGGTGATAATACAAGTCAGGAAGTGGTGAGTTCTAACACAATTCCCAGGTGCCAGAATAATATATCGACAGGGCGGCGCAAACATGATAGTTCTCTGAAAGAAGGAAGCTCTGCCCTGGCTAACAAAACAAATGAAGCCCAGATGTTATATTTACCCCCAGCAGCTGCTCCCCTGGTTTTAGTGCTGTGGAATGTGCCACCACTACGGGAGGTACAAGCAGAAACAACTTCCCAATTAATGTCCAACTCAAAACTTGGATATGGTAGGGGCCAGAGGCAGAAATATTGCATCCCAGTGAATCATGGCAAGAATAGTATCATGGGTGGGCTCAGCTAGGAAACAGTTCCCGGGAGATTGTGTGATTTAAAAAGGGAATTCGTTGTTGGCTTTCTCCTGTATCGGCTGGGTCATGCTCACATTAGAAACACATATATATTACCGCCTTACCATTGGGTTTCTTTTAAAGACCCCCTACATCATTAAGATCTGTAAGCCATCTACATCCTAAGGAAAGACCGAAAGAGGGCCTATCTTGGGGAAATAGCAGGAACATGGATTGGAGGCTCGAGAATAGATATGCGCCCCTGTCTGACCTTGACGCTTGTGATTGACTATGGGCAGCACACACATGCACACAAAGGAGCAATAAAAGCCAACTCCCCCAAACTATGGTCAACATTGAGAGCTTACAACCACTTGTTATACATCAGGAGAGACCAAGATATGCATGGAATATAGCCTCCTGGAATGTGGCTTGTATTGCTCATAAACTGACTGATGCTAACCGGTACAGATATGGCAGGACCAGGAAATTGTATGCTTCCAAGAAACATGGGCTCTGGACCCAGTAATTATTAACTGGTTTAGATCCTTTCAGATCCAAGCAACACCATCTATTTCGGGGAGGGCAAAGGGGGGGAATTCACAACCAAACCAACATTTTCTATTTTGGTAATGGAAATAACAACAGGGGTTTTAATAAATCTTTATAACAACAGATTTGGCCCAAAAATGCATACGATTGTGGGGGAAGTCGATAAAGCTATCTCGGACATTGTAAGTAGTAAGTCCTCAAATATAAACATCATTTGGTTAGGTGATTTCAATATACACCCTTGTAATCATAATATATTACCTCTCTTTGGATTAGAGGACACGAGGGGAATCACATTTATCACTTTTTACATAGTGACTATGGTAATGGCTTAAATAAGCTATTAGCCTCGTTAAATATGGAGATAACTTCTGACCCAGACCTTAAAACCGATATCTTGCCGGAAACTTTCCAACGAAATGGGGTGGGGTCAACAATTGATTATATACTTCTGACTGTTCCTCTTATCGAACGGGTTATCAAGGTAGGCACTTCCTTTCCGAGTTTTAGTGACCACGCCATAGTTTTAATGGAACTCAAGATATTAGCACCTGAGAGACAACAGTGCAGTACTGTTGAAACACCAATTGTGGCTAGGAAAAATGGGGTACAGCTAAAATGGGCACACATCGAAAAAATCAAGTTGGTTCCAAAAATCATAGTAAATACACAAGATGATATACAACTATGTTTAGACCCAGAAGCCAAAGCAAGGGAAGTTGTATCAGCTTTTTGTAAGATCTTGAAAAATATAAAAACAGTCCTAACAAAAGCATCAAAGAGTGACAAAGATAGGAGTTGGTTCGATCCTATTTGCACAAAAGCTATGAAGCCTTTGTTACATGCCTTAAAGGCTAAGCCCAGACATTATGATCAAATAAGAACATTGCGGGCCTTGTATAAATCAGCAAGGAAATCTAGAGAAAAGGAAATCAGGGAGGACCTATGGGACAATCTGAACAAGGCAGCCAGCTCTGAAAATAGCTCTGATTTCTGGAAGCTGGTAAATGCGCCATATTTTAAGAGCCATCCTTGGATACAAATGTCGATGGGGAGGCATGGGTATCTCATTTCGAGAATATTTTCTCTTTAAATTCTGGTATAACAACCCAATATAAAGCAACGCAGGAGATACGCTATGCGCCCTTAAGTTCAGTGATCGAAGTAAAAGTGGGGCTGGACTCATGTAGCTTGGGAAAGGCCCTAGGACCTGACGGGTTCCGAATCGACTTTTTTCAAGAAAATCCATACCTATGGATCCCACTATTAACTAATGTCCTAAATAATATAGCATTGGTAGCCCCCCCCTCCCCCCCCATGGTCCTCAGGGGTTATAGTACCTATCTATAAGAAAGGGAATAGGGCAACACCAAAAAAGTACAGACCAATTTCCCTGCTGGACACATCATCAAAGCTTATGGGCCGCCTTCTCCTCTCTATATTAGAGGTGTGGGCTAGAAAAAATGTAGATCAGTGCTTGAATTTAGCACTGATCATAGAAAAATACACAAGAATGAAGGAGGGGAAATTATACATGGCTTTCATGGACCAAAGCGCAGCGTTCGACTGCGTGGTCCATGACAAGCTATGGTCTATAATGGAGATTATGGGGGTCGAACCTGCTATTCTAAATTTTGTTAAGAAGTCGTACGCAAATGCGACGGCATCAGTGCATTACACCAAAACTGGAGATTGTACATGCTCTTTCAAAATCTCTAGAGGAGTAAGGCAGGATTGTGTACTGGCTCCTTTCCTCTCTGTACACAAATGGAGTAGAAAAGGCACTTACAGTGGCGACTAGAGATGTCTCCATTTTTGAAATTCAAATGCTACCACTACTGGCTTACACAGACGACGCGGTTTTAATCGCCTGAACAGGGATGGGGCTACAAAGGCTGATAACCACGTATGTTTCCTTCATGGATTCACTTCAGTTGAAAGTGAACCAAACTAAGTCTTTTGTATTAATAGCAGGGGCTACAAGAAAAGAAAAGGTACCGCACTTTAGTGCGGAAATGAAACAAATTTAGGTAGTGGACTCTTTCCCCTACTTGGGCATTCTTTTTGATAAAGATCTGTTGTGGGCAAAATTGATGATGAAGGGGAGAAAGATGGTGATGGAGAGGGGTATTGTTGCCATAAAATCCTTTGCTAGAAAGTTGGGTGCTAAACCCTTATTACCGATAAACATTTACCAGGCTAGAGTTAAAGCAGCAGCGACCTATGGAGCGGGAGTTTGGGTTATGGTTGCATCTACACCACTACAAACTACTAAGAATATATTTTTCAAATCTGTAGTGGTATTACCTCCTTCCTTTACAAGTGGTATTTTATGTTTGGAATTGGACCTCCCTTACATCTTAGACTACATACAGCTAGCCCCTCTCCTCTAGCATTCAATCTGGAGGATTTGAAATGGGCAAGTAGAAAAGGTCTACATGGCTTAGCTATGTAGAGTCCGCCTTAAGGGAGATTGGTCTCCAAGAACTTTTTAAAGACCCCCTAGCCTGTAGGAAGGTTTCTAAACCGAGGGTTAGCAATGTTGATGGCTGACTACAAGCGCAAGGAACACTGTAAAGAGAAATATGAAACCTGGGCATATGGCCTTTACCTGCCAATAACTGAAGGAGGTTTCTCTTATGATGCAACATAGATTTATATTATTGAGGTTTCGCACTAACCTGATTCCCCTCATGTTAGGTTATCCTGGAAAAACATACAATCACACCGGCTTGAGTGTGTGTCCATGCGATAACCTATGATCTCAAACAGAATTGCATATACTTTTATTTTGCAGCCTATATGAGAAAGAAAGGAATGTCCACCTCAAACCAATTTTAAAGAAAATTAACTTTAAGCAGTGTCAGGTAGCATTATGCTTCCTAAAAACACTCCCAGATCCTTTGGTCTGTTATTCAGTTGCGTCATTTCTATGGGCTTGCATGAGGAAGAGGAAAGAGACAGCGCGTAGATCGCTGAGTCTGTAAAACAATATTACAAGTATCTAGATTGAGCATATGAATTTGTTCTCTCTTTTTAACATTTTTTATGTATCTTCATCTTTATCCTAGAATTGTAATGAAATATTTGTAATTTTAAAAGATAGAATTTTGAAATAATTTTAATGTGAATTATTTATATGTGCTTTTATGATCTTTTTACATGATCGAATAAAGATGAATTGATTGATTGATTGAAACAGCATGTGTTCAAAGTTAGAAAATCCCCTCGGAGAGGTGAAAATCGAAACCAGAACTTGGCCTAAGTCAACTTTGTCATACACTTCTGGGAGTTAAAAGGGCAAAAGAAGAGACAAGCTCCTCATTCTCCTCTTGCTATCTAGTACATGGATAGCATTGCACATCACCTAAGGGTTAGCTATCTCACTTCTGCATACGTGGCTGATGCCATCTGGTAGATACACTCATGGCAATTGTATTGTGAAACTTGGTTTAGTGAACACCTCTTCAGGAACATGCCCAATCTTGAAAATGTATATGTTTTCTTATAAATGTGAAAACGTACACGTTCAGACAAAAGATTAACCATTTTGAAAATTTTCATTGGTCATAGCTGAAAAAACAGCAATTTGTGTTTAAAGGGAAAAAAAGTGAATATTTTTCTTATATGTTGGCTGTTGTGCAAAGCAAGGAGACGAAGATTACTCCTATTTTTATTTTTCTTCAAATCTCAACCTTCCGTGTCCTATGACCGTATCTGCATAGCTCATAATCACTGAATCAATCTTCCAGTATGGACAACCTCAGCAAAGGTTTTCCAAAGAAGAGTAGCAGCAGAGGCTTTTAAAATGGGAATAACAAAGGATTGCAATGTTTGGCTTTCACAGTTAATCTTCAGAACGTTACTACATCCACAATAGTGTGAGACCGTTATTTTCCCTTTTGCTAAGTCCTTTTCATTCTGCAATGATGCAATTTTTGGATAACCTCAGCTGAAATTTCACAATTATTTGTAAAACAGTTTTACACCGACATGAAACTGTTCCTCTGTAGCTTCAACTAGTTCTCTAAAACATTATACAGGCACAAGTTGCATATTCGAAAGCCAAACGTTTGCTCTGGTAGCGACTTTCCAAGGTCAGGTTGCTATCTTTCATCTTTAACAGCAACCGCTAAAAAGTTGTCATTGCAGAGGCACTGATCTGTAGTGGGTTTTTTGGGGGCTGTATTTATTTTCCATTTGTGGCTTGATATTTGTGGTGATCTCACAGAATTTGAGTCTCCTTACATTTGCTGTTTATTTTGGACATATTCCACCTACATCATTTGATCTTAAATGATTACAAAATGCGCTAAGTCTTATTAACTTACCACATTCCATGTCATTTCGTGAACCTTCCTCCGTAATGGTGATTACGGCCTTTAAGGATTCAAGTGTATTTGTCAAAGTGCTCCAGAAGTAGACCTCATCCTATTTTGGTATTTAGGCTTCTGGGCTCTGGTCTTACCAAGGAGCGCAAAAGACGGCATAGCCTCCAGCATGTAGGACCTTAACTCAGAATTTAAACCTGACAAACACAGCATTGGTAAATTCCTCCTTGACAAAATTTCCTGGCTTATATAATATGATAATATTCAAAATCAGTGCCTTTCCCCGTGCTTACAACATTTGTTTCATTCTTCATTGCTGTTTCTTGTTAAGATAGAAGTTACAGTCTCCCTCTGTTATACTAATGAGCCCAGGAATCTGAAGATGTTTTGCTTCTCTATTCTTATCATGCTGGGACTGAAATTATGCTGCCTTGTGTGGCTGAAATACTGGGGCTTGACCAGGAGGGCATGAGCAGGATTCAGTGGACTGCAATCTCCCTGGTGGGCGTCTCAAGGAAGTGTGCCATGAGAGAGCCACAAGATTTCAACATTTAGTAGGACATTGCTCCCTAACTTTTAGGTTTCCCACTTGGTTGTAGTTATTGTTAGGTTTACAACTGCGTCTATTCCTACGAGTTCTCCCTGCCACTAAAAACTTTTGACAGCTGCCATTCTTTCTCCATATACAGAACCATACGTTTCAGTAACCAGGGAGGAGGGGTGGAAGGGGGAGAGCAATAGAGAAATATCTTTGGGTGCGAACCCAAGCCCGTCACCAGTTGTTCCCTGCTGATGAAAAACACTTGCCTTTGGAGGTCCACTGGAGATATAATTGGTCACTTGAACTGTGTCCAATGCCCCCGGTAACTGGATAGTACACCTGGAAAACTAATGACGTGGCACCTTTCTGTGGTTGGGATACCTTTTGCTTGGGATTGAAAACATTATGGGGCTTACTGGCAGTTATACTAATTTTCAGTGTAGAATCAAATACTTTTACTTATCTGCCCAAGCAAGTAGGGCCACTGAGAAACTAGGACATCAGAGGGCTTAAATACCACAGAGTACTTCATGGAGTGTAGCTTTATTTCAAATCTGGGATCCATTGACAAAGCAATAATTGGAAAATAAGACCCACACGTTTCTGAGAGTAGCTGAGCTGTCATACATTCCCATAAAGGATAACATTGTCTGTTTGCTCCCCGTTTATTGATATTGAAGGATCATGCCCTTCTGTTTAATTTTGTTATTTTAACTACTTTGCATTGAATTAATTTGGTTTAATTATTGTGTTTTACTGTATTAAACCTCTGAAACTACTAGTGCCTTGTGGAGTGAAACTTGACTGATGGACAAAGCTAAATCTGCAGATTCATGGGCATAGGGTGAAGGAGTTGTTTATCTAGTTGAAGTGTATACACCCGACACTCTGAGATGCTTGTGGTAAACTATATTGTCCAGTACATGTGCTGGTCAGAAACATCTTATTGCCACAGAAACCCTGGGGAAAATGTCTTGTGTGTTATCCCCATTCCATTTTTGCTGAGATGTTGACATTTCACCACATTTTTGGCTAGGTACAGATTGTTTAAGGTTGAATTCCCGCAAGATTGCATTGCCCAGCTTGGAAAGAGACGCGACAACTGGAGAAAGCATTATTGAACAAAGTGTCCATTATATATCGAGAATGCAAATATGAAAGTGAACTTGAGCAGACAGGTGTGTACTGGACTGTGCAAAAAAACACTCACTGTTCATTTGTCTGATGTTGTATAGTAGAACAAAGATCCTCAGACCTACATACTCTGGTATAGAGTTAACTCTAGGGACGTCTGAGACTTCGGAACGCTTCAAAACAGGTACAGCATATTCATTTCTTCCACCAGATCTTGAGGAAAATAAACAGTTTGTACTGCGTACCGGTAAGGAGGCAGATTCATAGATCAACACCTTACTTATTTATTTTGTTTGAGTTTTTTATAGCGTGAACTAGATCCGAAGGTATTGGAGCACTTTACATGAGCACCAGTTACGTTACAGACAGACACATTCATTTTTGTTAGGTACAGGGAGATAAAGGGATTTGCCCAGAATCCCAGAATGTTGAGCGGCCCTGCAGAGACTCAAACCCCGTTCCCCAGCTTCAAGGTCGACTGCCCTAGCTGTTAGGCCTCATTCTCTCCCTTATGCTTCAGATACAAGTCAGGAACATGGGAGTGGCAATATGGAGACAACCAGAGTCAAAGGTATGTCTTCATCAAGACATTCAGGACAATAATATTAACTTAAGGATGGAAAGAACGTACTTGTTATTTTTACACTTTCACTGAGTTTCTTCAACAGTGAAAGTTTCTAGAGGTCTTTGATAGGTCTTTAAGCTTTCTAGTCTTCACAAGCTTTATATCATTTCAAGATGTTCACGTAAATGTAGACCTTGCAAACTAAGGCTCCTTCTCAGCCTAATAGGCACATAGTTATCTTTTAAGTACACACCTGGAATCTGCCAAGAAATTAGCGAAACTCTGGAGGCTCTTACAGTAGTTCAAACACTCCTTTGTTTTGACTCTAAAGATACAGATTGATTGAAGACCAGGAATTTGAGTCTCATCTAGTTTCTTTCTCTTAAACCATTTCACATTGTTTGGCAGGTTATGCATCCATGTGTCCACAGACCTCCAGTGCACCTAAAAGATGGAAGGATGATCACTGGAAATGCCTCAGTTTTGGAATTGATGGTGTGAATTGGCAATAGAATTTGCTCAAATTCGGTAGTGCTGTCCTTGAGTGTTTACCCAGTTATTTCTAATAGCGACATCCCACTACCACTACGCCCACCACCACAGAGCCCAACATCTTTACTAACTGGAGGGCTAGTTAATTATAAAGCCAACTTTTTTAGGCTTTATTTCGTTTTCAGGCTCCATGTGGCACTGGTATATCCTCACAGGAAAGCATTTTTCGATAACAAAAAAAAAAGGCTTCAGGTAATCATGGCTGTTCTGGACACCACCTTCGGATGATCCTGCCTTGCAAGGAAACGCATGCACGTTTTATGGGAAAGCAAGACTACTGCCTGATGACTTTAGAGTGAGTTTTCCCAAATTATCCTACCAACTGAGGATGATATAATTCTGCTTCCTCTTGAAGTGTGACCATATGAGTGCCACTGGAAGAAAACATCGGGACTTTGTTGAGCCAAGTATGACATCTTCAGAGAACATCACCATAGAGACACTACTGGACGGTTTGTGGGTGTTTAGATTGTAGCCATTTTAATCTCATAACCCACTGTCAGCATATCAACCTATTAGAATGGAGAGAAATGGTTCTGTCATCTTAATCTTGCCGGTTATCTAAAATACAACAACAATGTTTTAGCGTAACAAGCAGTTTTGTTCCTGGAATGTTTTCTGTGCCACCTTTAACTTTGGAAATAGGCTTTTTAAAGAACCACTTTATTACAGTTCACTTTCAGGGAATAATTAATAACAGTGCAGACGAATTGAATTGGCTACAGCTCATTCCCCATAAATGCGAACTTGCCTCTCGTTTTTAACTTGGGTGAGTTGTGCAGGTTGACCTTATCGTTAACCAGAAATCCCTCCAATGTTCTCTTTACTGCCTTTAACTAGGTGGAAGCTAAAGGAAACTTAAGTGGCCAAAGAAGCGGTTTCTACATTTCCCCTTATACATATAATGCAAAGAAACTTTCAGAAATAATTGCGCCTCTTTCCAGTTTCCATTTGCCTCAGAATTACTGCTTGCTTGCTTGCTTCTCAGAGCTTTTATTCCTGTCTATGAACATATTGCTGAACCTCCAATGATCTATACCCCACACATCCTGGGAGCAGGCATGACATTCCATTCCTCCCTCGTGTTGCTGAACATGAAAGCCTCCTACGTGGACAAGCTACCTTGTATTGACTTGAATCTCTCAAAAGCTTAAATGAAAACCACCCTAAAAAGAAATAAATGACTGTCATTTTCTAATGTGGCTTTGCGTAACTTACAACTCTTCACTTCCCCTGTTGATGTGCCGTTCTGTTTCTCCTAGTAAGCACTGATATTCAGTGCCTATATCCTGTACACATTCGTGTATTCTCTTGCCCCCTATTCTAGTATACCTGCAGACGTTTTTCATTAAGAACTAAATTAATTTTTTATTTCTGACACTTGAACCTTTGTGCTAGAAATCTTTGTAAGGCGAAATCCTACACAGATCTTTCCACCGATAGTAATGTCTTACAGGGACTTTTTCCTCTTTCATAGTGGGCTGCATTGGAAACAGTGTTTCACAATTTGAAATCCTTATCTTTGGTTTGCTGATAATACTTTAAACGTTATAGTAAACATTTGTGTAGCGAAGAGACACTGCAAAGAATTAAAATCAATCGGAGATGTGTTGGTTTTATGTAATCTATTGGGCTGAAAATTTCCAGTAAGGTGACTAGGCAGTCAAGTTGTAGGTGCAGCATATGGACGTTCTTGGTAGAGATTATGGTGAATATATACAACCACCCTCGGAGGTGTGATGGTGCAAAGTCAGAAATGCATTCATAAGGTTTGGGACAAACACAAGAAAATAATCTCAGGGAAAGAGTGAATAAAGATGTTCAAGAGGCTATTGTGTAGCAAAAGGACAGGAAAGGGTAGTAGTAGACTTCCCTAGTTATTCTAGTCTGACTTTTTTTTTTTATGAATCTGTCAGTACGGGTTAGATGTTGTATTATTTTAGGAAATGGACTGGCCAAGTTGACCTTGGTATTCTTTTTGTGTTTGTGCAGCTGCAGCAGACATCTAACCCTATTTACTTTCTTTTACAGCACATGATCAAATACAGATATATCCCCTTCACGCACGGCAAGAGGAAGTACAAAGGAAAGGAAGACATGGGGAAGCCGTTCTCCAGTTAGATGAAACAATTGACTTTCTTATGTACAATTAAAGGAAAAGAACCGTTTTGAGCCATTGTAATAATGCCTTTTTATTCACAAAACAGGAAATGACCGAGCTAATGATGCGGTTTATTTTTATTTCTTGTTCGGATAGCTTTAGTTGTATGTATGAAATATCCGAAATTGTGCCACCCGATAACTGGCATTTCAACCAAATGATGCTGCCGATATCTAAAGTGGTGAATATTCCATAGAAGCGAAACATTTTCGTTTTAGCAGCAACTGAAGAAGCCCCCGAAATTGTGGTATTCTGTGGCACTAGTACCTCAGGATTAGTTCACAGTTGCAGGGTTTGTTAACAAAAAAAAAAGAAAGAAAAAGTCTGACCTCCCAGTCTACCGCAGTGTTGTCTCTCCCACGGCGGTCCTCGGAATAATCAACTAACCTGTGGGCAGTTTTCATGACCACAGTGTGCTACACGTGAAAAGGAATGAAGAGATACCGTGCACCCCTTTGCTCACTGGGTTTGGTAGATCCTGCTTAAAGTGTCCAAAGGAAATGACACCAGTTGAACGTGAGCTACTAACGATATTAAAAAGTTATTATAGTTGCTCTTTTTTGAACAATGAGTCCCACACTTTTAGTGGAATTAAGAACTGAAACAAGTGTTAGATTTTTTATATGTTTTACTTGTATTCTCCATTTGGTTCAAATGCCAGTTTCACTGTTGCGCTACCTGCGTGATGCTGAAATTGCGCCCTTTTAATAATGGTTCAAAACTATGTTCTTGATGTTATAATTTTGCTTAAGGGTCTGGATACATCTATATATAAATATATTTTAATTATTAGTTGAGATTATTTTCACATTTATTTCTTTGATAAAAAAAGTTTTTTGTTTATTTTTTTGGATTAATTTAAGTTTCTTTTGTGCAGCCTCTTCAAGACATTTTAACACACACACACCCCTACAGTGGCAAAAAGGTGTTGGAGGATTTGAACGCTGCTTTTTCCATTTTTTATGAAAAATTGGGACAAAACTAAAGACCTGCATGTATACGTTTTTTCGATGTGGTACAACTATAAAGAGAGATGATTTTATTAAGTGACTTTTTCATTCCAAACTTTATTAAAGACAGTGACCCCTTTCTCGTCTCAGATATATTTATGGACCTTGAAGTTACTGTAAATTTAAATTATGCTTGATTAGTTAAGAGATTTGTCTAACCTTGGGTGCCACAGTTAATTATGATGCTGGGATTATTTTCAGATAGTCAATGCAATTTAGATCATTTTAATTTCAAGTGGCCTTGCAAGTGCACTTTTACTGTGCCGTTGGATTTATGTGTGTCTTTCTCTGTGGCTCAGAATGAAAAGCCGTTCTTTTTCCAACCCCTTTGTATCGTATTTCAATTATGAACGAAAACATTTTTCTTAAAGATAATAATTTCACATTTTGTTTGAAATCTGTTTTTGTCTTAGTCCCATCTTTAGTGCATCTGCTCAAATGGTATTCAGATGCCGAAATACAATGGGATTTTGCCTCACGTAAATTACTGAACACACCACCAAAGCAGTATCAAAATGTATCCGGCTTTTTTATAGTATGCTATAAACTACATATGTGAATGTAGTAACAATTGTGTTGCAAGAATCTTAGAACACACTTGGGTTATACAAGGTTTGGATATAATATTGCTTCTTTAACAGCATACTTGCTCACCTTGAACCTTCCGATTTAAAACCATGGTAAAAATAGGAAGCCAAAACTATGTTCATTGGATCAACCAGAACATTTTGAAGCATCGTGAAAGATGTCTCTAACTACCAAGTCTATCTCAATGTAATTGTGTTGGAATGAAAAATCTACCCAATTGTGTTTAATATTCCTCTTATACAAGATAACCTTTCCATGTCATTTTTACTGGAACTGAGGAATTTGAGAAGAATCGTGAAATATTGTGCAGCTGATTCAATCTTGGTGGTTTCCTGTGCCTAGTTAGTAATACTAATTATTCTCGGCATGCCATTTGATGGTTTTTGAAGTTTTGGGTGACCGCTTACCTCGTAGGATACAGATCATGCTTGAACCTATATTCCAAGGCAAAATTCCTCTGTAATAAGAAGATTATCATGAAGAGCATCTTTTTTTTTTTTAAGCTCCTCAATGCAGGTTGTTTTTGCCATTTTCTTTTATTCTTCACAGTGGTGAAGTTATCAGTCAGTCAAAATTCACTTTATTCGTAGATTGACCCTGTAAATACACATTTAAAATACAATAACATAAATACAAAATGTCAAGATGATAAAATCAACTGTATTATGAATAAATAACACATTCTATTTCTGGATCAGAATTGTTCGTCCTGTGCCCCATATTGACGTTAAAAATCTTTGCTACATAAAATAGTTCCCTGTATATCAGTTCTAAAAAAATTTCCACCGTGAGTCTTCATTGAGCCACCCCAATCAGTCAACATATTGGAGCAATCCATTTCTTATGCACATTAGAGAATCTACTGGGAAAGAATAGATAGATGTACCTCTGTCTCGGGTTCAGGTTTACAAGCTGGGTATATGTCATCAATTGATAAAGTGATTGTCCATTTGCTATGAAAGTCTTTTACTAAGTCCAGAATCTGAACTTAAAATAGAGCGGTTTCGCAAGTGGTGGAGTAATTGTATCTAAAAGTGGCTCAAATTCAAATTACACATTTGAAGTCTAAATATGCACTAGTCTCTTTGTTCCAAATTGGCCAAGACCTGTTCTATTACACATGACCACTACTTTTCTATGGTGTGATCTTTGGAGATTAGTGGAGCCTCCCTCAGGCTTTCTATAGAGATTCAAGGCAAAGGATGTGAAGTTGAAATTGTACACATTTTTATTAAGGATAAACTTTCATGGCCATGAAGTTGTACAGCACTGTCAAATTCAAACTAGTGTAGTGTTTAGGTCCCCTTTGATTGTACTGGGATTTTTGCTGTTATTCACAGCATATTGTGTACTTCCAGTTTTCTCTCATTGAATTCTGTATACTTTTTTAGAAAATAGCTTTTTCTGTGGCTGCTCTGCTTTATACCAGTGACTTAAAAAATCTAATCCTATTTTGAGGTGGTTCTACTCAAAGCATTTTGCAATATCCATGTTTTTTTAATTCAATTATACCGCTTTAAAAGCTGTTGTGTGTAAGAAAAACTACAACAGCTGCAGTTCTATTTAACGGAGTGTTTAAACTGGCCAACATGAGTCCGGTCAATTAGCAATTTAGGAAAATGTGGGCAGGCACCCTCAGCATTACTGTATACCCTGCAAAGGCTTACAGATGGTAATCATGCATTATGCTAATGCTGCTTGCATAACATATGTGACCGGACATATAAAGGTGAAAATGTAAACTATTTTCCATAAAAGTAATGTCTTTTTTCGAGTGGAACAATTTCAATCCTGTTTTGGAGAATAGTTTTTAGCGATGTGTAGTTAAAGGGTCTGTTTGCTATGGTGCATGCAGAATTCAGTCATGCTACATTTTTTAATTTAAAGGATTCCAAGGGGCGTCCTCAGTGTAAGCAACATGTAGTGTTCAAACAGTGGTTAGGAAAGAAGACTGGTTGTAAGCCTCTAGAAAATATCAGTGTATCGCAGGATTGTATTGTTTTTTTTTTTTTAATGAAGATAATAAATGAAGACTGTACCTCCAACAGCCCACAATCCAAACCCCCATGTCCCATTTATTCTCATGTCCAGGTGCCTATTAATGTAGATGCCAAAAAGAAAGTGTTTCAACAGAAAAGCAGCAGATCTTAATATATATATTTTTATAACCATTGTCTAATCAACTACACCATAATTCGAGAATAGCTTGGTTTCTTGACTGAAACCACATGAATTATTCATGTCTTAGTTGTGCTAAACAGAGTAGAAACATGCATGTGATTGAGAATTCAAAATTATACTGAGTATTTGCCTTCAAGCATCCCACCGACAAACTTGTTTATTTTTAATCACCTGGACACCGTGCTTGGTTTAATTCCTGAACTTTTTTCATGTTCTCACTTGAGTCTCAAATTTCTTTTATTGAGGGATTTTCTCTAAAGTTTTACATTTTGTCATGCGATGGTGATCCTATTAATACCCAGAGTGTGTGGTTTTCTCGTGACTCTTTTTCCAGATATTGCCAAAATGTCAGGATTTTTTTTTTATTAATTGCATTAAAAGCTTGGGAGAAAGGTGTGTTGTTATTTCTCTGGGTTGTGACATGGCTTGAGTGTTTTGCCTATCTAGTAGTGAAATTCTTAAAAAACTATTTATAATGTTAAAAATGAGGCCCGATAAAGGTCCTACTAAATGTATTTGTAAATACTTTTGAAGTGAGGTGCAAAAATTCCTCAATTCACAACTGGAAAGTCATATTTTGTATTTCCCAAACTTTAATTTACTCCAGTAAATGGATTTCTCGCATGTAATAATAACACTATTTTATGTGATATTACCTGAGAGAAAAGTTGATCCCAGGTTGTGTTGGAAGACACAGTCCCCACCACCTACATGTAGTTGGATTTACACCATTAAATGGCAGCAGTAAATCTGTATGTACGGTCAGAATGGAGAGAAAGTGGCAAACAATTGGTGGATGTGTAGACCAATGGATTTCCTTCATGGAGTAAGAGATTTTCCAAGTGCAGAAAACTGTATCAAGTGCAGTTCCATGTGCACATTTAGGTATCCACAAATGTACAGTAGCTTCTTTTACACATGCAGAACTGCTGCCTCGTGGAGTAATCTGGAATTAACAGAAGAACTTCAAACTGCCACTTGGAAAACTGTGCTTGTTACAGCATCCTGGCAAGTATGCTAACAATGAGAATGCTGAAAATGCCATATGATTGTGTTTTTTTTGAGTAGATTTTGTTAGATGTCTACATAGAATAGGCTGAAAACTCATGCGGCAATTGAATTTTCAAAAGGTATCTTTGGCCAATTCACAATCCCTCAATTATCTTTGAATTTTTGTCATTGGAAGCTTCACCATCCAGTTATATCTGTTTAGTTGAATTTACCAACCAGCCTCCAGTTCCAGTTACTATTTATTGTTGTTCAGAAGGTACACAATACAACCGCACAATGACTAAACACTTAGGGGGTCATTAGGATGGTGGAAGGCCCGCCACTGCCAGCCTGGTGGACGGTTTCACTACTGCAGCGATGGTGGGCAGACAAAAGTCCAACCGCCATCGTAATGACCCTCTTAGTTGTGTTAAGGAATCCATCAGGGTTGGAATTTAACAGGATTAGTTCAAGGTAATTGGCCCACATTACACAAATTGTGTGCACTGCTTGTTAACATTATGCAACAGAGAACTGGTTCCAATCTAGCTACTTTCATTAAAAGAATATAATGTAAAAATGCTCAAAGAAAACAGTCTGAAGGAGCATCAAGAATGTTCAAGAAAATATCCTATTCACCCTCCTGATAACTTTTGTTATCGGTTCTTAAGTCTCCCTTAGGGATGCGCCAGGTTCGCAAATCGCCCACTCACAGGTCAAAGTAGAATGACATTTAGATTCCCAGTTTGTCAAGATGTGTTCTTTGCACTCTATATTGCACAACAGCATATGAATACTGATTACTGGAAACGCCCAACTCCTTGGGTTGTCTTACTCAGATCATGCGTAACGTGCATCATTTTAACAGTCAGGTTGGCACACTGAACACGTTAATTGTAGGTAAATTTAAATCCTGCGTTTCGAGAAACAGTTTTATTATGACCATATATTAATTTTGTACCATTGCCTATCCTCATAAAAGACCTCACCAATCATGTTCCCATTTCTTTCACAAGATGCACTTTGAGTACCCCCGAGGAACTCAAAATTGGTATTTGAGGATCCCATCTACTCTTACAAAACCAACAAGCATTGACCAAGCTAATAAGTATCGCCTTTTAGCTGATCATGCAGACAAGTTGGCTTTACCAGTGCTTTTTGCTGTGGGTTTTCATTATCAGCACAAAGGGGAAAAAAAAGATTTGCTAAAAAAGTGTGATGACGTCAATACATGCATGTGTCATGATGTTACAGTGACCCTGCATAATGTATATGCATGCGTCACCATGCCGCTGTGTGCCTACAGCATGATGCAGCTGCTGTTTTTTTTTTATTTCACCAATCCAAAATGGAGGAGGGAATTCTTGGAGCCATATGTTAAAAATAAACTTAGTTTACAAAACCACATTTAAAAAAAGGAGCAGCACTGCTGCAAATTGCAATTGCTGAGTCCTCAGAGTTTTTTTTGGTATTTTTATAAATAAATAATTTCCTTTCAAAGAACATAGCGGAAGGGGCGAGTCATGGAGAAGTCAGCGGGATGTGGTAGCAATGGAAGGGGGAGATGACCGGATCAGCGGAAGAACTTAAGACGCAGAGTGAGGAAAAATAATATAAAAGCGAAAAGAACATGTTGGTGAGCACCCTCCGCATTACTGTGAACCCTGTGAGGGCATACAGATGGCATTCATGCATTGTGCAAATGCCACTTGCATAACCTATGTGACCAGACACATAAAGGTGAAAATGTAAAATATTTTCCATAGAAGTAGTGTCCTTTTTCAAGTGGGACAATTTCAGTCCTCTGTAAGAATTCAATCCTGCTACATTTTTAATTTAAAGTATTCCATGGGACGCTCTAAGTGTAAGCAACATGTAGTGTCCATGCAGTGGTAAGGGAAAAATACCCTTGTTTGTAAACCTTCAGAACATACCACGTTGTCTTGCAGGATATTGTTTAAAAAATAATAATAATAATAATAATAAATGAAGACTGCCTCCACCAGTCCACAATCCAAACCCGAGTGCCCTAGGTATTCTTGTGTCCTGGTGCCTATTAATGTAGATCCCCAAAAAAAAGAATTTCAACAGACACAGCAGATCTTAAAATATATATGTATAGATCCATTGTCTAATCGGCTACACTTTAAGAATGGGTTTGCTTTTTGACTGAAACCAAACGTGATTATTTTTTATTTAATTGTGCTAAATAGAATAGGAACATGCATGTGATGGAGAATTCAAAATTATATTTAAGATTGCCTTCAAGCACCCCACCGACAACATTTTTATTTAGGAGGCTCACCAGTAATTTTTATTTTTTATCACCCAGCGCCACCAGGTCTGGTTTAATTCCTGTATGTTTCTCACGTTCACATTAGTCACAACTTTCTTTATTGAGGGATTCTCGCTAAAGTTTTACATTTTGTCATGAGATGGTGATCAAATTGGTACCCAGAGTGTGTGGTTTTCTGGTGAGGCTTTTTCCAAAAATTGTTAAAATATGTCAAGATTGTATTTTTTCTTTTCCAATAAAATTTTGGGAGAAAGGTGTGTGTTTATCTTTTATTGGGATGTGATAAAGATTTATTTAAAAAACAACTTCCTTCTATCAAATATTGGTAAGTTAATTGTCTTGAGTGTTTTACCTACCTAGTAGAAAAGTCCTTAATAAGCTATTTATAGTGTTACAAATGAGGCTTAACTCATAGGCCCTGATAAAGGTCCAGTCATAAACCTATTTGTAAATCCTTTTGATTCCTCCATTTACAAAGTCATATTTTGTATTTCCCAAACTTTAATTTACTCTAGTAAATAGATTATTCACATATAATAATAACACTACTATGTGTGATATTGCCTGTGGGAAATGTTGGCCTCAGGTTGTGTTGGAAGGCGCAGCCTCCACCACCTGCATGTAGTTGCATTTACACCGTTTTTAGGCAAAAGTTCATCTTTATCCATGCTCCGAATGGAGAGAAAATAGCCGAGATTTTGCGGTTGTGTATTCAAAGGGCTTTCCTTCATGGGGCAGAATTTTTCAAGTACAGAAAACTGTATCAAGTGCAGTTGTCCATTATATTGGATACGGAAATGGTGTAAAATTGGATTTGTCAGTGCTCTTCGCTGTGGCTTTTCAGTTACGGCGAAAAGAGAAAAAAGTTTTGTCAATGTTGTGCATCAACCTAAAAAAAATGTGACGACACCAATACACGCATTTGTCATGACGTTACAGTGGCCTAGCATCATGTATATGCATCACCATGCCTCTGTGTGCCTACAGCATGATGCAGCTGCTGTTTTTTTTTTTTTTCTTCTCCATGCACCATTCCATTATGGAAGACAGGAACCTCGGAGCCATACGCTAAAAATAAAAACTGTGTACAAAACCACTTTAAGAAAATGGAGCAGCACTACAGCAGATTGTAGTTGCTGGGTCCTCTGTGTTTTTATTTTTTATTTTTAAATAAACCTTTCCTTCTAAAGAGCATGGCAGGGGAGCAATGAGAGAGTGGGTGGTGGAGAAGTCAATGGGGTGGTGGTATTAAAAGAACTTAAGACGTAGAAAAAAAAATAAAAGCAACAAAAACATGCAAGGTGGGTTGGGAATGGCAATGAACATGCTTGAGAGGGTGAGGGGTGACAACACAGCACTCAGGACAGTATTTGAGGGGGTAGATGGCATACGAGGGAACAGAAAAAAGTAGTTCCTTGAAAGTGAGCAGCAAAAGGATACATTGCTATAACAATACTCACAGGCATGAGCCATCTACAGAAGGATTAGGAGTCAGTTCACAATCCATGATTATTTAGAGAAAAAGTTGCATAACACAAGAGGGAACTCTTCAGTAGCCATCTTGACAGTTCTGCTCTTCCCTTACTAAATGTTGATGAATTGATAAAACGTTCTTTCAACACTGCATCACACCAAATGCAGCATATACTCCACTAAACAGTTCCAAGACAAACAATATAAAAATAAATGCAATCATAACAGTAAATATTTAACACAATATGAACGAAATATTTATAAATCTAACCATGTGTACTTTTGTATTAAAATCGTTAAACTAATCTGGTAATTTATTGGTCCTATCAAACTCTTGGGTTTACCACCTGTCTCTACATTCCAGACGTTCTCATTCACATCTTGCCCTACCTGTGCTTCCTTAATTTTTGAGCCGTGTGACCTAATAGTCATCTTTTATCATATTTGTAGTGCGGTTATACAGTTACCAATATTCCCGTTCACCTAGAGCCTTGCGGTTGGCGAGTCAGAATAGCAGCTTTCTGGTTTATCCGATTACTCATAGATGTGGTGTTGTGAGGCTGTTGCAGCGCAGATGGGATTTGTACTGTGCAGATAGTTGGTGCAAACTCGAGTACAAACTGCACTTGAGCGGATGGACCTTGCTCCAGGCTGAGCCTTTACATTAACTATTCTACAATACATTGATGATAGTGAAGCACATTAGCCCTGCAATGATAACGGAGAGTAGTAGATATTCAAACCATGAAGGTTTTTTGACAGATTAGCAAAGTTATAAACTTAAATCATTCAAATTTGCCATGAACCAAAGATGATCATGTAAGTCAATTGTCAATATAATTCAAAAGTAAATTAGTACAAAACCAGACTGTTTGAAATTGTCATATGCAAATCAAGTAAATTTCAATTTCCCCTAAAGGGAAATTCCCTAATGAAAAACTAACAAAATGTAAGGCTGCGGAAAAAGGACCAGAAAGTGTTCGCAATAAAAGCCTTTAAAAGGCGGATTCAGTCAGTTAAGTGGGAAGCAATTTGGTCAGGAGGCTAACTTTAAGCAAGAGCAAAACAAAATCTCTAGTCTCAGGAAAGTGGGAAGGAGCATCTGAATCTAACCAGCTCAGCAATGCACAGTTAAAACATACATTTCTCGACAATCTACAACACTCCTGAGGTTCCAGGGAGCATAATATGGCTACACCCTTTTCCCTGCCATCACACAATGGAAGCTTATAGCTGCGTGGCCTTGAAGTGATAGCTCATAATGAGACTATACATCGCAGTCAGCTTCTACACGCATAGATCTGGAAATGTATTATTCATACTCTATGGGATACATACTGATATTTCCCACAGAAACCCAACATTTCATTACCTCTACTACTGTAGCTTGGCTCCTGAAATATGAGAGAGGGATTGAAAAAGCTGCAGCAAGATATATATTTAAATGGAGGCCCACATGAAATATGGCTATCTTAATGTGAACATCAGTAACTAGATTCAATTTTAAAGTGAAAATCGCACTTTATTTATGAGTATATGCTGGGTAATATGCATACTAAGCCAAAAGGAAAAACTGTGGCAGAGTGTTGCCCTGATGACTCATCACACAAAACATTCACATTCCAGTTGTTGACCTTTGCTGTTTATGTCTAGACTCCTCTAAGTCTCCTAGTTCATTATAAAGATCACTGTGCAGCTCCTCAAGCTCCACTTATTCTCTGTATAATTTTCTCCTGTTTCCCTTGGCCATTGATTCTCCTCCCTTGCACTTTGAATGCCTCATTTCAGTCCTAATTCTAATCTACCTTAAGCAGAGAAATTAGCATATATCTAAAATAGCAATGATTAATATGGGCACCTGTTGCTTCCAACTCCTTCAAATCTTTAGAAACGTCATAAATATTAGTAATAAACTTGTTAATCGCATCATTTTTGTTACGCACGTACATGCAACACTGCTGAATGGGTATCATGTGGCAGACTCTGCAATACCTAAACCAAGACTATGCTGTAGGACCATGGCTATTATTGCTAAAGGTTCTGTGTAAACGGACAACACACCGGCTGTATTGGTTGCAAGACGGTCCACCTAGGTCTAATCTAATTTCCAGATCATTCAAAATCACTCTTACAGAAGGAATCATAGCACCAGAGATGTCACTATTTGTGAAACACTAAGCTTGTGTCTTCCTTGAAGCACTGCTCCCTTATCATCTATGCTATCTATGTGATTACTAAAGCAAGGTAATAGCTGCATGTCCAATTTGCAGACAGCTGAAAATAAGCATTCTTCCTGCACACACAATAAATTCCAGGAGTTACAGGATCCTTTCCACCACACACTTGCCCTCCCAAAACCATGTGGGCATTCACTTCAACCCATCATTTGAGGATTTCTAATTTCCTTTCTTTTCATAAAACAAAGCTTTGCTTGCTGTTTCCAGTCTAAGCTAAACTTTGGTTGTATTGCAGCAGTTGTTAGTTTTTCTTCCTCTTTTTCCCACTCACCCTTAGTTCCTCTCTTTGCCTTTGACTCCGTTTCGTCCCTCCTGTCTTCCAGTTCTTCAATAAATTTATTCTGAGGTCTAGTCAACTTGCATGACAGATTTTCTTTATGAGCTTGGTGAACATCAATCTTTGTCAGAGACCTAAAGAAATGCCTTACCTTGTCCATATATACAGCATTATAATGATGATTCAAAAGTTTTTACAAAGGCACCTGTTCAAAGACTAAATGAAAATTGGAAAAAGAATATTCAACAAACCCTGATCATAACGAAAAATACAAGAATTACACTAAACGACAAGGAGTAGGTAAGAGGTAAGCGATGGTAGGTCTCTCCCTCTGCTGTAGTTGAGGTAGACAGGTGCATAGCAATTATGTGCATGGAAGACTTGAGAATATTCAGGCACCAGGTTAAAGAAAATGCTGTACGAAACCTTCCCTTCCGAACAATGTAAAACTTTCATATCAAACATATGCCTCTCTACTACCTTGTGTGGAATTAGGTTTAGCTACAGTGAATTCATGCTCATCAGGATAATTCAAGCCCACTAATAAGCCAATCATGAAAATAACTAAGATAATTGCGACTACTGATATCACTTTACATTTGTTTGGTGAATTAGACACCATGGTTTCTCTACAGGCAGGTTTTAAAGAACACAAATCAAAAAGCAAATGCAGATTTTAATTGTCATCTTCTACTTGTGCAAATCAGCAAAACGTTGATTGGTTCAGAGATGAGTATCTATATGTTCCATTAGCTTCATAAGTTAGCCCTAACCCTACATCAGCTTCTTCTAAAATGACAACCCTGCTCTTCTACTGGAGCCTGGGCTTTGAGAAGTTTCATAACTTTCAGAAATGTTTTAGTTCTTTTGGGCAATTTGATCAAGTCCATCAAAATCAATCAATGTTCACTGTCGTAGCCCCTTTCTTGGAGGCTTTTCAGGCACCTTTTGCTGATCCTAAAGCTAATGCGTTCTGGAGTCTGGCTCGCTTTCAGCAAAATACGTCCATTCAGGAGTTGAGTACCTTCGAAGCGGCATCTGTGATCTCCTGATTCCTAGCTGAACATCCAAACTGTCACTTTGCTCGCTTGTCTCTTTCCTCATTGATTGTCACTGAGATGCATTCCTTTGACACAACAATCTCAGTCTCTCACCCTTCCTGGACCACCTTTGTCACCTTCGCAAACCCTTATCCTCTCCCCCATGCCCAGATGGACTGCTTTGCTTTCCGCAGGCTCAGAGTGAGCATTCACAGTTTCTTCAGCATAGTTTACTTTGGCTCCTTTACCACAGACTCAAAACTTGGCTCAGTTTGACATTGAGACACTTAGACACACTCCCCTCCCCCTCTTGTTGCTTGGAGTGCAATGGAGTTTGAGTCTGCAAATCAGTGGTTGTTGCCACAACTTCTTCACCAGCTTGTCTATCCTCAGGTGTGAGAAGGATGTACCTATTTTGGAAGCCAACCACACTTCACAGCAGTATTCGTCACAAGGATGACTTGAAAGGGACCACAGCAGCAGGGTTCCACATAAGTCTTCCTGACTTTTCTTCACCAGGACTCAGTCTCCTGGACATAAATCATGGCACTGTTAATGGCTTGGAAGGGGAGTTGCCTTCTCGACCTGAGAGACAGAATGCACCACATCAGCCAGTCCTTTGCCGTAGTCGAGAACCATGTAAACTGAAATACAAATGCAGTTGAAGGCATGGCTGGAAGTCTCATGGCTCTCCCCATACGGTCTGCTGTGGGGGGACCAGTCCTGTCCTCTGACCAGAAGTGCTTCAGAGACTCATCAGCACCAATGGAAGGGCATCAAGCCACTTCAGGGATGTGAACGCACATACCTAGGCAAGTCGGGACTTCAGTGTTTCCCTTTTATCTGTTCAATGATAACAGATTATCAGGTCTGTAACTACAATATAACCTCTGATCCACCTACAGGGCTATAGGCAGCATTTTCATCACCTTATTTTTAAAATAAGTTCCACGATCCGATTCGAAGAGTCAATTCCCTCAAAAACAGTTTGGCACCATCGCATCTCTTCATATATGGGTTGGGCCATGAACATGCCTGGCTATAGCAGACAACATAGCATCTGGTATTGTTTTTCTTGAAAATAATAAAGGAAGACTGTGCTTCGACCAGTCCACAATTACAACCCAAAAGTCCCAGTTGTTGTCTTGGTGTCTGTTAATGTAGATGCCAAAAAGTAAGCGTTTCAATAGAAATGCAGCAGATTAAAAATATTTATTTGTATAAATACATGTATTTGATAGAAACTTCCAGCCGCAAATTCCTTACCTTAGATTAATTACCAGATGTCAGACTGGACCTGGATATTCTTGAGCAGTACCGCTGAGTGCCGACAGGTGGCAACAATTAGCTCTGCGTCGGCGGAGCAATACCTATATAGGCATGCTGGATTCAGTTCTTTTCTTTCTGTGCCAGTCTGCACAGTTCCAAACAGAGTTATACCCAGTCAATTTCTGACTATTTTCTGACATTTTGTGAAAGCTGTTTTTGAGATTTTGTTCTATTGGTGTGCTAGAAATGTCCCCTAAAAAATACAGCAGGTTTAAAACCCGGTAGTACCTGTTACAGGCAGCTGTCTGTGACAGGCCCACACTTGGTTTGTTTGTAGTGCTTGGAGTGGGACCATAACTCCAAGACTTGCAAAGACTTCCGTGCCATGATTCCAACAGCGCTGAGGGAACCTTTCCTAAAGCTCACAGTGGAAATTTAGCTTGCAAACTGAACATTATCTGCGCCATCTTGTCTCTCCCCAGCGCGACACACAGGAAAGCGCACGGCAGCCATTTTAGGCACCCTGGTCTCTCCCTGCTCATTGCCGATCGCCAGCGCGTCCCCCTGGCGCTGCAAGCATCCCCCGCGCGCCGGCCACCCCCGCTCTCTCATACACGGGCCATAAACCCTCTCCTTCTGCGCGACCCTGCCATGGAACCACATCCCACGCCTGACCGACATCCCATACATGGTCATGCATCTCTTTGATAACCCCCTTCCTCTGCGCCCCATTGTCCGAACCGATCCCAGGCCATCACCTAGCCCTGCGGATGCAGTTTATTACCCCTACTGTAAGGGAAACACCCCACATCAAAGGGATTACAGTAGATCAAAGCCCCTACCCCCTGAGACCCGGCCGGTCGCACACACCCCCGGGAATTGGCGGAATGTCCAGCTGTGTGATAGCCATCTCCTACTGTGGATGGGGTGGGGACTTCCACTGTAGATATGTGTGGGAACGAGCTCGAAGTGGGGATTCCGAGGATGTTCTTTCATGTTCCAAGACAATCTCTAGAATGTGCCATGTATGATAACTCTGCAATAAAGTCATAAACCTGTGTATAAGAGGCCAGGCCTCAGAGATGCAGTTAGAGCACCTCGTGACGATACCTTGCTGTCTGATCTGATGTGTTCTGCTCCGACGGAATAAAAACTTTGTTTCTTGCCTTCCAGTCTCCGGCGCCTGCCTCTTTCATTGGTAAATTATCGAATGGTATGAGTGGCGATTACCGCCGGGCAATACTTGAAAGGTTATTGACTGAAACTGCCGCTACCATTTAACAATTGGCGTCCCAAACGTGGGGCCCATCAGCGACACGTGGATCCAGTGGGAGAGGTCCTGACGACAGAGTGAACGACTGCAACGATCGGGAGAGCTCCTGCCCGATAGACCCTCGTCTGGCAGCCGATCATCCGAACTTCACTGGTTCCGAGCAGACCTCTCTCGAGTGATCTACGGTCCTGACTGGGAACCATCAGGAGTGCCGCGGGAAATACGAAAAGTAGAGGACAATCGGGCGCTGGAGGCGGAAGACGAGAAACTGTCCACGCGGTCCGGGTAAGGTCGTGAAACACGACAAATTGCGAAATAATTGATTGATTATTTGAAATACTAGTATTGCTCATTGATTGTTCTCTTTGAGATATTCGCTGTCTACAAACGGGGAGGAGTAGAAATACTCTCTCTCTCTCCCTTTGCAGATAGTGAAGGGTAGGTAACGCAGACTTTTGTCCCCGTTGTAACCCGTCGTGCCTATCTTTATCTCCCCACTGATTGATTGTCCGAACATTGATTGTTTTGAAGAATAGTGCTCTTTGAGATATTCTCTGTTTGCAAATAACGTAGAATAGAAATATTCTGTCTAGTCTTTGCAAATAGTGAAGGGTAGGTAACGCAGACTTTTGTCCCCGTTGAAACCCGTCGTGCCTATCTTTATCTCCCCATTGATTGATTGATTGATTGATTGTCCGAACACTAGTTGTTCGATATTGGTTCTTTGTCCCCGTTGAAACCCGTCATGCCTATCTTCTCCCCACTGATTGGTAGTTGGTTCTGCCCGGACCGCTTATTAGAGGTGGACCATCCGGCTCCACTGGAAGGCACCCCTAATAAGGACATGTTCACTAAATATGGACTAGTCGCCGTAGCTTATAGCAAGCTATGGCATAAATATACAAGGAAGGACCCCGAGAGTCAGTGGCCACTGATGGGATCCTTCGATGACCATAAGATAGAAATGCTAGAAATAGCTCTGCGTAGCAATAAAAACTACGCCTACTATGCTTGACAGTATAGGCATGTGGCGCAAAGAAGCAACGCAACGGAAAAAGAGGGAAGAGGTAAAAGCAGAAAAGGAATTACGAAAGGCAGCTCACCTTGCCGCTAGAAAGTTAGAAGAAGAAATAAAGGAGAGAAGGGAAACTAAACTAAGGCATGAGCCCGAAACATCAGGCCAGTACGCTGTTAGGACCCCCTCTATGCTCTACCCTGAGTTGTCCTCTAAGCAACGGACGAATGATGAATTACTATTAGGTCCCCCGATCATTTACATGCCCCCTCCATACGCACCCTCCCAATCGGTAGTGCAACACCCACAACCCCCAAACACAAGCGAAAGCAGTACAGGGGCCTCGGTCCTCACGGCCTCCGCGCCGGCCGAGCCTCTTGTACTGAACACAACGTCGGCAATAACGTTGGATGACCCTGAGATGAGAAAGAAAGATTCCACCAGAATGAATCGACTAACAAGGGAGGAATGAGCAGGAATCGACAAGATAGTAGGGACACTGGTGGAGCGAAAGGAAAGTGAGGAGTATATAACAGACGTGTATAACTCATATGCCGACAGCCGCAGACGACACTTTGTCGTACGACTTTGTTATCACGCCCTGAATACATATGAGGATAGGTACCACGATAAAGGTCCCGAAGGCTTAGCGGCCCTATATAGGAAGGTAGACATTGGGGAAGAAGGAGAGGGCGATGTGACGAACCTCTCCACTCGTACACTCGAGGTCTATCGACACCTTAAAGAACACAGACAGGCCACTAAAGCAGAAACCCCCATAGCGACTAAGCCCCAGGAAGGAAGGACTGATACCATGATGCCCATCAAAGAGGCCGCCCCCTACTGGGTCCCCCCACGAGGTCAGGGAACTCATGACGACATCAACCACCAAGATGCGAAGGGAAGGGTTGTATATAATTGGGTCTACCAGCCATGGGACCGACAAGATATTTTGACCTTTAGAAAAACTCTACCCGACTTAAGAAAGAACCCGACTGCCTTCTACACCGAACTAGGTACAGCCTTAGGCTCAACAATAATGACTTTAGCAGATATCGACTTGTTCTTCGGATTATGTCTGCCGGCTGATGTGTGGAAACAAATCCGGAAAGTTAACCACGCTGAGCCGTTCGGATATACCTGGGTACAACTCGATACCATAGATAAACAGCGAGAACCGGGACAGAAACCCCCGAAAGCCATATTGGAGCTCCCAGACAAGATTGTACAGAAATTGAAGACTCTAATCCCAGAAAGAAAGGTAGACTGGTCGATAGTGACGGCTTGTCGCCAGAAACCCCAGGAGGATGTGTCTGAATACTTCTCTCGATTCGAGACTGTGTTTTCCGATTATAGTGGCCAGGACATGACCACTGCAACCGGACATTACCTCTTTGTCCAGAATTATGTGAAGGGTCTGTCACAAGAAGTCTCCCAGAAGCTACAGACCAGCGAGAGTAGTTGGGCAGCCTCCAAACCCGCAGCAATCCTCCAGATGGCCCAATACTACGAAAACCAAAAGAATGAGAACGATAGGGCGTCAGAGAGGAAGAAAAAGGAACTGAAGGAGAGGGTAATGATAGCACAGTTGCAAGGGGTGACCATAGGAAGGGAGCCCCCGAAAGGGAATTACCAACCAACCGCCCCTAGAAAGCTACCCCCTAGAGACCATACACCTGCACCCTACAACGGACGGAGAGACTTAGATGGGAACCAATGTGCGTTCTGTAGAGGGTTCGGACACTGGAAATCCCAGTGCCCGGTCCTTCTGGAATTGAACAAAAATAGGGACCCCAGAGACACAGCATATGACCCCAGAAATAGAGGACAGGGACGAGGGTACACGAACGACGCCATCAACGACAGGCCAGGCAGACCAAACACTTTTGATCGCCCCCGACAAAACCAGTGTCAGCAGTCCGACTACGAAAGCACCCATGACTTCGCATAGGACCGCCAGGGACAAGGGAGGGATCCAGTCGAACTCCGTGTTGACCAGCAAGGTCCTTACGTCACTGCTAAGGTCTTGGGCACCAAGTCTCCATTCCTGGTAGATACTGGGGCGACACGTAGTGCGTTATCTAAACGACTGATTCCTAGGGCACCCTTGTCTGGCTCACATGTAACCTCAATAGGCTTTGATGGAACGCCCTCCACTAACCCCTTATCAGCACCAATCTCCTTTGACTTAGAAGATAACGCCACTGACACGACCTTTCTACTCTCCTCCAACACCCCCGATGCTATTATGGGACTTGATTTGCTAAAACATTTTCGAGCTACCATCAGATGCTCCCCAGACGGAGTTCGAGTCATCCTGCACGATAACCCAGATCCGTTCAGACCTTGTCACACACGGCGTATGCTCTCTATAACCGATGCTGACCTGTCCCTACTCGACACGTTACCTTCACATCTATGGGCTAAAACCGACTCAGATGTAGGGCGCATGGTGATCGACCCAGTACACATAACCGTCCGACCGGACGCAGTGCTCCCAAAGCTTCCACAGTATCGGATATCGCCCGAAGGCGAGAAGGCATTGGTGGAAATCATCGAGTCCCTAGTCGATGCAGGAGTGGTAGAAGAAGTAGTCAGTAATGTTTGCAACAGCCCTATCCTACCCATTGTAAAAAAGCAAGGCGAGGGAGATGAGAAAGCATACCGCTTTATTGTTGACTTACGAGAAGTTAACAAAGTAGTCATACCTCAGTACCCCGTGGTCTCAGACATCACCACCATCCTCATCCTGATTCCGTCCACTGCCACCACTTTTACCGTTATTGATCTCAAGAACGCATTCTTTTCCATCCCCATCCACCCAGACAGCCGCTACCTGTTCGGCTTCACCTTAAAAGCCCGTTCGTACAGATTCTGTAGGGCACCCCAAGGCTACACTGAAAGTCCCAGCATTTATAGCCAAGCCCTCAAGAGGCAACTAGATGCAGTCCAACTACCCGATGGAGTGGTGTTAATACAGTACGTCGATGACATTCTTTTGGCGGCCGACACCACTCCACTTGCCGTCACAGCCACCATTCACCTCCTCCACTTCCTCGCGGAGAACGGTCACAAGGTCTCCAGGAAGAAATTGCAATTCTGCCAACCCCAAGTAACATATCTAGGCCACCTACTATCCAAAGACGGGAGAAAACTTACCCCTGACCGAATTCAGACCATCCTAGAAACCCCTCTTCCCAAAACTCAGAAGCAAGTGAGGTCCCTAGTAGGCCTCACCTCCTTTTGTCGACAATGGTTGCCAAACTTCAGTCTTATCGTAAAACCTCTGCTTTCCCTTCTGGCTAAAGATGTCCCCTTCCCCCTCCCCTGGACACCCGAATGCCAATCCTCCTTCAAAGAATTACGAGACGCCCTCTGCTCGGCCCCAGTCCTAGGAACCTCAGACTACACTAAACCTTTCTCCCTCTACACCCACGAAAGGGAGGGATGTGCGTTGTCTGTTCTAACCCAGTCCATAGGCCCTAAACAACGCCCTTGTGCCTACTTCTCTGCCACTCTTGACCCTGTAGCCAGAGCTTTGCCCGCCTGCCTTCGAGCAGTAGCCGCCGCTGCTGTCTCTATCCGGCAAAGTGAGGGGATCGTGCTCTCGAACCCTCTCACAGTATTGGTACCCCATGCGGTTGACACCCTCCTAAACCAAACCAAGACCCAACACCTGACTAGCGCACGACTGACTGGTTACGAACTAACTCTGCTTGCACCCCACATCACATTGAAACGATGCACCACTCTGAATCCAGCTACTCTACTACCTCTCCCTGACGCTGACCCCAATGCGTCCCCTATACATGACTGCGTGACCCTCACCGACGAACAGACCAAGAGTAGGGTTGACCTCCGGGATACTGCCTTCCCGGACCCTGACGGAGAACTGTGGGTGGATGGCTCATGTATCAAGCTCCCCGATGGCACCACCTCAGCTGCCTATGCAGTCACCACAGCCCGAACAGTTGTTGAGACAGCCCGCATCACACAGCGATCCGCACAGGCGGCGGAACTAATTGCTCTCACACGAGCATGCATCCTGGCAGCAGGGACAACCGCAAACATTTACACAGACAGTCAGTACGCCTTCGGGGTAGTTCACCACTTTGGGCTCTTATGGAAAGAGAGGGGATTCTTGACTTCCCACGGCACACCCATCCTGCATGGAGATCTAGTCTCTGCCCTGACCGAAGCAGTCCTCCTCCCCACACGGCTGGCTGTGATCAAATGCCAGGCACACAAGAAGGTGACAGACATTATAGGACAGGGAAATGCACTAGCTGACATTACTGCCCGAACCACAGCCGAGAATAGGTCCACGACCCATATGTACGTGACCAGGTCACAAACTGAGAAATGGAAGGATGCTAGGGATATCCAACTAGCCAGCACACCACACGAATTAACTGAATGGGCCCGGGTGGGATTGAAGGACGATGACGGTTGCTGGCGAACTAAAGACTCGAACAAATGGTTGCTACCCGACTCATACTTGATCCCCATGCTGACCATGGCACACTCCCCCGCACACATAGGGTCTGCCCCCATGATCGAACTCATCTCCAAAGTCTGGCACAACGACAAAATCCCAGATTCAGCCAAACGTCTGGTCCAACAATGCCTGGTATGCCTCCAACACAACCCTGGGAAAGGAACTGCTGTACCCCGGGGAGGGTTTGGGGTTCCCAATCACCCCTTTGAAGTCCTACAAATGGACTATGTCCAGTTAGAAAGGTGCCAAGGTTTTAAGTACGTACTTGTCGTTGTGTGTGCTTTCAGCAAGTGGGTGGAGGCCTACCCAACCCACGACAACACCGCTATGACTACCGCAAAAGTACTACTGAAAGAATTCTTCCCCCGATACGGCCTTTGTCGAATTTTGTGGAGCGATAATGGCCCCCACTTTGTAGCCGAGGTTATCCAACTCATCTTAAAGGGGCTGGGTGTGAAACAGAAATTCCACGCGGTCTTCCATCCCCAATCTGCAGGCTTGGTTGAGCGACATAATGCCACATTGCAGCTTAAGATAGCAAAAATAGTTGCCACCACAGGACTGAAATGGCCAGACGCTCTCCCGCTAGCATTGCTATCAATGCGTTCCACCCCCACTAAACACCACTTAACCTCCTACGAGGTCGTTTTTGGGCGGCCCATGAACCTTTGGACTGCACCAAAACCAACATCCATCCACGACGTCCCGGACGTCCTCATGTCTGACTATTTGTATAACCTAACTAAAACGTTGTCTGTTATCCATCAGCAGGTGCTGCAAGCCATTCCCGATGTTTCCAGGGGCCCCGGGCACGACATCCAACCCGGCGACTTTGTCTTAGTGCGTAACTTCCAGCGCACCAAGAGTCTGGAGCCCCGGTGGACGGGCCCCCTGCAAGTCCTAATCACCACCCGAACAGCTCTTCGAGTGGAGGGGAAACGCAATTGGCTGCATGCACACCACTGCAAGAAGGTATCACCGACCCTGACGACCACGGACAACATCACCGCCCAAGAAGAACTTCTGGACAGAGACCGACCATCCCTGAACCGCCGCCCAGATACGGAGACACTTGAGCTAGTGAAATATCCCGATCCCACCGTGCCATCCAAGGAAGGGTATAACTTGCGACGAAAGGAGAGAACTTCGGCTAAGCAGACCACAAACTAAGTGGAAATCTCAGAGCGGTAGCCTAGTCACCTCAGAGGCCACCAGGAGAGAAACTAAACAAAGTCTGTGGTTCTGCCCGCTACCGAGTCTCTTGAAGGTGATGGAAGCGCCCGACATGAAGATGATGGAAGCAACCGGACGTCCGAAGATCCACTACAAAAACCCAAAGACTGACAGAATGCACAGCTCAAAGACTATTACACTTTTCATTACCCTTCTCTTTTGCCTTCTCCTCATGGTCACCTTCTGGATCATGGAGGAGAGCACACCCGCTCATAAGACATTGCTGACCACCGTTCAACCTACCACCATGAAAGAACACCATCTGATCTCACTTTCACCCCAACTCCGAGAAAGGCGTAAGGAGTTCTGGAATAACTCTTTTGTGCAGCTGCTCCACCAACACAATCTTGCCGCCAACGCCACTAATTGCTGGATCTGTGGATTGCTACCACATGCTACTGGACACTCTATCCCTTTCATCCCTTCACCTTTTTCTGTCCATGGTTCCTGCCTCGCCTGGCTAATCCTCCTGCAAGAAAGCTACAAGGACAATGCCACTTCCGGCAGAACCATGTCACACTTCTACCATGGGTTCTGGCTGAACAAAACTGGAAGAACTTCTGCCCCCTTCTGTCCTCTGAGATCAAACACTTCCTTTCACATGGACATCCCTGCCAAAGAACGAGTTGAAATGCAAGTGTTCAACAACCCAGCCAGACCCACCTTCTCTTACCTCCGGAAACGGACGGCCGCCACCCTAACAGTGGCCCTGTCCGTCATCAACATCACTGGATTTGTGTGCCTCGAAGGCCTGGGGGCGCAGCTGGTGGGCCACAGCTCCTGCCTCATCACCCGAACATTGGACTCAGTTGATCCACCCTCCTTTGTTGCCTCCCCGAATATGTACTTCGTCTGTGGTACTAAGGCCTACACCTGGCTTCCGAAAGGTTGGGGAGGCACCTGCTACATCGCCTTTGTCCTTCCTCCGACATATGTGGCTCCAGCAAACCATCACCGACAGAAACGTGCCAAAGACATTGTGCAAGCCGACTCCACCGGAGCACAGTTCATGGATGCAGTAAAAGGTCTTGTTCCACTCTGGGGTCCAATGGCCAACAGCCGTGCCATCCGCCACTTAACCCAGGCAGTCGAAACGGCGATGAACATTACGGCTGGCATCCTCGCCAACAACACCGCCGAGCTCCAGGCCGTCCGCCTGGTGGCTCTTCAGAACCGCCTCGTTCTAGATGTGGTTCTGGCTGATCGTGGAGGAGCATGCCGCATCATTGGGTCCAGCTGTTGTACCTACGTACCGGATAACTCACCCTCAGTCTACAAAGCAATTGAACACCTCCACAGACTTTCCGCAGAGGTTCATCAGGAGCAAGAAGAATGGTCACTGGGGAGTTGGTTTTGGGACACTATTAGAAGTTGGGGATGGAGGCTGTTTTCATTTATCCTAATACCAATTGTGATACTATGTGGATGCTGCTTGGGGATTCAGTGTCTGCCACCTTTATGTTCGCTTTTTATGAACTGCATCTGCCCTAAGACTTTGAACTTTGAAGCGGAACGAATGAAAGCTCTGTATGAGATGGAAGTTCGTAGTATTATGGGGATAGATCCGAACTAGACAAGCTGGCGAGACATGTTAAAAGGGAGGACTGTGGAAATTTAGCTTGCAAACTGAACATTATCTGCGCCATCTTGTCTCTCCCCAGCACGACACACAGGATGCCGCACGGCAGCCATTTTAGGCACCCTGGTCTCTCCCTGCTCATTGCCGATCGCCAGCGCGTCCCCCTGGCGCTGCAAGCATCCCCCGCGCGCCGGCCACCCCCGCTCTCTCATACACGGGCCATAAACCCTCTCCTTCTGCGCGACCCTGCCATGGAACCACATCCCACGCCTGACCGACATCCCATACATGGTCATGCATCTCTTTGATAACCCCCTTCCTCTGCGCCCCATTGTCCGAACCGATCCCAGGCCATCACCTAGCCCTGCGGATGCAGTTTATTACCCCTACTGTAAGGGAAACACCCCACATCAAAGGGATTACAGTAGATCAAAGCCCCTACCCCCTGAGACCCGGCCGGTCGCACACACCCCCGGGAATTGGCGGAATGTCCAGCTGTGTGATAGCCATCTCCTACTGTGGATGGGGTGGGGACTTCCACTGTAGATATGTGTGGGAACGAGCTCGAAGTGGGGATTCCGAGGATGTTCTTTCATGTTCCAAGACAATCTCAAGAATGTGCCATGTATGATAACTCTGCAATAAAGTCATAAACCTGTGTATAAGAGGCCAGGCCTCAGAGATGCAGTTAGAGCACCTCGTGACGATACCTTGCTGTCTGATCTGATGTGTTCTGCTCCTACGGAATAAAAACTTTGTTTCCTGCCTTCCAGTCTCCGGCGCCTGCCTCTTTCATTGGTAAATTATCGAATGGTATAAGAGGCGATTACCGCCGGGCAATACTGCCGCTACCATTTAACATCACCCCCTTACAAACCTGTGACACTCTCAATCCTGGGCACATGGAAGGTACCGGGACAGCCAACAGAGCTGCTCCTGACAATTTTAGTCCCAGTCCCCAGCCCCTCTGCTTCACCTTCACTGCGAGAATGAGAACACCACTCAAGGCCATGCTCCACCACGGAACCTGTGACTGGATCCTCTCCACACCTCCCAGAAGTTCCCTGAGCCAGGGCGGCCCTCCGAACTCAAAGGGTTTTATAAGACCTTGTGTTTGGGTGGCCTAACCCCTCTAGAGTGCTTTTGGGCCCCATAGGTTCAGGAGGGGCCACTATTGGATTCCAGACAGCGGGTCCGCCCATACCCCCAGTTGGGTTCCATTGATCTGGCGCTGGGTCTGGAGCATATCTGTCCATGACGCAGAAAATTTCGACAAAGCCTGCTTGGGTGCTGCTGGCCCTGGTGCCACTGACGCTCTGCAGCGGCACTGACCCCATCATCATTCCCGACTTCAATATGAAGTCAGATTGGCATCGCAAGACGCCAACTTCATGCCTTCCAATTCGGAGCCAGTGGCTGTTTCTTTTGATAGGCCTGGAGAGGGTGATGATTGGGAGGAGTCTGAGGACCCTTATCATTTCTACCACTTCATTAATAAACCACAGGACAACTGGTATGGGGATTTGGCAGATTCCAGCGGTTTGGACACCTCACAAGAGTATTTGCAGGCACAGCTGGCAATCTCATAGCCCAACCCATAATAATTTTGTGAAGCGACAATACTGTTCTCCAATCAGAAACACTGCAAAGATTCATCAACACAATAGGTAAAGCATCCGGCCACTTCAGAGACGTTGAAGCTAATCTGGATTTCAACGTTCCATTGACCTGCTCCACAATGCCAGAAGCCTCAGGCTGATAACTGCAGTGTAGTCTCTGCTCCACTTGCAATGCTGCACACAGCTTTCTCAGAACCTCATTAGTATAATGAGTTCCTCGGTCTGACTTCAGAGAAGTTGGAAATCAGAACCTAGGAATGAGTTCCCTCAACAACATCTTAGCTATATGGAGACTATCAATTCTCCTAGTCAGGCAGGCTTCAACCCAACATGCGAAAGTACACACCACCACCCAGACATATCTCAACCCATTGCACACAGGCACCTCAATAAAGTCTAGCTGTATCCTGTTGAAAGAACATCCTGATCTCCCTATGTGCCTGCAGTCCTTCTCCCCACATTCATCGGTTAACACACATTACACCTGTGACACAATGCTTTAGCCATCAATCTGAACTTTGAATTGAACCACGTCTGCCGAAACAACCAAACCATGGCATCTCTGCCCACATGGATCAGTCCATTATAGTTTCTTGCCGTAGGTGACAACAAACTGTTAGGCAACAACACAGGTCTTCCATCTCCTCAAACCCAAATGTCATCATCTATTTTCACACAACATGCTTCTACCCAACTCTGCTGTTCTGTCTGTGACTTCTTCTAGCAACCTCTTAACTTCCTCCCAAGTATCAGGAATTGTTAACAAGAGGTTGTATGTTGTAATCAGTTTCATCTGCTTACTCATTAGTGCTCACCCCCCCATTAAAGGTACAAGCGTTATGAGCACAATGTTTTGCGACCTCATCAGCATATCTGTTGCCAAGGGTCACATAATCATCTCCCTTGCAATGTGCAGAACATTTCAAGACCGCAACTTACACAGGCAACAGCAAAGTCTCCAAATGTTTTTGTATATTCTCCATTTCGGATGGGGGAGCCGGACGATTTCATAATCCCTGTTTGAGACCATAACTGCCTGAAATCACGCACAACACCATAGCCATAATATCTGTGAAAATCGACACCCTAAGCTGGTCTGAAACACAGCATGCTCCAGTAAGGTGAATCAATTCAGCCACATGAGGGAAGAATACTCCATGTAGCCAGGCAGCTTCCACTACTCCTGAAACTGTATAAACTGCAGAAGCAGCTCTCAGATTTCCCCTTGTTCTCACAAAAGTAAGACATCCGCAAGCTGTGCATAATCCAATTCAGGCAGTGGTTCATCTTGTATATCTGGTCTTGGCTTTGTCCATAGTTCAGTGGCATCAAGATGGTCATGTTCTACTTCATCAGAAAGAACATCACAATCAGGATGTGGCAGTAAAGTATCCCTGTCGGCAGGGTGCAGTGTATGTGAAAGGCAGGAAATGCCCTGGTGTGTGTGGCATGACCTGATAGTGAACTACTGCCAGTTTCGTTTTTCACTATTGAAAGGCTATCTGGCCCATAGGAAAGCATGGGAGTTAATTTATAACATCTTATAAATATAACTTCCCATGCCTCTTGGTTTGCAGTAGATTATGCAATTTAAATTGCACAACAAGTGGCATACCAAGACTCACAGGACTCGAATCACACAGCACAAACTGATGATTTTCAGCAAAGTACCCGTTTTTTTACAAGTACCCCTTTTGTCAAGGTACTTGACATCTTGCTTATTCGCCACACCTACAACTTGGATTCTTATTTCTGAGGGGGGTAGGTTTGGAACCTCCACTGTTCTCACAGTAGAGCGGGCAGCACCAGTCTCACTCAAGAATGTCACTGGGTGGCCATCTACTTCGGCATCAACAAATGGGCCAAGTGCACAATCTTCCTCCCCCTCAGGCACCTCCAGGAGGACTGATCAGGACGTCAGACCGCCCACCCCCTTCAGAGTCTGAAAGGGGTGGGCGGTCCAGCATCATGTTGACTGACATGATTGTCAAAGGGACCAGGCAGGGGCAACAGGCAGCAGCACAAGTGCGCATGAATGGGAACGGTGAGCGAATTTTCGCTCTGTGCCCAGTCATGCGCACTAGTGTCTGCTCTGGCTGGCGCATGCCCATTAGGAGACCGAGGGTTGAGCAAAGGCTCAAACCTCGGTCTCCTGATGGGCAGGCGGGCGAGCAGTAACAGTGCCCTAAGCCAATCCTGGCGCTGCTGGCCGGACCCGAGGCGGCACGGACGTGCTCAGGATCTCAGGTAGAATAAGGATTTTTTTAAAATCTATTTTAACACCCCCGCGCGACGCGACTGGTGTCTGGTGGTATATTTACGTCTCTTTTCCATTGTTGATGGTGTGGCTCCATACTCGAGCATACATGCGTCGCCTGGTTATTTGTGTTCCTGGCCTTTATTTCGGATATGATCTTGTGCTGTGCCGACAGGGAATCCTCCCACACGACCCTGACTAATTTGTGGGTGTTTTGCTTTCTTGCCCCTTGCAATGGTAGTCGGAATTGAATCCAGGTGTTTATTTCACTTCTGTTCTCTTTCCGGTCACATCATGGGAAAAACCTTGACTACGGAATTTTTCTGAATGGTAGATTTGCTGCTAGGCCACAGTTAGCGAGGTTTGTGAACTGTCTATATAGACGATGAATGAACAGAGGCCACGGGGAGCCAGCTTGACTTCGAGTTCAGAAGCGTCTTTGTGAAGCACTGGTGTGGAGGACGTGGGAGAGGCCCAAGGAGAAAGCGAAAGCTGGGGGGACCTGCGGAATCACCTGGAGTATGTTAGAGGCACGACAGGCGCTCTTTAATGGAGCCCAGGAGCTTCCCAGGGCACGACAGAACACGGGCTCCTTTGTGACCTGGAAGAACGGGCTCTCCTGCAGGACCGCGGGGCAAGGGAAGAAAATGAACGCCGGCGGGAGCTGGAAGAGGGGCAAATGCAGCCGGGTCTAGTATAACAGGAGAGCAGAGGCTCCTGGAGGGTTTGAGGACATGCAAGAAGTGTCATCTACAGGAGCTTGGGAGGCTTGAGGGAATGGTATAACAGGTTTTGTCTGCATTAGGTTCTTTTAGCTTATGTGATCGGAGAACAGGCCCCTGGAGAAGCTAATGTGGACTCCTCAAGAATGTGGGAGCTGGTTAGAAGAGGAGGTCCTACAAGATCTGGCAGAACCTGAAGCCAGGATATAAAAGGTTAACTTATTCAGGATACAGGAGCAGTAGGAGTTCCCGTACGACTTGGGAGCAGAGAATGGAAGATCCGGAGGGAGGTGGTAACCGGGCTTAAATTTTTTGAGGAGCCCCTGCGGGATATTTGGCGTGGCAGAACAGACTGTTGAATGACAGGGTAGTATGACAGACAGGGGGACCTCCCGGAGGACCTGCAAGCAGGCAGGAAAGGGGGACAATTAGTGAAGGTGTGTATGCGGAGAGCGCAAAGCAGGAAATTGGAGCGCCTACTGGGACTCTTTAAAGTCCTTTAAACGTACCCCAATTCTTAGAAGAAGATCTGAAATGCAATAGTGTGGTTGGGAAGATTTATGCACGCCCGACTTTAGTCTTCATGCTTGAGGAATGCAATGAAAGTATTAAGTGAACAGGAAGAGTGGACAAGGCAAGAATAAAAGAAATTCATTCCAGAGTATATTTTCTTATGAACACGACTCTCTCCCAGATTAACATTGGCGCAACAACAAACGATAAATTGTCTTGCCAGAAAGCAATGTCTCTGCTACATTGATTTAAAACATGCAGTTTGTAAAAATTAAAAGTGATTTCTTCATTTCAACTTGGAAAATCTGGAAAGAAAACTCTATTTGAGCAGCAGCCTGAGGGTGTATTAATTTATTTTAAACAAAAGTGTGTGTGGATGGTTCATTTGCCATAAGCGTGGCTACTGGGGTATTTTTTGCCTGCAGCGGGTTTACGAGCATGCTCAGTTAAACATGCGGCAATTAAATAATAGAATTGCCAAGCCCTGCAAGTTTTGCCTCAGTTTGCAGGTTTGCCCTTACCTAGGCAAATGCAAGTGACAGCCGACAGGGCTTCCCAATTCTATTATTTAATTGCCGCATTTTTAAATGGTGCATGACTGTGCGTGGTGGCAGCAGGAATCACGTGAATGTAGAAAGATTGTAACATCATGGCAGTCCTAGTTAATTATGATGGCTATATTGTCTGGCATGTGCTTAACTATGCATTGATAGTGTGAGCTTCTACGAAATCCAATCTACACGGACAGTACGCCTGGGCTACTTCCGCCGTGTCAGAACACATGCAAAACGTCAGCACGGCCTATACTTTTAGCTCAGAGACTGATTGAAAAATGTTGTTTCCGTATCCGAAAATACCAATAATATAGGATGTGTTTCACTGTTTCTGTCATGCTTAAATTCATTCGGAGCTTAATACCATTCACTACATAGCTGACCTCCCACATAGCCATGTGTTCTGTTGTAACAGTGCTTGAAATAAACATGTAATTGGGAACAGCGACCAGTGAGAACAATCCAGCATTGATAATGCCCGCTCCTTCTTAAGCCCACGAACGCCATCTTTTTTGTTATATTTCCTTTTCACATATTTACTCACTTAAACTTTAAGTTTTCCTACCATCTTCAGGAAATGGAAAGACCTGTTGAGTTTTAGATATTTGAATCTAAATACACTGCTGTCACAGAGCAGCTACATCATTAACATATTATATGTCTTTACTGATGTCATAACTAAATGGTATGAAGAAAATGTGAGACGGGTTCTTATAAAGCCAATGTAAATTAATATATATGTGCTAGTGGCATAGTTTAGTACTAGATGTTTAAATAGTTAAAGTCCACACTTTCACTGTGCTTCATTTACCTTGCTTTCTCAAATTTGCTTTACAATACACCATTTGCACACACTTTTTAAAATTTTCCCAGGGGGAGAACCCTCGAACCCTCCTTATGATGGTCGGGCTTTCTTGCCTTGCGCGCCTGCTGCACAACATTCATCCGCAACTTTTACGCCCCGCCACTTTCAAATGTCACCAGCCACCACTGCCGCCCACCCCCAACCAGGCAGACCGTTCTGTTTTCTCGCAATGCAAGAAGCAGAAACATAAAATGGCATGTAAAATACCATATTATGTTTCTGCTTTTCGCACTGGGAGAAAGCAATGGGGTGACGCTCCTCCGCCCTAATGGAGGAGCTGCCCCTAATGTGTTTGAAATAGAGATACCTTGAGGCCTTTCATATTTGAGGACGTAAAGGCACGGGCACGAAATTGTGTCAATTTTTTAAATTATAGTGGTGTACAATTTGTGAATTCACGGCGCATGGGCATTTATGTGTATTGCTTTTTGTGCTTAAGTAAATGTGCACACATGTCCACTGATTAAAAACAAATGATTGTGAAGCAAGTGCAAATGGAAGTCAGTGCCCTTTCCTAAAAATTAGCATTTTCACATTTAGACCAGCAGTTATTCTGACTAAGGCCATTTATAGGGGATTTATTTATTCTAACCAGTACTATAAATAATTATATACACACAAACCCACCTGCTGATATGACAAATAAATCTTCAGGATGAAATAGCAAAAAAAAGATCAATGTACTCCGTATTTTCGTAAAGGGCGCATCTTAACAGATACTAAGCCATTTGTACCATTTTCCAAAAGGGAAAGGATATTCAAATCAGAACCTTTTGGTCTTCTGCATTTCAATCCCAAAACAACAACAAAAACAAATGAAAACGCAAGACAATTTTTATTTAACCCCTTCAGCGCTGCGCGGATTTCCGCGCAGTGCTGAAGGTTCTGAGCGCGGGCGGGGCCATGACGGAACGGTTCCGTCATAAGCACAGCCCAACCGACGTGCATGACGGAACCGTTCCGTCATAAGCGTCGAAGGGGTTAAACAAATTAGTTGTATAGCGGATGCTGTCTTTATCAGCTTTGCAGGCAGAATGTGGTTTAATATATTCATATAATTTTAAAAAGTGTATATGTTAATTTTTTAGAAACAAATAAAATGTGGATTGAAAATACTATAACATATTTGCCCTGCAATATAAAATGCGGGTAAATACAAACATTACTTGTAGTTTGGATTGGGAGCTATAAAATCATCTATCCCTGTGAACAGTTTTTCTGTTTTGCCCTAAACCCTGTGCAGATGGTGGTTTGGATCGTGGCTTGTGCCAACTGCTCTACTTTCATCAATCAATCAGGGGAATTATAAGCACGCTACTCATCCGTGAGGGTCTCAAGGCGCGCGGGGGGCGGAGGGTCCGCAGATCTGTTAGCCTAAGAGCCAGGTCTTGAGAGTCTTCCTGAAGGTGTTTAGGGAGGGGGCGCGTCTGATATCTGCCGGTAGCTCGTTTCAGGTCTTGGCTGCAATGTGGGAGAAGGATCTTCCGCCTGTTCTGGCTCTGGATGCGCGGGGTTTCGGCTAGTGCAAGGATGGAAAATCGGAGGTTTCTTTTGGGTGGAATGCTGAGGCCAGAACTCATCCCTCAAAGTTCTAACCCGAAACTCATTTAGAGCCCTAGCAGAAGGCAACAGACTGTGTTGCTAGTGCTTAATTTGAGCTTGTGGTTACAGGATTTAAAATGTACTGGAGTGGTTAG
Organism: Triturus cristatus; assembly: GCF_964204655.1. Taxonomy (NCBI): domain Eukaryota; kingdom Metazoa; phylum Chordata; class Amphibia; order Caudata; family Salamandridae; genus Triturus; species Triturus cristatus. The sequence goes on along the minus strand of NC_140580.1, from coordinate 875,148,524 downwards.
GGTTGTCTTTACTAATAAGAATGTATTTCTACCCGAACCAACCCTTTTAACCAGCATTTGTATAGTGAAAGATAAGAAAAAATAAAATAACACTTTAACCTATACCATGCAGTCTGCAAGCAGCTCTTTGATGACATTTCATAGGTTACTGTTCTATATCACAACTGTAACTTATGAACTGCAAGTAACAAAAGGAACTCTATAACAAAAGTAGTACCTACTGAGCTACCCACATAAAATACAGTTATGTTATCTGTATGGTACACATTCTTTGCAACAGGCATATTAACTCTCTGTACTACTTTATGATGAGTCAAAACAGCAACTAGACAAACATCTCTCAACAGAAGGAATATTAATCAGGGGAAACCTCCTTTACTTCGCAGTCTCAACAACGACCAGCCTTTGTAACGCATTTACTACCCCGACTGCGACTTTACCACAAGTTACTTTATCCCTGAATTTGTTTCGACTTGCTGTAGGGGGCACGTTGTTGGGCTGGTGTTGGATTTTTAAGTCCAAAACCTTCCCTACTGTTGCACAGACTGGAGTTGGAATAGCAATTTATACTATTCCAAACTTCGGCGCATCCTAAAGCAAGTCATTGTAATGACTGCTGGGTAAAGTAACATGTGGTAATGTCGCAGTCGGGGTACTGACTGTATCGCCAAGGTATGCACAGCACCCGTGCCAGCTGAGGCTGCACCAGTCACACCACCCTAAAACCGCCCATGCAGCTAACTCAGCTTTTCACTCCCCTCTATCCTTGGCCCAGATCAGCCAAGGAGGTCAATGCAGATCAATGTGAAATTTGAAACTTTGAATATGGCCATCTTCTTGGGGCCTGGGGTTTTGTGGCATGGATAATAGAAACCCCAGCAGGCCATCTTTGAGTGGCAGAGAGGCCCAACCCACTTTTATGGGCATTTCTTCAATTACATAATTCTGTTTCACAAATGGCCCATAAGCATTGGCAATGCCAATGGGTCTGGAGTATTGATGAGAGCATTGTTCCCTATAAGGTGCACGCACGCACCGAAGTCACCCCGAGCGCACATTGTCCTATATTAAGCGCGCACACACAGCACATCCTGCAAGGCCATTCGTGCTGCCACTTTTAAAACACTAGCGGCGCAAAAAACTGTCATATCCTGGTTGCGGGAGGCAGAGGAAGAGGCAACGGTGATGAGGAGAACAGGAGGGAGTGGCAGGTAAGTGTGTCTCCCTTACGGCCGTTTCTTTTGTTAATAGTGCGCTGCTGCAGGGCTGATTCTGTGCCTTTGAGAAAGTATTCATGTGCAGCCCCATGTAGATACATGAGGGGTGCTGCGATTAACATAAATACTTTCAAAAAGACTCACAATCTGCACCGCATTCGTGCTCCTATTAGCAAAAGGAATGCAGCCAGTCAGAACCACAACGGGTGGCCCTGGCAAGAATGAAATGGCGTTAGCGTTTTCTACATCGTGAGAACGAAGTTTTATATATTGGAAGCCTCCTAACTGGGATTTGCTATAGGAGAAAATAAGAAGTCTTCATTCATCTTCCCTGTGGAAATATGTTCACAAACCATTTAGATGAAATTATGAATGCCCCTTAGAAAGTGTGGCCTTTTTCTCCCAAAGAAAGAAAAAAGAAATTAAGAACAACCAGATGTTTATTTGGCCAATACATACTGTTCCCTCTATAGCCTAACAAATTTAGAGGAATTATAGCCAAACAGTATCTGCCTACCTGATGCGAGTCATAATACGGACCAGCCTTTCCTAAACTACATAGTATTCTACGTTACATCACGTATAGAACCCCTGTTTATTGCCGCACAGACGATAAAGAAATTTCAAAAAACTTTTTGGTCCTGAGGAAGGAGACACGAAATTTGTATCGAGTCTCCGAAACGTGCGTAGACCAGTGACTACACATCTGATAGATCCACAGAAGAACTACATGTCAATGTGTTGACTAAGACGTTTTATGACCTCTTAAGGCTTTCAAAAATTTATGAACTAGAATTTAAGCAGGATCCCATATCAGATGTGGTCTTCAGCAGAAAAATTTATTTGTGGTGTGTCTGATTGTATGTGAGAGTAGAATGACAGGTGAGAATGATAGTGTGATGGTTGTCTTTATGGGGGTCTCTCCAATGTTTCTTTAAATTGTTTTGTGTCTCAATTGTACAGATTGTTATAATCCAATCTAATGTGGAAACATGTTTATGGGAATATTTAAATGATATACAAATCATATATAAAAAAGACTAAATAAATGTTTTGTGATATAAAAAATAAAAACAATACAAAGATGAAAGAGTAAATTGTTGTGTAATGTCATTTTGCTCTGGGGAATGTCTATATACAAGTAACTACTATTGAAAAGTTAGATAGGTCAGAGGCTTCTCTTTTTTTGTTTGTACCCTTTCTCCTCCTCTTGGGCCTAAAAGTAATTAGGGGAACCCTTTTGTACTTACGCAGGGCTGATTGTGTGCCTTTGAGAAAGTATTCATGTGCAGCCCCATGTAGATACATGAGGGGTGCTGCGATTAACAAATACTTTCAAAAAGGCTCACAATCTGCACCGCATTCGTGCTCCTATTAGCAAAAGGAATGCAGCCAGACAGAACCACAACGGGTGGCCCTGGGCCAAATGCTTGTGTGTGGCTCAGTCCTCTTTGTGAATTTCCTAGTTCACCCAGCTCAACCACTTGCACACTTTGATTGCCAGGGAAAAGCGGCTTCACAGAAGGTGTAACACACAATGCAGATTTATAGACTAGTTTAGCGTAATGGATGCTAATTATGAAGCACAATGGCATGTGCCTGTTTGGCCTAAAATGGAATCCCAGGTAACTATTTGATCGCTTTTCCTATTGGAGTCTCTGGAACAGTCACATACATTGTTTGTAACTTTTAGAGCCTTTGCTAAAGATCTTGTCTTCAATTGCAGGTTTGCAGTCTGTAAGGTATTTGGATTTGAATGGCCAGGCGTTAGTACCCACAAAGAC